>NC_092823.1:4531666-4847500 GCF_023375885.2 Dermacentor andersoni
TCATTTTGAACAATACTCGTTCTCCTGCACCGTGTGCCTGACTTCCATTACGAGCGCGTTCCATCTCTAACTCGAGACGCTTCATTTCCAAAGCGTGTTGACGGTCGCGCTCTTCTTTTTCTTTCTCTTTTTGTTCTTTAAGTTCGCGCTCATCTTTCTCTTTCTGTTCTTTACGTTCGCGCTCATCTTTCTCTTTCTGTTCTTTAAGTTCGCGCTCCTGTTTCTCTTTTTGCTCCTCCCTCTCCTCAATGGTCTCAAGGCATTCCGACAGCTCGTCATCCTCAGCTTCTAACTCAAGAATAGCCCTTAGCAGTTCTGGTTTTCTGAGTTTGTCTGAGACATCCAGACCCAACTCTCTTGCAAGCTCCAGCAATTTCGGTTTGCGCAACGACTTCAAATCCATGGCTGCTCTGAATGCTGCTTTCTCTACTGCCTACTATTGTCTTGCCGCAAACTAACCCGGTAGCAACGACAACCCCAATTACCAGCTCTGTTTCTAACACTAACAAAAGCCTGGCAAAACTCAGAAGAAGAAAGTCCCGCACTCACCAAACCTCGCAGCCAAGACTTCAGCGCAGTCGTTCCGCTGCAGGCAACCAGTCATCACACAGGGCTCGTTGCGCTGCTCCCGGATGGTCGTTGTGCTGCTCAGCATACAGTCAACCGCATCTCTTCGCTGCTGGCCTCCGTTGTCGCGATCTCACCGCTGGCAACCAGATGTTGGAATCGCACCGCTGGCACGAGTTGTTGGGGTCTCGGTGCTGACGCCCGTTATTGCCAATGGGTCGCAAGCCCCAAGGGTAGCGTTGGCCTGGCGGCCTGGGGCACTGGAAGCATCCGAAGGTCCCGGCAAAGCAAGAGAAGACTGGTAACAGAACAACTTGTTTATTCTAACATAGCAAAAGAGCGGCCGGTCAGTTCGACCGAAGTGGAGAGACGGGAGAGCACGTAACTCAACAGTACAAATCGGAGCCTCTCTCCTGGCCTCCGGGGGCAGCTGCTCTTATACCCTCGGCGTCGCGGTCCAAAAGAGAAGGTCACGGGATGAAGGTCACGGGATGAAGGTCACGGGACGGCGGAGCATGAGCCCACGACGGCGCGCACGGTCGAGCCGAGAGACCTGCTGAACCGAGTGCAGTGACGCATCGCCAACCCCCCCACACGACGGCGCGAACGGTTGAGCCGAGAGACCTCCAGGCTCCTCATTCGGGGAACTCCGCTCCCCGGCTGCCGCGCTTTGACAAGCGAGGGCACACACACACACACGCACACACGAAGACACGTGGCACTGAAACACGCCTGGACACGCTTGGCGGGTAGGCGTTGCGGCGGCGTCGGACGGGCCAAAATGTCCGCCGCTTTGAACAAAGCCCCGGCGTCCGTTGCATCCGCGCCGGCATTACCGCGCGTTGTAGGCGAAACGTAACAAGCCCTTATTTACTGTTTCTTTTTTATCTGTTTGTATGATGTGTCCACCTTAGAGTTGTAGAGGACGCGGCCGCTGCTCTCCCGGAAATAACGCGTCCATTTTGATGGCTGTCACTCCTTCAAGCAATATAATTCTTATTGCGTCGATCAGGTTTAAAAGGCACATGAAGGTACCAGTTAGAGTGCACTATAAATACAGGCTGTTTCCGCAGTCACGCAACAGGCTTTAAGTAAAGACGGGCGATGCTACGCGAATAAGAGGAAGACCGTGCTGTTCAAAATCAATCGCAAATAACTGCCAGTATATGTCATTGTCTGGCATCCAAAAACTAAGTTAAAAATTAACATCAATTATTTTAATGATTGACAACGTTGAATCGGCCTCTAATCTGGTTTCCTCGGGCGTGCCGCAAGGCTCTGTGCTTGGACCACTGCTATTTCTAATTTATATTAATGACTTACCTTGTATAAAATCTCATATTCATCTCTTTGCTGACGACTGCGTAATATATTGAGAAGTAACTACTAACCATGATACAGCCACTCTTCAATCTGATCATGATGCTGTCAGTGCATGGTGCGAAACATGGTGCATGGAATTAAACATAAGTAAATGTAAGTCAATGCGAGTATCCAGATGTAGTAACACTCTACCAGCCTATTACATCGACAACATCACACTTGATTGCGTTTCATCTTATAGATACCTCGGTGTTCACGTCTCATCTGACCTTACCTGGTATACAAACATTGCACAGGTAATAAGCAACGCTAACACAGCATTAAAGTACCACCGACGCAATTTTTCACGAGCGCCACAGTCTCTGAAACTGATGCTCTATAAAACACTTACCCGGCCTAAACTCGAATATGCGGCCTCAGTTTGGGATCCTTGTCAAAAGAATGTAATTTATTCAGTTAAAATGGTGCTGAACAATTCCACACAATACATATTATACAGCTATAACAGGACCGCCAGCATCACCACAATGAAATCTGACGTATACAGTTAGCACCCTTAACATTGCAGCGTAAACACTTGCGGTTCTGTTTCATACGATATATCATCATCCCGTATACGAGCTCCTTTACGCACCACATTACATATCTCGGCTTCATCACCAACACAAAGTTCGTATTCCATCTTGTAGGTCCTCCTCCTTCTTACACTCATTTCTCCCGCAGACAGTTGATGTGTGGAATCACCTTCCTGCAACTGTTGCCTCCATAAGTGATACTAACCGTTTAAAGAAACCTTACACGGCATTTCGTTTTGAGTATTCTTGTTCTCCCTGTGTTTATAACTATGGTTTGAATGCACTTCTCACATTGAATTGTGCACTCTGCTTATTAACGTCTTTTATGCACCTTGGTTTTTCTAATCTATGTTGGTTGACATATGTAGTTTGAATAATTAGAAATAATATTTATTTACCTGGGTTTGTTATCCTGTAATATTGTATAATTATACTAGTATACTTACGTTGTTTGCTGATGCTGTTGTGCATACTTTATGTTGAACTTATTCCCCACCCCCCTCTGTAATGCCATTGGCCCTGAGGGTATAATAAATAATAAATAATGGTTCTTCTAGTGGTGAAAATATCAATTAGGGCGTTTTAGAGAACCAAAACTGATGTCAAAATTGGATGTCTCGGTCGAGCTACTCATCGCGTGTGTATTCTTTCTTTTAGGGGGGGGGGGGGACGGTAAATTTGCACAACATGAAAAATGTCACTATACCACACACCCCCGCTCGCGGAATACCAGCGCCGTCATACAGTCTCTGTGGGAACGCAAGACTTCATCATTCCGGAGGGTCTCTCGCGTAACTCCTGCGCCGCAGAGGCGTTCTTACTCGGTACCTGCATTCACTGTAGTAGCGAGATGCTTCTGCTGAAATGCACAAGAAGTATAGAATTTCATCACTGGTTAAAAAAGATCGAAATCCGGCTGACAGTATGAATTTCCTTTGCAGCCTGAAGCTGTAAAGGAACCCCACATGGTTTGAACAGAAAGCTTCGTAGCTTCCTCCTGACTAAAGAAACACGTGCGTGTGTCTCGGAAGATATTCGTAGCTTCGTAACTACGGTTATTTGTTTGAATATGTGCATATGTTTTCAAAACAAATATTCGTAGCTTCGACCTAGTACTTGGAACTAATCTTGGATGAAAGCCTCTGCAGTGGCTGTCCTTTGTAGCTTCGCACTATACTGTCAGGTGGATACAATTTTTTTAAAGCAAGCGTTCTTCCTTTTCTAAGCATGAAATGCTTTTAGCTCCCGTTGTAGGCGACGTTGAAGTGACCTTGAGCCAAAAGCCAGAGTCGTTAGCCGGGCACTCAAACGAGAACACCCGGGTACTGAAGCGAAACACAAGTAAAACATACCTGGCAGCCAAGCTTCCATAGAAGCCCACACGTTGAAAACATTGCAGTTCATCGGTGGTTCATGGAGCTTAGCGCCATCTGTGTGAGGAGGGAACACTTCCGGCGGAAAAAAAAATGTGATGCCATATCCGTTAAACATGGAAGTGATGTCATTTGGTTCTCAAAGGCGCGTAATTTGTTATGGTGGCCTGCCATTAGAGCTGCATATTTAGATGCCCCGCCATTCGGCTTGATGGGCGTTTCGAGCTTTCAGCGCGGAAAGCGATGCAAGGAAGGGTCAGCCGTACGGGTGTCGAAATCGCAGCCCTGAACAGAACATACTTTCTTTGGAAGCCGACGAAAGCTTTAGGTGTAGAGTGCTGGTTCTATCGTCGGACGCCAAGCCCGTTGGCCTGGGCAGTCGCGCAAGAACAGCTAAAGTCGGCAATTATCTGGCGGTCGTAACTCCCTAGTTTTGACTGAAAAGGTTAGGAAATGATGAAGCTACCCGCTTCATCAAACTGACACAAACGTCGACAAGCAAAACAAGCAACTTGTGAGGACGGCGTATTCTATCGGGTGAACTTTTCGAGCGCGCCTTTATACGCTCTTCCAGAGCTGCATTGCTTTGCAAGCGATAACGGCGTCAACAAAAAGTTTACTATGCGTGCTGAAAGAAAGTTATTTATTGATATCTATAAAGGAAGATATAGTTGTATTTTCTTTACTCGTCACGCATAGATAATATTCTTTAGGAATTATATTTTTGTTGGATGAATCTGTGTCTCGCGTTAAGGGGGGATGGTACCCAAAATCTGTGCAACGCACCGTTTCTCACAAGTAGGACCAACGAATACTTCATCTTACGGAGAACATGTCCACCATGTGACGCGCATGTAGTTGCACCACAAAAGATTAAAAACTCGCGCATTGGATCAATACCTGCCCGTGAAAGTGACCGTGGCTTCTAGAAGGGTTGCATAGATTGCAATTTGAATTATAAATAAGTAGTGACTACTAATACAAATAAAGGAAGAAGGTCACGACAAGTGCCCGAAAAGGCTTCGTAAAGAAATCTGATACAGACGATGCTGCAGACTTCGCCCCAGGTGCGTACTAGGATGGTAGAACAGTTAAAAACATAAAACGAGAATTCTGAAAACGCTGTTTTGATGTGCACAAGAAAGATTTTCTCAGCAATGATTTACCGGTTTTCTGTGAAATTTCAATGAATAATCGCTCAGCGGTCATTGCCCTGACGGAATTAAAACAAAATTTTTCAATGAATACGTTTTTTCATTTACAATTTTCTCCATCCAGAACTGCCTAGTTAAAGTGTTTAATAAAAAAAATTGTATTTGGGGACTGCAATTACGAAATGCATTTCTCCTAGTTCAGTAAAGTCCTCGTGTTAAAGGGAAGATTTCAAAGCACTTTCGTCGCTCTAGAAAGAATCATTATTTTTGAAATATTCCTTTACCAAAGTAACAATTCTTTCATTTATATATTTATGGGTCCAGTACCACTCAGCTTTTCTGCACGAATGTTCACATGAAAGAAGTAGAGACATATTTTAACAGCAATGAAAATTTTGAATTGTTTGTCGAGAGTGTAATTTTAGATATTTGCCGAAAATGTTAGTCGTTTGTCCGTGTACGATCCCCCCCCCCCCCCCCCCTTAATTAAAAAAACGCCTTTTTCTTTCCCAATGTTTGTTCCCTCCCAACATAGTCACGCTTCAATGGCTGCTCCCATAAGCACCCTTGCTGCTGTCGGTGAGAATTTGTTGTGAAGCGCTTCTCGCCCGAAACTTCGCGACCTATTTGTGTCGACGTTGGAGAACACCCAAGCAATTTTCGAGAACAAAACGAGATCATACGCTAGTTACTCCCAAATACGTCACAAAAATATTGCTTCCGACTTCTTCCTAATGTTTGTTCGCAATATCACTCAAGCTGTACCTTCTTTTGCGCTGAAGTTTGCCATTTCAAGTAGCGACGTTCAAATAGTTAAAAAGGCCGATACAGGGCACCGTACACTTCAATTATGGGAAATGGAATTTGCTGCGGATCTACTGAAATGCAACATATGGGAAGGCGGTACAAAAAACGCGTTCTCAAGATCTGCTGGTTAACGTTGCACCCTGAATTAGATGTCCTGCATGCGAAACACGTGATTTACGTAGTTATGATCACAGATACAAACCGACACGACGCGGAGAGACACTTCAATGAGTGTGACTTCATTCCACTTAGATGTAAGAACAAACAGCGAGATGCATAAAAAATGATGCATAAGAATGCATAAGAAACATAAAAAATGAATATATTAATATTGGATGCCTCATTCGATATAAGTGCCTGCAAGTACCTGCGTGTTGAAGATCTGAAGCTGCAAAGTTTCAAACCGCAAATAATTTATAAGCCTCGGTTTACACAAAAAAGTAAACACAATTTTGCACATTTGAAATACTTGTCAAATCAGTACCGAGGAAGCCTTCAAGTTGAAGTTCATGAGAATGAAAATTTTACATTCATCCGTCTTGTATGACTACGCTACACAGACCGCCTATACGGCTTTCTCAGATGGCAAGTCTCGCAGAGGAAAAGGAATTCGTTTTGGTCAGTGATTCGAATCCGGGACCACGCACTCTACAGGGCGATCGCTGTACCATCTAAGCTAACCAAGAGCTTTTTTTTTCTTTATTGTCTGAGTTAACCAGAAAGCTATCAGATCGCTGACGGAGGGCGAATCACACGGCCCGAATGACAGGGACATAACAATGAACATAGCAAATGGATTCTGCTGAAGCCCGCAAGGTGCAGAAAAGTTCATGAAAGGGAAAAATTGTGGTCACCCGTCTTCTAGCCCAAAGCTACAAAGCTTTCTTTTTTGTTTTTCAGAAAGAAAGCCTTCCAGTTAAAGAGAACTTTGTCCTGGCCCGGCATTTCAACCACAGATGGCCTTGTTGTAGATATGGACTACAGAGCTGACTGCATCGCACTGGGAAGAGAGACCAGGGCTGCCGCCGGGTACCTACCGGTAAAATTGGTACAGCCGTGCTACCGGCTATGGGCATGGCCGTTATGGGACCTCAGTGCTTGGAAAGGGGTGTTTGTCATCAACACGACATCGTACCCCCCTCCCCCCCCCTAGTACGTGCATTCGCACGCCGCATGGTAAATGGCCGCCCCGTGAGCGACCAGAACAAGGATGTCGTGGCGAAAAGTTTTTCGTTGTGGTTTTAGTTCCATCCCACTGAAAATTGTTCCGCTCTGGTCCTAGTTCGGAGTGAAAAAAATAATCTCTAACGGCTCACAATGGCTTTGGTTCGCTTGGAACAAATTTCGAACCAAAGTAAACATAAAAACATAGTATTTATTTTTCCCAATGAGCACACTATGAATTTTGAGATCATATAGCTACCGCGGCGTCCCCCAGGGCGGTGTACTTAGCCCCGTGTTATTTAATCTAACATTAATTGCTCTCCTTGAGCACGTGCCAACCACAGTCAAGCTATCAATGTACGCGGATGACATCTGCATATGGACATCTGCAGTAACACGCCTACAGTTGCGACAGAGAATTCAGAGAGCCGTCACACAAACTGCTATCTACCTCCGTAATCGAGGCCTGGAAATTTCCTCCGAGAAATGCGCACTAGTGCCATCTACGCGCAAACCCATGGCAAACTACAGTGTAATGATAAATGGCCAAATAATACGACGGGTCCGATCCTACAAGTTTCTAGTTGTCATAATCGACAGGGACTTGTCATGGAGCCCACACATATCATACGTGAAAAAACGGTTGACAGGCATCTGCCACCTGTTCAAGTTTTTCGCTGGCAAGACTTGGGGAATGTCGCCTAGTGCCATGTTGCAACTGTACAGGGTGCTCATTCTAGGATTTCTGCGATACAGCTTGCCAGCAATAAACAACACAGGCAAAACGAATCTACCCACAATACAAAGTCTTCAGGGTCAAGTGCTCCGGATCTGTCTGGGCCTGCCTCAGAGTGCTCCAACAGTGGCTACGATAGCAATCGCTAGAGACCACCTTGTGAAGACCCACATTGAAATTGAAGTACTCAGGACCCATATAAGGCATCTAGCCAGGACTCCTCGTCACCATTTAGCCTCTCTACCATCGGACAGGCCGCACACATCTTTCAGCCAAACGATAACTGCATATGATGAATCATTGCCAGCTCGTTTCACTCCGGCTGCGAGACCTTCGATCCCTCCATGGTGCCTCGCTCAGCCGAAAATCAACCTCGCAATACCTGGTATCTCGAAAAAAGCTGATCTGTCATCACCAGCTCACGCTACTATATTTGTACGAGAACTACCGTGACTCTACGCATATTTACACTGATGGTTCTGTCCTTCCAAGCAGCTCCGCGGCGGCAATCGTCATACAAGCGAAAGCTACAACAATTAAATTTAAGACGACCCACGCGACAACATCGACGGCAGCAGAGCTCGCAGCGCTCTTTACTGCCCTTCATCACATTGGTGATGAACCGCCACACAAATGGACAATATTCTGCGATTCGAAGGCGGCACTGCAGTCGCTACTGTCACCTTTACGACGCGGACCACACGAACAGCTAATATTCCTTATTACAGAGACGTTACACCATATAAGTGATGCAGGCCATGAAATAACCTTCCAGTGGCTTCCAAGTCACTGGGGGATTATCGGCAATGAACGGGCGGATCACGCTGCCCGCTCAGCCCATACTGAGGAGCGCCACGTCCCAATTCCTGTTTCTAGAACTGACGCGGCACGGAAGCTCGGCCTACTTGCTCGGCAGTGCACCGCGTCGCAATGGAATGAGCCACATTTAAGAAATACGCGACTGTACTCACTCGATCCAACATTAAGTCTTCGAGCGCCATCACAGCTTCGCCGTAGAGACGCCACTCATTTATATCGACTTTGGTTGGGCGTTGCCTTTACTAAAGCCTATGCCTTCCGCATAGGGATGACCGACACACCAACCTGTGACCACTGCGGCCATGAAGAATCAATTGGCCATATTTTCTGCGCCTGCCCGCAGTACAGTCCACAGAGGACATGCCTTAGCCACGACCTTGACCAACTGGACGACCAACTGCTATCCGAAAAAAGAATTCTACAACATCGAAAGGACCTACCTTCAAAGAAGAAGGCAGTGCAAGCGCTTTTGCGCTTCTTGCGATCTACCGGCCTCTGTGAACGACTTTAACTGGAACGCCTTTTGTGTGTGTGTCTCCATGTGTGCGCGTTCCTTTTTTTTTAATTAGTTTTTCTTTTTCGTTTTCCTCTCCGTCATCTTTCTAACCCCTATCCCCCATCCCCAGTGTAGGGTAGCAAACCGGAAACTCATATCTGGTTAACCTCCCTGCCTTTCCTCTTCATTCTCTCTCTCTTGAGATCATGCTCAGTACCTTGGGCCAAAGCACTGAGCATCGCCTCAGAAGACGCATGTCATCGACTGTCCTCGCCGAAATGCGAGACCGCTGTTCCGATAAAACGAGTTTACACGAACATAAAGAAACGGCAAACCTTCGTTAACAAAGCGTCCTACCTGGAGAAAAGAAAACGATAACCTAGTCAGCGTCGAAGCCCTGGGTTTTGCTACGATGCCCATTTGCTAGTGAACCGAGCGGCAGGTTTAGATTACTGGAGCGCTCGACCGGCTCTTGCTCGTGCTATCCGCGCTATGCAACCTAATGCAGACATTGCCCGTCGTCGGTCGTTTCGCACTGCTGAATTTCCTCTTTAACCGAAACCTGATAAAAAATATCTCCATTTCGCTCAGAAACAAAATAATAAATAACGTTTCGGTTACGTTTACGTTCAGGTCAAAAATATTGTTTTGTTTGGTTTTTCGCTCTTGTTTTGGTTCCATTCCGGCACTCGTACTGGCCAGGACATCCCGTTAATACTTTTTTATTATTATGTGCAGATGCAGGTGTTTCGACGTGAGATAGGCCACAGGCTTCTTTCTCAGGCGTATCACGACTGATGAAAGCCATACGCCAGGCTGGGGGACGTTTGTGCCCAATTTTTGCTCATGGGTTTCTTTTGTAGCTTCGTACTACAAGACAGGTGGACATCAATTTTGTTCCCTTTCGTTGTTTTGTTTATGTATTTATCTGGTTAACATTAACAATACTCGATTGTAAGGACGCTTGGGGCAAAAGGAAACATTATGTAGTCATGCGACTAGGCCTCCAGCACCATAATAGCATTCATCCAACAAAAATATTCTTGCACAATATAGAAATTACCGCACAGGTCATATATGCAAAAGGACAGAAAATAACAAGTAGATTTTGCCTACTATAGTGGGCGCTGACAAGCGACAGTAAGAGAATATACAACCAGAATTCAAGTACAACGACATAATGTACAAGCAGTATGCAACTACAATCAATATATAGCTTTATGAGCAACCAGTAACCCAACAATGGTATTTCAAATACAACGCCAGCGTCAAGGAAGTATACCTTCCATTGCTTGCTGAATGATGGTAATGCAGCATAACGTGTAATCAAAGACAGTAATTGCGGGTGCGTATTTGAGGGATTTTTTATCCATTTAATAGCTGTAACTCATAATTTGTTGTTGTATTTGTATTAGTAAATATCAACGCCTGAAATCATATTTCGTGGAAGCGTTAGTGTAGGTGGAATAGGAATAATTGACCTCCCCCTAGTCAACTGCGTTTTGAGTAAAAATAAGTTACTCTACATGCTGCGTTCATTGCAGGTTTTCGAGAAACTGAACTAAAATTTCTATTGTGCTACGCACTCTAGCGCCTTAGATCAGATTGCAATTAAGTTACGGGACATAACCAGTTTATTAATGGCGTGGAATATTATAAAGTTCATCTCGCCTTACATTTAATTGTAGTTGATTCGCATATAAGCATTCTGATAAATGCTGAAGCTATGTATTTGCCAGAGGTGTGGGAGTAGCCAAGATAGCAGAAGAAAGCCCTCGTGTCATCTGTATGAAGAACTATTTTAGGGGTGTGGGGACCAGAAACGATATCATTAATGTAGAGAAGGAACAGTTTTGGAACTAGAATTGATATAAGCATTCTGATAAATGCTGAACCTATGTACTTGCCAAAGGAGCGGGAGTAGCCAAGCTAGCAGAAGAAAACATTCGTGTGATCTGTATCAAGAACTATTTCGGGGGTGTGGGGACCAGAAACGATATCATTAATGTAGAGAAGGAACAGTTTTGGAACTAGAATTGATATAAGCATTCTGATAAATGCTGAACCTTTGTATTTGCCAAAGGAGCGGGAGTAGCCAAGCTAGCAGAAGAAAACACTCGTGTCATCTGTATCAAGAACTATTTCGGGGGTGTGGGGACCAGAAACGATATCATTAATGTAGAGAAGGAACAGTGTAAGACCTAGAATTGGTCTTTGAGGCACCCCGTATTTAATAGATTGCAAGTCTGACCTCACATCATGAAAGGCGACAAATTGCACTCGGTTAGACAGATAGCCGCGAATTAAACTGAGGGATGTACCATGTATTCCATATCGCGGTAGCTTAGCTAAGAGAATGTTACGCTTAACAGGATCAGATGCCTTCTTGAAGTCCGAAAGGTGCCTAAGGTACGTAAATGTTTTTCCATATTACACAGCAGTTTTCCCTTATTATAGTTTAACGCCCTTTCAGTTCATTTGCCTTCCAGGAACCGGTACTGATGTCCCTATTGCAAATTGCGCCGGTGCAGATTGTTCACCAATCTTGAGTGGATCAACTACTCGGCAATTTTCGAAAAGCACGAAATTATAGATATAGGCCGGTAATTATTGAAATCATGAAATGAACCTCCTTTGTGTAATACGGCAATGCATGTAATTTTCATCTTGTCAGGAAATATTCCATAACATAGAATGGAATTTGTTATGTCGCATAACACTTTAGATATTAATTCAGAAACTGGTTTCATTTGTAATACCTTGATACCATCAAAACGGGCTGACCAGTTATTCTTTAGACCATCAATGACTGTTAAGATTTCGGACGTTGAAGTTGGGCGAAGAAACACCTCACTCGACTCACAGAATTCAGTGCCCTGATAAGCGTCTTTAGGATATAGGATGATAGCTTTGTAATAGTTATGCACAGGCGCAGCATTTGCCATCTTCCAATTTTTTAGAATCAGGCCACGGTCAAGATACAATTTGTACATAACGCATATATATCATGCAACAATAGTGTGGCACTTCTTAAGCAGATGGGATGATATCCCGTCTGGCCTCGTAGCCAAACCACCTAAACCAGCATAGTGAATTTTGATTTCAGCCATTTCTATGCCAAGACTCAAGACATAACACCGGTGAGTGCAGAATCCTTTTAGTAAACACCGACTGAAAATACGCATTAAGTATTTCTCTTTTTTCTAAGTCGCCCGTTATATTTTTGTCCGCAATTAATAACTGCAGAATAGCTGTGTCAGATTTTGTGCTCTTCTTTACGTACTTCCAAAATAATTTTGGATTAGGCTTCAGGTATCTGTTTAGCTAGGCATGTTTTTCCTGTTTCAGTTTTAAGTTGAGCTATTTGTCTGCACTTTCAGGCCTTGTCTCATTAATGATTGTTTTGCTCTTATAAATTTTTTGTGCGCTGCTTTTCTGATCAATTTGCATATCTGAGTGTTACACCAAGGTTTGTGCCTCTTTCTGCGTTTTAGACACCTCTGATGCATGTGTGCCTTAACGAGCTCAATTACTCTGTTACATCAAATAGGCGTCAATATACTGATGCCATAGGCACAGAATCATTAGACAGAACAAGACCAACTCGTTGGAAATGGCATAAAGTTCCATTTTTAACGCGACAGCGTTAAGGAGCTCGTGTGGCAGAAAAGCCGGTGTCGTCGGCGTCGGCGGCGTTGACCGTGAGCGATAAATCCCGGGAGGCACTTCATGAATAAAAAACAACTTGCAAGATGAGCTGGGTGGGACCGAACCAGGGTCTCCGGAGTGTGAGACGGAGACGCTACCACTCAGCCACGAGTTCGATGCTTCACAGCGGTACAAAAGCGCCTCTAGTGAATGCGGTGTTGCCTTAGAAGCGAGCCATAGAAAGTTATACTGCGGTGTATATTCTTATATGAAAACACTGCGTGGTGGTCGTATATGTGTACACATTCGAGCAACGTCCTGTTCTGCGAAAACGCCACTGTGGTCGCTAATTCCAGGACACACATTGTACGAGTAATAACCTTTTCATCATTGCTTAGTACGAGATACAGGATAGCGTTAAGCCTAGTTGGCTCGTGTGTATACTGTTGCAAACCACAGACTTTTATCAGCTCTGAAAAGCAAAGTAAGCTTGAGTTCTTTGTTTTGTTTTAGTTTTTGTTTTTTGCATTCAGGAATATGCGGCAACACCGCGGCAAGTTGAATTAGCGGTTCATCGCTGTGGTCACGGGGGCCGTAAAATTCTCCAAGAACGGTGTTGTTTCCCTGAAGAAATTTAACGTGACACTACACTGATTCAGTTCCCTTATCAAAAACAACTTCTTGGCTGGAAACACTACTTGAGATTAAAAAGAAACGCGGCACCGCCAGGTTTAATTCTCTCTTTGCGGTACGCTGTCAATTCAGGCGGAAATACTTCTGCATCAGATACTGTGTCATCGAGGCATGACTCGGTACCCATGACAATTTGTGCTTTCACCGCTTCAACTGAAATTGTAAATTAATCAACTTCTTTAGGCTACGACAATCAACCACCAGCTGGTGTAAGCATTTTCTTGATAGTATCTTTTGCATTCCTTGTTCAGGTAGAACTTTCAGCACGTCATTCGCTCTGAGGTAACTGAGCAAGCGCCGGAAAAGGAACTGGCTAATACATGTCAGTATGCCAGGCAAATGCTTGCCCACTGATTGTCAGCTTGGCACAGCTCAAATGCACTGGATTTTTGTCATCTTGCTGCTTTTCTTTACCATACTTCTAGAGCTGCCGGCGTTTTCCTTGAAGTCCCTTGCTCAAATCTTCAGACAGGCTATATGACATCCGTTGGAATTTGAATGCGTTTTGCAGTGCAGATTCTCTTGCTTTTCATCCAGAAAAGTTAGCAACAATTGGACAAGCGCTTTCTTTCTTGTAGGCTTTAAGCCGGTGAGCCCTTTCAATTAATAGGTTGACTAGCTTCAGCACGTCCCTACAAATAGGCTCGACTGAGATTTCGGATTCGTCCCAGGTTTCCTTAGGGTGCTTATCTGGTATTCCAAAGAATACTGAGTTACATCTCCGGCTCCTGTTTTCTAAGTCTTTTAGTTTATCAGAAAACTCACTTTCTGTTTCTTTAAGTGCAGTAACACGTTTTTCAATGACATTGGTTTCAGTAATCACGTTGTCTAGCTTTTCCTGAAGTTTGTCCCGAGTTCTAGCAATGTCTGGCAACGTTTCCAGCGCAGTTGCCTCTGGCGACTGTAGTTCCTTCAGTATTTCTTTCACCTTGCAAATCTTCTCACTCAGACCCAGTCACAAAGCCAGAGTGCGATTCCACGTCACCGGAAAAGAGCAATAGTGCCTGTGAACGCAGAAGACAGTCCTCTAAGAACAATGAACTGCACACTCTCGAGCAACAATATTGCAGGTAAATCGCTGGCCGTTGATGGGACACGACACTCTAACAAGCATTACACCATTACTTCTGGAACAAATAAAATTGCTTAAACAACCAACCTCGTGCATTGAACAGGTTGCGGCACCCTACGCCAGGTGAATAAGAACAGCGTTTAATATTTTTCTTTTACGCGAACTTATGCAATGCTTACCAAAGTGGATAAATAGCAACTCAGACTTTTATTTGCAATAATGTTCCCAGGTTAGAACTGTTTATAAAAGTTGATAACACGAAACTTCGTTGTAGGATTTACTTTAGGCCGCCATCTAATGAAAAACGGCCCTTACGGACGAGAATGTTCGTGAATTGCGCCCCGATTTCTTTCAAATGGCATACAGTTTTTTGTAAAAAGGCGATGAAGCTCCTTTGTGCAGATACTTGAAATAAACAAGTTACTACGGATTCACAGCCGAATCCCTGACCAGGCTTTGACGGAAGCACACGGCCTGAACAATACCGAGGCCACGCGAAATGTTCCCTTAATCGCCCAAATCGCAAATGAGCAGAGCGGACGATCATGCTGGGTCGTGCCGGTGGGGTGGGCTCGGCTCGCGAACAGCGGGAACGACCTGATTCACAATGGCTATTCAGGATCGCACCCACTGAGCACTCCCGATGTTCCGAATGGTCGATATATCGAAGCCCCGTTGAGCGCCAAACGTAGGTCTGTACGTATGTTGGTGTCTGTGTTACGAGGCCGCAGAAATGGCACGCAAATATAGCTTTTTTTTTGTGGTTGCTGTTGCCGTTCGATGCAGTCGTGCGTCCGGCAGCGCATTCACCGTGCCAGAGATAGATTACAGGCCCCGCAAGTACCGCCCACGCCCATCTCTTCTTTTCCAGCTAAGTGTGGCCTGCTTTCTGTTGGACACAAAGAATAAAATAAAAGGAATGCCTGCACTCTGCGACACTGGGCGTTCTAATGCGAGTGGCGAATGGCACGAATGAAGCTGGGTGTTCTGACACATTTGCTGTGCTTAGATACCTCACGAAAAATTTTCATAAAGGTCGTAGGTAATCGCGTACGTTCCAGAAGCACCTGACTGAAAGCATGTATCAAGCGAGTATTAAAAGCAGACATTGAAGAAACAGGGAAACGAATCTCAGTGAGAGTGCCCCATAGCAATAGCGTGCTGCAGCGGGTGTCGCGAATACATTGCGATATTGCCGGCAACATGGTTAGTGTTGTCCCGAGTCCTTATGGCGTAGTCATGCGGATTCGTTCCAAATGAATACGCCTTGCAAACTCACAGAATACAATTTGTAAATCAAAATATGTGCCTTAAAGAAATAAATGAGAAAGCTTTATAGTTTAATAATGTCATTTCTTCAGATGAAGCATTTTCGGTTTGCTGTAGACGTAATAGCCGCCTCTTCGATTATCCTCGAAGACCTCAAGGTTTACCTCAAGGGTTACAGTTTTGCTATCAGTCACTGGCAATATTTTTTTAAGATATGGCGCAGCTCTACAAGGACAAAAAACATGATATAGCAAATAGGAGTGAGCCAGGTTCTGCTTGATCTCGTTGAACAGAGATCAAGTGCTTCCATTTAAGCCATCTCTGTGATTCAGTGGCCGACTACGATTGAGAACGTGCTGGAAAAACAGCGAAAGTATATCAGCAGCATGCAAGGACATTGCGTATGTGCCCCCGTGACTTCACCATTACCCTCTAATGTAGCGAACATGTCCAGGTCGTGTATGTACATTGTCTGCCTGTGTTTTATATAGAAGCTCTCAAAGGATCGAGAAAACACAACAAAAACCAAAGACGTTTATTTTTTTTTTAAGAACGCGGAGAAAAAGCACCAACGAGCGTTCATTTTCACTGGCGACACAGTAGATAATAAACGAGCAGATAAAAAATAATTTCACCGCATAATATCTCGTCGACCCTTTCCAACTTCCCGTCTTACACTGTATCTACTCGCCTGCCGCTATTCATTGCTTCTACAATTTTACGTAGTTCAAATCAAGGTATGCAGACTGCTCTATTTAAATAGGCGCTTCAAAGCGGTGTATTCCAGCAATGCGCCGTAACGCAGTTTTAAAATGTACTCGCGTTTACTATCTGATACTGCTTGCTCTCTAGATTTCTAGAATAAGCACGATTTTTTTCCACAATGTATGTGCAGTCACCTCGATGTAATATATTTTCAACAACAGCCCGATCAGACAACTGCAAGACCTGACTACTATTTTAGATTGAGCCCGATGTGCAGAATACGACACCTGACTACTAACAGAAAACTTTTATGGGTCGTGGGAGCTTCTCTTGTGGCGGAATGTTTTTCACACCTAACCAATGTGCCACCGTATGACGTATTCTTTTATCGATGATTATAACTATTCACGTTTTTAAGGTCCTGCATTACATATGTTCCCGCACTGATATTTTGAATAAATATGTTGACGATGTTACAGTTTATGACACTCCTGGCTACATCACCTTGCGTATATGTTGTAAAGCACGTGCCATTTTTCTGTGCCTCCTATAATATGTTTGCTACCATTTATAGCTGTCATGTCTTTCTTTTTTTTCAGGAGCCATCCTCACCCAAGTACTTTCAAGTTGTACGGGGCAGTGGAGCTGTAAATACCTTACAATGGCAAATGGATCAGCAAGTTGTATGAAATACTGAAATATAAATCGCGCGACCATAATGACTTTCTTTGAATGGGAGGAAGGTTGTACGAGAAAAAAAAGGACGTCATTATTCTTCTCGTCGAAGGACCAGCCCCAGATGTTTGTGCCGATAACTTTCACTCGCTCCCACGTCCACGGCTGGTGCCAGGAGAACGCGGTGATTTGTTTTCGCCGGTGGAAAGCTGATGACCTTTGTCAGGTATCGATCTGTGGAGCTCGAGAAGAGGCCTCAACGGGAAAGACTTTCGCTCCTTCTGGATAGTTTACCCTCTGGAATAAGAAGTTTTCTTTGCGCAGAATAATTTTTATCTAGATGTACGTAAAATATGTAAAGAAAATGAAAATAAATATCATCGTCTGTCCCTAATGTTCTCTTCCATGTGAAGATACCGCATCTCTATATGCGTAGGCTGAGCATTCCCCATTCTTATCGATTGGTTTAGACCTATTCGCCCCATACTATGCTGCTTTGAATATTGAGCATACCGCCTTCCCATAGTGGACTCGACGTATGTGGTGTGAGTACTCTGCTTGGCGGAAAGTTTTGTAGAATAAAGTAACAACATACATTTCGGCATACAGTGCACTATTTTTAGGTTGACAAAAGCCGGCCACCATTTCGTTCAAACCAGAACATCACATTTTTATTTAGTATGGTTACACTGCGTGTGTTTGCGGTAATTTTTCACCAACTTCTCTCAGACTGCAAATAGCTCAACAATCACTCATAAGGCGCATAAAACGTGTGGTGCATAAAAGCGTTCCGGCAATTACGCACATCTCAGAAGCATGTATTAACAGTAAATATACAAAAAAGGTTAACAGGAACAAAACGCCAGACCTGCACTTTCTGCTTAGACACAAGTCACACATGATAATAAAACAGCACTTTAGTTTTATTGTGCTCCTTCCTCACGAAGTGCGTGCCAAATTTTTTTCCTTGACGTTCATTAATGGTTTTTGCATGCATTTGTCTCTCTGATCTAAGAGTGATTTCGACGATGGTTTATTGCATTCACTCAGCTTACTGTTGTCATTTCTCCTAGAATAGCATCGGATCATTCCTTAGGGTAACGTAGACAATTGTTCTTACATGCTCGCATTGTAATCTTTTGCAGGATTGTTGCCAATACGGGCATTTTTCAGACAAAACGCAATTCGACATGGATCTCAGAAATAGTCCAATTAAGCAGGCACAAAAATTTCTGATGACGGTAACAAATGAATCAAGAGTCACACAGATTCTTATTATGTGGTAGCCGTTATTTTTGCCGATGTATCTCACGTGAATTTAGATGAGAAAAGCGCCATCCATAGCCACTATTTTGGGCTCCTACGTTTGTTCCGCTTTCGGAGTGTCGTATCAGCGACTTTGTAACTTCGACATCTTTGTCGCTGCATATCTCGTCGGATGCAATAAACAAAATATCGATCCCACTCGGCTCAAACAATCGTTGACACGCTTGCAATATTTCTGAAATTTTCGGCATCATCATCTCTCGATTGTGACTGGTGAATATTCCAATGATGATTTCAGACACAGTAGGAAAATCAACGGTGTTTTATTAGATCGCGTCATCAGAACCACGTATGTGTTTTGAAGTCACACATGTTGCTCGGAGGTCTCAGCAAAAGTAGATAAAACACCTCAACATAGCACAACTTCATGGGGGAGATGGCTTGTAAACAAACACAAGAAATATAACGACTTTGTTCTGTACAACTCCTGAAATAACGAAATTGTGTCAGTCACCATTGCTCAGTCATTCCCGCGGAATAAAAGTCTCGCTGCTTCTGCGTATCAATCTTTGTCTAAAGCACGTACCACTAAGAATAAGCTTGCGCTTTTACAAAACCAGATTTATCTTTTACCCTGTATCTAATATCGATTTTGGCGTGCGATATCGGAAGTTGTATTACTATAGTGCGAACTTAGTTCCAAGAAAACCAAATGTTTTCGATGTAGTGTCTTTTTTGTACAAAGAGATGTCATGCAAGAGAAAAGAGACAGATGCAAAGTAGGAACAGTCCTAGACTGCGTTGACTCCCACGCAATTAAGCCCTATTATTGCTTTTGATTCAATTTAATTCTGTAGACCGAGATAGAGCTGCCTAATATGCTATGTTCAGAAGTTTGCAGGTTACTCTATGGAAACCTTACGCTGCGTCTGAGCGCCTTTACGTCAGTGTCCTTCATAAATGAGGACAGAGCTCTGTCAGATGCGCCGACTAAGTGAACACAAGTTCTTTCGTTGTAAACGATTGAAATTCGTGGTAACTGGTTTGGGGCAAGCCTATATTCGCTTAGCGATATGCTTCGAGCAAAAAACGGACGCTGTTGCAACCGTCTCTCCACTTCAGCTATAAGGAATTTAAATCTGCAGAATTTTTAAAACAAAACGAAAGCATCTAACAGAGCGATTATTTGGGCTAGTTGGGGCCAATTGTTAGTGATTGTGGCAATGTGCGGCAGACGCACTTCGTTCCCAGTCAGCGTCCATCTTGTATTCGCTAGTGTGTGCTGGACATAGCGGAATAACAATAAAAGCATCGGGATAACCTCCGAGGTTCATACATGGGTTCCTATGTGAAATGGCATTGGCATCTAGATAAGAAAAAAATCTCATAATGTTAGTGAAAGCGCTTTGTCCAAGTGAAGTCAATGTTACAAGTTAGATCTAGAAGGATGGGTTCACAGAGGAAGTTTAAAAGACATATAATTCGCACAAAATGCCCATGTTAGGCGAGGCAGTATGCTTGGAGCGCTTTTTGCCATATCATGCCAACACGTCTGCGTAACTGCGGTGTTATTTGCAACGCTGTATGACTTGTAAAGTGGTTTCCTGACACTGAAAAAAAAAATTGTACCTATAGTTAGTCATTTTTAGTATTAACAGTCATTTTCAAAACGTCGGAGCACTAAACAAGTTATTTTCTCTGTTCGTTAATGCCCGGTCACATCACAGAAACTTCTTACTGCAAAAAATTTGCACAGAAAAATGCTTCATAGTGCTTTAAGTAGCCCACTTTAACAATACTCTCATTAGTGCCTGACAGTTTTCTTTGCAGTTATTAGTGAATAAACGACCCCGAATTTCAACCGGCTTCTAAGCGGACAAAACAGATCGTTGCATACCCGGCCTCACCGACTTCGATAGCGTGAAAAAAAAGAAAAAAAAAGAAAGCAGCATCGAGAGCTTCTCGATAGCGATAACGCCAAATGACTTCCTGTTCTCCTCGTCTCCAAATACACGCTGCCTGCAGAGAGGATTGCAGACAGAAGTTTCTCGATACTCATGCTTTTTCTATTGTTAACACTTTTGGGGATTATAATATATAAACCATTAGCAAGCAGCGAGAATAGATTGCTGAAAATGTTATGATAGAATAACTTTTTGCTTACAGAAGTATGTAGCCAAGAGAGCAAATAAAGAACAAAAGAAAAAGAAAATTTAAATAAGGTTTCATAAAGACAGACGTTTTATTGATAGAAAAAAAAAGAAGTCAATGTGAGCTGGTGGGCTCTAGTCTGCTACTCTGTACTGGGGAAGAGGAAAGTGCAGTGAAAGAACAAAATGAATAGTGATGCGAAGTTATGAGGATTATACTAGTAGTACTACTAGAGCCACTGACAGTCTTCCTCGAATTGCCCTTCATTATCTAAGTTACTGAATGCGATCGATAAATTATCAGCCCGGATAAAAAAAAGAAAGATACAGAAAAACCAGGACATTAATTGGCGGGAAGTGCTGCTGTTTTGCTGCGCAGGTTAATTCAGACGTAGCTGCTAGGCCCCAGTGGTAATGGAAGCCAATAAAGTCACAACTGGCCTAACTTCTTGCAGACTGAGTAATGACAGATCTTGCAACACAGAAAGGAAAGTCCCACCTGTCTCGAAAAAGCTGAGCCATGGTGACAGGCCCCGTTAATAGCACTCTAATGTCGAATTAAGTAGAATTTGGATAACACTCTGAGCATGGTTACTTTTACACGTGGTTCACTCCTCACATGAAAACAGTTCAGAAATCGTATCAGTTAAAATTTGATTTCCAGTGAAGCAACACGAACGGTCCTAAACTATTGCTCACGCGCCAAGAGGGATGAATACACGCACTTCGCATTCCGAATAAGTTGCTGGTTGAATACAGCGCGGAATGCAACAGAAAAATTGAAATCAATGTCGTATACCTTTTACGCTTCAATCCGATTTGCGATTAACGCAAATTTGGACTCGGAATTGGTTGTTAATTGCATCGGCACCGAGAAATCGGCGCTCTATCAATTTACCGATTTCAATTGTTTTCACTACCCCACATATTTGTTCAACTTCATAAAGGGGGTACCAGCGAAACACAAAGTACGCGCACGCAAGGAAAATACGGTAGACACGGACGGACGCTTGACTTTCAACTGTATTGCAATTCACATTGCCGCACATAATCGCTGGCGCATGCCCTTTGTTAAGTCTTTGCTGGTGTGAGTTTCATACGCTTCGATTAGGCGCGCAGCCATCTTCGATTAGGCGCGCAGCAATTTCGAAATAGTGAGAGTGATGAACAGCACACCTGATTAGTCAAACCATCTGGTTGGAAATAACATTCTCCTGCGTAGCAATGCTGGCTTTCACTCTTAATAAAAAATTAAGAACATGCAGGGAAAGTCGAGAGATAATCTTCAACATAAACAAGAAATGATATAAGAAAGCATTAAAGCTTCGGCAAGTAACAATAGCCTCATAACTGCAACTGGCTGATCCTTCGGAGGCACTCGGAGGCTGTGGCAGCCTAGATAAGTTGGCGCGGAGAATCTAGGCGATGAAATACATATGACCTAAGAAGGACAGTTTCACGGCGCACTTTCGAGCACTGCCCATTGATAAACTGTCAATAGCAGCTACTTTTGTTAACAGTGTTGCAGAAGAAAACAAGGTAACTCGAAAACAAGTATCAGAAGCAAAGTGTTGCCTAAGAAATGGCAAGAAAAAGAATTATGAGTAAACTTGGGGGAATAAGAACAACAACAGAATGTATCGAATATATACCACAACTAGGTGATGCTGACTTTCAGATCAGAAGTAACCGAACTGGGCAAACCTTGTAGCTCGTGGAACAGAAATATGTTGAAGGATTAAAGCGTTCATCACAGAACGGAAACAGTCTGAACCCAACCATTACTTGGAACGGTAATAAACAAAAATAGTTTCACCGGTAACCCTAAGGACAATAATTATTTTTGTTAAAGCTGAGACTCTACTGCCTGATATACTTAGTTGCAAAAAGCTTTCAGAGACATGGCACAAAAAGAAAATTTGAAATTTCCTCATTTTTAGTGAAGTTAGGAATAGGGTGTGAAATGAACTCCCTCCCCCGTCTTCCCCCCAGCGCAAGAATGCTGGGAATGAACATGTGATGCATTTTTTGGAAGGCGTAAATCTTTCTCATACTTGATGTTGAAGGGGCTGAAGCGTTATGATGGCTGTTGCAATATTCAAACAAATAAATATAAATGCACCAAATTAAAAAGAAACTTGTCACCGGAGCCGTACCTCTTTTTTTAAGTGGTAGGGCGCGGTGAGTCTTTTATATTCCTATGCCAAGCTCCTCGAAAGGTTCTTCAGCTTATTTCTCATTTAGAGAATAGCTTATGTACACGAGTTTAATAAGGCTTCTTTGTTTTTATCGATGAATAATCTGCATCCATCCAAATTTCCTATATGCTTATATCACACTGTCAGCTATAGAGATAGCAGTTCTAGCGGGCCATTATGCCGAAAAACAACAACAAAAAGCAATATGCTTAAAGAAGACGCTTCCGTAAACACGTGGAAGAAGAGCCGCTGACCACCCTCAGTCTCGATTTTACAACAAGCAAGCCTTAGCGACGCCAAATTCATACACCGCGAAGTAAGCGATTATGTGGGTCGCGACAAGCACTTTGATCTTATTGTACAACGAAACAATCAAGACATTTTCATTGTAAAATAACATTGTGAAGCCACACGCTGAAGTACTTTGGCACTGATGACGTCCGAAACTGAAGCGATTAGCGGTGTTGCTATTTTTGATTTTCATAGTTTGGTGTTTCCGCATAACAATGCTTCCGTTGCCCTGTTCGAGCTAAAATTCTCACAATTGTCTTGATGGTACGCTTGGTTCGCTTTCAAAGGTCAACTTTTTCTATTGACTTCGTTTCATTAATTGTGCGAGACATTTTATCTAACGCCATCAATCGACACCACCAAGACCGGGAAGGTTAAAATGGCTTTGCTTGATGCACGACCTTCTAAAACAGATTACCTATTTCGATATTCTTGCATTAGAGCAAAGTTTACGTATATGTATATGTTGACATGACACTGATTAACAATACTTCAACGATGTCAATGAAGGAGAAACAAAACTGAGCATTACAAAGAGTAAATTATTATCCGAGCCTGCTTCCTCATTGGTGTGCAGAATTCTTCGCGTAAACGTCGTTAAATTTATTGTAGAATCATTAACTATGACGTCCTGTGAGGCACCAAGGGACATTGGTATGCACAAAACCTTGGGATGTCGTGAGCATTGGCTGTAATAAAAGGCGAGCCATTATAATCATAATCCAATTTATTCTCCAGCACCAGCGTGTCTTTTTTCGTCTGTTCATATGGGACGTGCGTCCTTTCTACGCATCGCGAATGTGTAGGCGTCACCGCGAGAAAACGTGACTGCTAAGCCTAATCTTTAATACCGTGTACGCTGGCTACCTTTACCTGTGTCCTTATTCGAATCTTGGCAGGCAGCAGTCAAGTCTTTGGGAAATGTGGAGGCTCACACTAACGCTTACGGGCAGCTCTCCACCGAAACCATTTAAATTCCTCACAACGACATCACAACGGCTCGAAGACCACAGCATTGCGCCATTTTACTACACCTGTCAGTGCAAGGGAATTCCAAGAATGTCTATCGCAATGTTTTCGTAACACACTTTCGGCGCGAGCTGTGACGAACTAAAATTGAACGCTTGAGCTCCCAGCTTCGGCTTCGAATCGAATGCTCCAGAATTTCCGAATTCTTGGCTCGATGACGTCAGCCGTGCTCTAACGTCCTCCCTACAAGTTCTCCATGCATTCGTCCTAAAAACCACTCTCAAATAGTTTATTCAGACTCTTTGCTGCATTCTTCCTCCAATTTTGTTCTACATTTGATACAGTTTACTTGCAGCCTAAAGGTGTAAAAAAAGCATTTGTTTTAAAGTTATTTATTTCCACTGCCACTGAAAACATATCCTTTCCGCTAATAGGCGACTCCGTAGATGCTACGTGACCGTATTTATTCAATACTATTATTTCAACGCCCCCCCCCCCCTCCTCAAAGGTGCCATCATCATTAAAACTAACAGCGCGAAAAACACTTCTACACTTTAAGCTTGAACATGGACGTTCAATGTGGCCTTCAAAGCACCAGTATCATATTCAAATAGAATCTCCGCAGAACAGTAGAGTGCGCTTAAATTTATTCGATGATTTATTTTATTTATTCGGTATACCTACATCGCCTGTACGGCAATATCGTAGGGGGGTTAAAATACAGGTGGTCACAATGGAAACATATTCAGCAACATCAAAAGAATACATCAGTAAATAGAACGTAGTTTAAGCACTGAAATTCGCAAAAGCGGAATAGAAACTAACAAGGTACAAAACAAAGTGAGTGACAAAGTAACTAACTAACAAAACAGAAAAAAAAAAGTAGCGTATGTGCAAAGATGAATAACAAAACTAGAAGCTGCCATCACTTCATCATGGAGCTCATTCCAATCGCTAATCGTGTTAGGAAAAAATGAATACTTAAACACATTGGTACGGCACTGATAAGCTCTAATTTTGTTAGCGTGGTCTCTCCTAGATGAAACGTAATGCGGCTCCTTGATGAACAGTGTTTTCTCGATACCAGTTTTACTTTTATATATATTGTAAAGGAATTTGAATCTTAGGATTTTCCTGCGTGAAGAAAGAGTTTTCCAACCCAACCCTTCCCTTATTCTGGATCCTCTGGTAGTAAAATTATAATTTCCTGTTGCGAAGCGTGCTGCTTGCTTTTGGGCGCGTTCTATTTTTTCTGTGAGGTTTATAGTGTATGGATCCCAGATAACGCATGCATATTCTAGAATAGGCCTGGTGTTTGTTAAATACAAGGTTGCCTTCAGTGATGAAGGAGAATGCTTAAAATTTCGTCGGAAAAAGTGAAGAAGACGGTAAGCTTTCGCGCTAATTGAGTTAACATGATTAGTCCAGTCAAGCGTTTCAGAAAACGTAACTCCGAGGTACTGAACATCCTTAGCGGTACTGAGTGCAATATTATTTAGGCAATAGGCACTGGGGAATTTTTTCTTTTTCTTTGTAAACTGCACATGGTAGCATTTACCACTATTCAGAGTCATCTGCCACCGCTTGCACCAAATAGAAACTTTTTCAAGGTCGTCCTGTAAGACAGACATATCGGCATAACATTTCACTGCACAATACATGACGCAGTCGTCGGCATACAGTCTAACTGTTGAATTAAGGCCTACTACTAAATCATTAATATAAACTAGGAACAAAAGAGGCCCAAGCACACAGCCTTGAGGCACTCCCGATAGCACGTGCATTGGAGCCGAGTTTACCCCATTAAGAACAACTTGCTGTTTGCGCAGGTGTAAATAATCCTTTATCCAGCCAAAAATATGTTCCGGAAGGCCTAGGAATGATAATTTTAAGCAAAGTAGATTGTGCGGGACGACATCAAATGCTTTCCGCAGATCAAGAAAGAGTGCATCTATCTGTTCACCATAGTCCAGGCCGAGTGCAATGTCATGAGTGAATTCGGCTAGTTGTGTTACGCACGAAAAACCAGAGCGGAACCCATGCTGAGCCGAAGTGAAGAAGTTATTTGTTTGAAAATGTTTCATCAGATTAGAGTACAGGACATGTTCGAGAGTCTTACAGCAAACGGAAGTTAAAGATATCGGCCTGTAATTGCCTACGTGCGTACGATTACCTTCTTTAAATATCGGAGTCACGTTGGCTGTCTTCCAATCTTCGGGCAGTTTTTGATTATGTAGTGACTTGTTGAATAATATTACTAAGAAAGGTGCTATCTGTCTCGAACATTGCTTCAAAACATGATTAGAAATTCCATCGGGTCCATGAGCTGAATGCAGGTTTAGGTTAAACAACAAAGCCTCCACTCCTTCCTTGCTCACGGCAACGTTTTCCATTTCCGGTAATGGTGTCGGTGTGTAAGAAATAGCAATGCTACATGTCTTTGTAAAAACTGAATGAAAATACTTGTTGAATACTTCTGCTTTTCCTTTGTCCTCTTTAATTAGGTTACCATCATTTGTGATGGCCGGGATGCCAGTGTCATCCTTCTTGTTGCTCTTAATATACCGCCAGACCTCTTTGGGATTTGTTTTTAGTTTATCTGCTAAGGCTTGTAGATATGCATCCTTCGCAACCTTCAATTCGCTTTTAAGTTTTGTGCTGATATCCCTTAGCTTTTTGTACATGCTTGGGTTTTTAGTTTTGCAATATATTTTGTAAGTTCGGGATTTTTTCTGAATTGATGAACGTAAATCCTTATTAATCCAGGGTTTATCCTTGCGGCGCTTAGTCGAAACCACCTTAGACGGAACGAAATCTGAGGTGAATGAAAGCAGTTTATCCCTGAATATGACCCAGAGACTGTCGATGCTACTAAATGAACCGTAATGCGCAAATATAGGCAGGAAATCATTTAACTCATTAGAAATAGCCTCATAATTACCCCTTTCATAAAAGAATACCTTTTTCGGCCGCATTTTGGTAAATTCTATTTTTCTGCAACGAATAGTACCTGCAACTACTTCATGGTGACTAATCCCTGGTACTGGTACAATGAAGTCTATGATATCTTTATGGTTACTAAAGACCAAGTCTAACACATTTCCGTCTGTACATCCAAAACGAGTAGGAAAATCAACGAACTGGAAGAGCCCATAGGTCATTATCAGCTCGCAAAATGCAGACTGAAGCAATGACCTATTATTCTGTACAGGACATAGGTCACGCCATTCAACATCTGGCATGTTAAAATCACCACCAAGAATTATCGTTTCAGATGACAGGACTGAGAGTGACCTTGAAAGGCTGATAAATGGTTCAACAGTGTTCAAATTTGGTGGTCTGTAGAAAGAACCGACAATAAGGGCGTTCCCATCTGAAAAGCGTAGTCTGCACCATACAGACTCTGAGGTATCGTCAGCTGGAAGAAATGGTGCACTTTCAATTGTGTCCCGAACTAGAACAAACACCCCCCCTCCCTGTGCATTTCGGTCCTTTCTATATGCAGCATAGTCTGATGGAAATACCTCAGAATCCGCAATGTCAGAGTCTAGCCAGGATTCGGTGGCGATAACAATGTCAGGCTTTGATATCGATAGAATGCCTGCAAAGTCATTAGTTTTATTCTTCAGGCTTCGACAGTTTACGACAATAAAAGAAAGTTCTTCGGGTCTATTTCTAGTAAATCGGGATGAAGGCTCTGTTGTTTGCTACTGCGTACATTCTCGAACAGAACCACTAGAGCCATCAAAAATATATGTTTTCCCACCCATCACCAGCTTGTTATACCTAAGCGTGTACTTCGTTTTCCGTTCCCGTGCATATGCGAGCAGAGAATTTCTTGCCTGACGAACGTGTTTAGAATAATCTTCGCTTATTGAAAAGTTAGTTCCCTTAAGCTTAGAGGCAGCAGTCAAGACCCTTTGCTCATCTTTGAAAGCAGTGAACTTCACAATTACAGGCCTTTTTTTGTTAACTGCGTGTCTGCCAATTCTGTGCGCCCTCTCTATGGCGGAGGGGTTAATTTCTAGTTCGAGATTGTCTGCACAAAGCGAAATCACCTTGGACTCGGACTCGTTCCATGTTTCTTTTTCGGTGTCATCCAAACCAAAGAAAAGTAAATTATTTCTACGCGACCTGTCTTCTTTCAAGTTTGTGCTAATACGAAATCATCCTTACATCTTCCTAATCTTCCCTTACGCAAGAAAGTGTCCTATTTATTGTTATGGTATCAAATCTTTCATAGTCTGACACTGAGAGACCTACTTGTTGAGAAATCGTATGTTTCATTACGTACAGCCCACAGCAAGAAATTAGGCGATCTTTTTTGCAAAACAAAATTGTTTTCTGACTCGTTTTTCCGAGGTCCGCAACTTATTGGAACCAGCTGCTCACCCCCATCGTCAGCGTAATTATTATTTCCATATTTAAAGGTGTCATCAATGACTATATTATGCTGCAAAGACTGCATGTAATTATGTAATTTTTGTTTTTCGTTACCAATCCTACCTGTAACGCTTTCGGGTACTCAAGGCGTTGGAATAAATGAGTCAGTATTTACTAAAATGATCAATAAATTACCAAATTATTGTTGTGACATTCATAATAATATAGTATGCCTTTAAATGTTGACGATTTACGAAACGAATACATACACATCTAGCTAGGAGCTTCGATTCCAAATTTCACATTAACATAGACAATAATGTAGACTTAAGAAAAGTGGTAATAACTATACGTGAGCTATTGAATGCTTCGTCCTTTCTAAATGTGTATTAAATCACTTTTTCACTATCACGCGACTTCATTGAGTGCTTATCCGGCGATATGCATATGCAGGCAAAACGAGTTAACGAAAATCAGCCATTGTGCCTTTTCTTCCAAGTACCTTTGCGCATCGTTTAGAGTTCTAAATTAAAAACAAACTAATCGAAAAATATCATCCGAAGGAACGTGCAATCATAGCATATACGGAAAATTTGATTCGCCAATAGCAAGAATCAGACTTGTTTACTGCTGCTTAAAATGAAATTGACATCATGCGTTGCGTCGGCTAAGCGGAATCACGCAGAAAGGAAACAAACACGTTTGTTTCCTTTCTTGTCCGGCCCTCGCACAGTTCTCCCACAGGTTAATGCGCGTCACCAATCGCATATTCTTCCAACATTACTGTCGTCGACTTTACAACACGTGAAGAACAGCAAATGCAGAAGAACTGTATTTCCTGTCTTTTCAGTACCTTCGCTTTCACTGAATTTTATTTATTGGTTTCTAGAACTTCTTCTCTGCTTTATCGTGCCATACTGTGCCCAATAAATTTGACCCTCAGCAGCTGGTACCTATGCTTTCCCTAAAGTAGTGTTTTGTGTCAGCGAGTCGGTGCAGAATGGCGGCAAAGGAGGGGCGAACAGTTTTTAAACCGGTCTTGACATTTGTAGACATGTTCTCTCGGAGCATAATCAACTCTTCATTACCATCCGGTAATACACTCCTTTCCTCAAGCAAGTGCTGAATTATTTAGCCAGAAACTGTAAAAACAGAATCATGTACATCTATAAATATCTGTATTCAGGGATTTGTCTTATGAGTATCAACAGCTGCTCGCAGAACCGGTGAAAGACTGGGTGAAAAAGAAAAAAATATACTTTTTTGCTTATGTCGTTTGTAGTGGTGATAGCGGGGGTCCTCTGCTTGCTGGAATACGTAAACTAAGTACATTTTTTTACCGCCGAAATGCAGCATTTCATTTACAGAATGGGATTTTTTCTACTCAGTATACGAGTAAACCTCGGAAAGCTTGCTTAATAGACTACTGCAGACTGAGCTGTGACAGTCACTTGCATTTATTGTTTTCTAGGCAACATTTCGCCTACCTTTATATACAAGTACGTTCCTCAAGATGAAATTCATCAGCGATGAGAGCGGGAAGCTCGATGTCGGATATGTGCCGCGCGGTGCGTACAGAATGCACCAAAGACCCTCCGCGATGACGTAGTGCTTTCGGTGTGGCGCTGCTGAACCCGAGGGCACAAGATCAAATCCCGGCCGTGGTGGTCGCGTTTAGATGTGTGCGAAATCGAAAAACGCTCGTGTACAGTGCCGTAGGTGCAAGGTGAAGAATCCGACGTCATCAAATTCATTCCGGAGTCCCCCGAGCGCTACGGCGTGCCTTGTAATCATGCCGTGGTTTTGGCGCGTAAAACCACATAATTTTTTATTGCACCAAATTTATCTATATTTTGTGCACATGTCATGCGAGGTGTTCCATTTTTGCGCGGAACACTTGCTTTTATATCTAGACCACCGCCGTTCTTGCAGATAGGCTGCGTCACTAGGCGGACGTGAGCAGCAAGAATAATATGATAAAATTCGTTCAATAATTACTCTCACTGGGTTATAAGGTTTTAAATCATTCACATTATAGGGGGCCAGTAATCGCTGAACTGAGACCAACGAGTAATGAAGTCACGTATGCTCACCTGAATTCCTAAGACAGGCTCCCATTTCAAAATATGTGATCTTAAGATGCACTACGAAAGACACTGGCGTTCGAAGTAACATTTTCCCAAGGTTTCGAAGGTGCTTGAGGCTGCCGCGTTGGGCTCCCCGTGCGTGACTTTAAATCGCAGATGTGGACAGTGTAAATACCGATTGAATTTACAAAAAAATCATGTGCTGTGGCATTGTAAATGTGAAGTGGTTGATAACACGCAGGCTCACGCTTTACGTTAACTTTTACGGCGAATAATGCCACGTTCCATTTAAAGTGCCCGTCTATAGTGCTGTCGTTTCTAACTATGTAGCAGAAAACGTTCTCCGTAAGCACCTGAATGCCCCGCATAATGCGCAATAAGTTTGATAAAAGCGCTCTCCGCAGCGAGACCGTTTGGCAATTAGAGTGCGGGTGTATGCGCTATCTCCAGTCGTCCACCCGCCGCGGCATTCGTGATTGGCGTTGAAGCCCTACCACTTCGAACTGCACAAAGCGAGCGGTTTGGACTAAGAACTAATGAGTGAGTTTACGGAAGCACACCTACCAATAAGCTCATCAGACGCTGTTTTAAATCCCAAGTAAAGCTCGATATAACGCTGCCACTATAGAGGCTGTCTTAGCTATCATGCATCGAGTCTGGTTAAAAAAAACGGCCATGTTTTTTTTTTTTTTTTGCTATACGTGATGCCCGATTGCTGGGTCATCCTATATAGTATAGGCCCGCCTCTCATATGGCGGAGCAGTGGGCAGGTTTGAAGGACGCAACAATCAGGCTCGTAATAGAAGTGCACAAAATCATAAGAGATGCGTTATAGCCAGGCCATTGTTTCTCTGCGATTGCCAGAAAATTTAACTGAAAACTTAAATCCCTACGATCTCTCCTGTTCCTTCGTTCTTCTTTTTGTAAATGCGCCAGCATTTAAGATAAGAGTAGATTCGCTATCTTCAGCTGACCATTGCTTACGATGTGCAGCCGACGTACGCCATCATTATGGCAGTTCTTCGTACTCATCCCTTAGTAGATGGTAAAAACAAAACAAAAAAAGACGCTGCAGACTTCAACATCATTCGTTTCGCTCCGACCTCATTTATTCTAACAACAACAAACGCTCACAGTCTGTGCTGTCATATCATAACGAGCAAGTTCTTTGTGGCTCACACAACGTCGTCCTTGGTTACCAGAGAGCTGCCGGTATTGCCCTCCAAAAGACAGTACGTGCAAAGACGCCGCTGATCTCAGAGTCTGAGTCGAATGCAAGAGCTTGAAATAATTACCAAGACCGAATGTTGTGCGAGAACGCCGTAGATAATGCCCGTTAGATGTTCATTTGTTAGCCCACCCGTTATGTAATACCTCCTAAATAGGGGTCCTTAAGGTAATAAAGTGAAGGGAAGCGAGTTCGTATTCCTCTGGCGGTAGAAGCAAAGTTGTATGTACGCGAGTGTTTATCTATGCTATGTAGGAGCTCTTTTCCGATGTCCATATCTTTTAATAACATATATTAGAACGAACACCGTCCGTCCGTCCGTCCATCCGTCTACGTCTTGGTTCTCTCATGGTCATTTCGTTAACTTAGTATGTACCCGAATTGGCGTAGTATGACGAGTGTATGACGAACATAAGTCATAGCTCATGACATGAACGTCAGGATAGGCGTGTTTTGTTGGTCATTAAGCAGCGTGCTACGTTTTGGTGCTCTCACGGTTGTTTTGTTAAGTTCGTAGGTACCAAAACTTGCATATTACGACAAGAGTGCATGACGAACATAAATGACAGGTCATGACATGACGAGGGTCATGTAGGTCATGAAACAGCCGGCTAGGTCTTGGTATGTATCCTAAATGGCAAGTATGACAAGAGTGCATGACGAACATATATGATAGGTCACGACATGAATGTCCTGACATGCGTGTCATGTAGGTCATGAAATAGCTGCCTAGGTCTTGACGCTCTCCTGGTCGTTTCATTAGCTTGCTATGTACCAAAATTGCCATAGTATCACAAGAGTATATGCCGAACATCGATGATAGGCCATGACATGAATGTCATGATATGCGTGTCATATAGGTCATGAAACAGCGGCCTACATTTTGGTATATACCCCAAATGGCATAGTATGACAAGAGTGTGTGACAATTATAAACGATAGGTCATGACATGAATGCCATGACATGCGTGTCATGTAGGTCATGAAACAGCCGCCTACTCATGGTCGTTTCGTTAACTTGGTAGGCTCCCTGCACTCAGCTTCGCATACAATCGGTTCTCACAGGGCGTGGTATCTGCCGGCTTTTTCCTCACGGTATTGCGAGGATGAAGCGAGAGATCACGCGGCCTGACGGCCACGCCACTAGCGACGACTGCATACGTGGCAGTGACAGCAGCAGCCGCCGTAGCTCTAATCAGGCTAATGAAAATGACGGACACGTCATTGGGAACGTAGCTCACAGACGTCGGACGAAAGCGTTCATTACCTCTGAAGTCTCTCCCTTTAAAACCAGCCGCCAGCGACAACACCTGCACGTGACGTCACTGCACGAACCCTTTAAAGCTAACACGCCGAGGATGACGAGGCCGCCTTTGACGAAGATAGGTCCTCCTATCGAAACGTTTGCCAGCCTTTCTGAGGCACCTTATTCCTGTTTACAAACTTTATACCACAGTGTGCTATTCCATCTGTCAGGCCCTTTCGTGATTATCGAAATATGAGGCTATACGTGCCAAAACCACGGCCGGATTATGAGGCACCCGTAGTGGTGGACTCCGAATTTTTTTTGACATCCTGGCGTGGTATTTAGGGCTGAATGTTGGGCTAGCTGTTTGTGCGTTGAGAGCTTCATACGAATTTCCCGCGGTAAACAAAAAAAGAAACACTAGGAAAAGAAGCAGGCGCTTTACTTAAAGTGCACCTAAATCCAAGAGCACTAGCATTTCTGTATTTCGCTCACGTCGAAATGCGGCTGCCGCTGTCGGGATTGAACCCGCGACCTCGAGCAATACCTTAGCCGCCAAGCTACCGCGGCGGGCACACAAGTGTTAATTTGACGTGCGACCGCTTTCGTAGTGTCCCCTAAACCTTATGGTACAGTAATGTGGCTTTGCGTCCACACGCCCTGCGTCAGTGGTCCACTTGACAAAATTGTATGGTGTTTAATTTCCAGAAACAGCAGAATTGTTTCGTACCATACGTTCAGTTTGTCCGCAACCGCTGTCGTTTCTATAGTAGTAGCCTTTCCTTGCCTTCTCACGTCATCTTTTCCTTCTCCCCCTCTCCCCTTGCACGGGAACAGCGAGAGAAGCACGGTTGTTATTCGCTCATTTCGCGACTGCATCAGTTCTACTCATTCTCTGCTTCATCTCTACCATTCTATGTACCTCTATTTTAACTGTAGACTTGCATGTTAGTAGAAAAGTAAGCGATGCCCTTTCTGCAATAATTTTTAGGGGTTTCACGGATAATTACAGCTGTCAAGAGGATAATGTGGCGACACCAATGGGCCCCCAGAGGGCATTGTGCAGGTACGCTTGGATGAAAAGTGCAGAACGAGTTTGGCGCGTGATTATTCTCTGCCACTCTCCTTCCATGTATATACACACTCTGAACCAACCCCGGACGCAGCGTGCAAGGCGGCGGCAGCAGCAGCCGCAGCAGCAGTTGTAGCGGGAAACTCAAAGAAACAACCATGCAAAGAAAGATTCCCTTTAAACTCGAGCAAGAGCATGCCACGAAAGTGGCTGTCGTAACCAAAAACAGTGACTGTCCGCGTTTATTTCCTAGAGTGACCAATTAGTAGACGTAAAGGCTCAGACAATATCTAGGTCATACGCAGCACTGTCTCCATCACCACTCTTGTGTTTCTCAGCAGATCTTCACATCCCCTAGAGCTAATGCAGAAACGATAGCACTTTTTCCTTTTACGATTTGCTTGTGTCCTGCGTTTTACGTCGGTCTGCCCTATCGTCTTACTCGTCTTTGCCCAAAGCGCGTTCGTAATGATGTGCAATTAGCGACGCAGGAAAATAAAAGCGCAGGAAAGGAAGGTACGTGCAGAAGAGCAGCCAGCGCACTTCAATTATGCAAATTAAAGTGATCATCAAGCTGCGGCGTGGAAGAAGCAGAACAGTGTTGCTCAATCAGCGCCAACAGCGATGAAGCGGGGAATCCATTAATTAGGACACAGGTTCACCGAGGAGTTTGTGAAACGATCCCTCAGGGCACTCTGCCAACTCCGCCTTCTAGATACTCTGGTGCGTCTTTTATCTGCATAAAAGCGCTTGTTTCATAAGGCTATCATGTTCTCAATATTTTACTCGCTCTTCTATTATGCTCAACCCGCTGCTCTTCATTAAAACTTATGCAAAGACAATGTGAAAATTATGGCTGCTACGAGCTGTTCAACTGTATTTTCCACGGATACTGAAAGAAGTTTGATAAACTGAACTAGGCTTTATATTTCTTAGGTTTCCAATTTCCCAATATGATCAGAAATGAAGAGCAAAGAGGGGCTGGCATTCTTCGTTATTTATTACCTGATGCGAACTTTATGTATTCTTAGAAAATTCCAAGCAATGTTATTAATTATAGCTTGCAAATGAAAATATGCCAACGCCGCTTATCGGCATTTGGCCACATGACATGGTTTTGACCACACTTCTGAGTAATTACTTTCATTGCGAATTAAAGTTACACTAATCGAACACGTTGCTTTTCTTATAGTGGTGCTAAATTAACCACAATAGACGAAATTGTGAGCAGGCCAGAACTGCAACTTGTTTTGAGTGTTTATTCTCGAAAATTACGACGTCATACGCGTAAAACATTTATTAAGCACACGGGTGTTTCCACATTTCGCCCCCATCAAAATGTGGCCGCCATGGTCGGGATTCGATCCCGCGACCTCACGCTTAGCAGCCAAACACCATTGCCACTAAGCAAGCATAGCGGGTTGTTCTTCAAGAGAGGTTAGAAATAAAGCACAGACCATTACACAAGTCAAAATGCCAGGCTTTCGAAACTTTCACTTCACTCCATAAACGTAATTAATTTTTTTTAATTTGTTCTGTGGTTTCACTGCCTGATGTCGTATGGTCGCGACTAAAAAAAAAAATTCAGGCGCTTTTGATTCTCATTTTTCTCACTCAGTGTGCAACAGATTATTATCAGGCTGGACCGTGCGCTGTACAGGCACAATACGCCATCATTAACTTTGTTTTGTTTCGTTTTTTCCTCTGTTAGTGTTGTTTACATCTCCATGGCGTCGTATGGTCGAAAATGTCGCAGTACTACAGCCACACAGCTGGTTACGAGAAACCCCGGAACCTGATCTCGAAAGCTAAGCGTGGCACGTCGAGAAATAGGCAAAAAAAATGTGTTACCAGGGATGAAGAAACGCACACTTGTCCGCCACCGACAAAACACTCACATTCATGATGCAATCCCATTGTTGCTTTTTCTGGAGTCTATTATTAAGCCTCAGGAAAGTTGGCCTGCCTGAGAGTTGGAAGGCTTCGAAACTTTGCATTCTTGCCGAGACGCGGTTTGGCCAAGAGCGGATTTGCGCAACGCACATTTGTGTATAGCGCTCCGCAGTGCTGTCTCCCAAGGGTAGAACAATGGCAGCGCTGTTTCGTTGACTGTACCTTCCTGAAGCCCACTTTAGCCGCTATATTGTGCAAGCAGGGTTCGCAATAATGCGCATAAACTCGCCGGCAGTACCATTATACGGTTTCTGTGGCTTGCAGCAACAATCTGGCCGTTTCTCGTCGTTACAAATACAAAAGCATACCATCACAGGCGAACGCAATGGGTTTTACTCAACGATGAGTGAAAGTTGCTGTGCTTGCAAAACGAACACAATATAAACCTGTCGTTTGTTTGCCTGTTTCTTTTTAAGCCAGTGTAGGTACTCACGACTTTTATGGCCCCCGCAGTATCTCCTTGGAACATATAAAGTTCCAAACACTCAAAGTAGCAGACATTCTTCGATGTGAATGCCACTTTCATCAATGTTTCACCTTCATGTGCTCATCCAAAGAATCCCTGCGGTGGGTCAGTGGCCTGGTAGTTTGGAAGCTGCAAAGGAGGCGCGACCAAAATGGAAGACCGTGTTGCTCGTCCTTCATTTTTGCCTGTTGAAAACAATTCACGATGCGGACGCGCTTTGTTTGTGCACGCAACACTGACTGGTTATTAGAGGATATAAAAGTGGTTTTTTTTTCACCTGAAGTGCGCTTGGTTATCCGAATCCTAAGCTCCTATGATGTATATATATATAGAATAGGAGGGCCCGAGCTAACGCTTCCTCTGAAGGGATAAGACAGAATAGTTGACGAAAACAAGTCACTGTTTAATGCGCTGGCACCAGAAGTGTGAGTGGCGAAAAGCATTTGTGAGGAGTGCGGAAACCCAATCACGTGGTGGAGGCCGACAGAGGATAGAACAGCGTGTGTATATATATATATATATATATATATATATATATATATATATATATATATATATATATATATATATATATATATATATATATTTATATATTGACACGTGTACTTGTCTTTATCGGGCGACACGTTTTGCCGCCTAACAAATGTTATCGCACAGCGCGGGACGCGCATGCATGTATCCGAAGTTTCTGGGAAGTTATCGATGCTTCTATCCGCGGTCTGTTGTCGCCGGACCTTGTGTTATCTGAGTTCATCGCCTGACGCGAATGGTGTAGAACTATGTGGAAGGCACGCGGGTCCCAGCGATTAGTCTGGAACATTCGATGACTGCTCTATAAAAGCCGACGCGCTTAGCCCGCAGATCAGATTTACGACGATCGCCGACTGTGTTCGCCGCTCTCGTTGTGCTTTAAGTGTAGCCTGTTTTGTGGGCACAGGTTCGCCCAATAAAAGCTAGTTTTTGCCTTTCACAGTTTTGCTACTGTGTTCTTTGACGTCACGACCACGTGACAATATATATGAATTAAAAGCCGTGCACGTCCGCGCCAACAATGATGGAATAAGCTATTTGCCACCATAAAAATTTTAGTGAGAAGGCAAGTCGAAACAAACCTCAACTGATGTGGGTAACAGAGCTGTGGTAGTGACATTTTAGGTGTGTCCAGAGGGGGGGGGGGGAGGGGTGTTGGGCTTCGGCATCGTTGGGAGGGGGTTGAGGGGGCTCTGTGCCTTCCGGAAAACTCCGGAAAGGGCTCGGGCCCCTGAGCCCCGCCGTAGTCGGCGCTTACCTGTCTGTGTGTCGTCATTTTCATTCGAACATGTGCACAACGTGCAAGAATAGACCTGCTTTTAAGATGATCTGTGTGGTTGACGACTATTTTTGTGGCTGCAATGTGGCGAAAGGTGAGCGTCTGCTCAGCTGCGTAGGTTACCCGGAGCAGGTAATCATATGTGCCACCAGAAAAAAACATTGGCACATACGATGCGTGTTGGCTAAAGTAATTTTAGCAGTTGTACACATATTCTCTGCTACAAATCCGTGTTGTTTCTGCTGGCGACCACGGACTTCCATCAGTACTGAGCAGAAATATAAAAAAAAATTCACCGCAAAGCACGAGTACGACAGCGTAGACAACTTTAACTATAGTTAAAGTTGTCCCCTACAATATAGAACAGAGGCAGCAACGTAAAAAGCTTTGTTAATGTTCTAACAATGGTCAAGAGACAGAAGTTGAAAGCATTAGTAATCCTTTATGCTTCAGCAATGCCGGCACGGCCAATACGTGGGCGCGTATGTCCCAGTAAGTCGACCGATCGGTGCAGTAGTGATGTAAGAATGAACTGCGGTCATGTTCAGTGCAACGTGCTCATATACACTTTCTCAGCGTGCTTGAACCTCTGCTAGCGCTCTGATATCACTGCGGAGAAGCCGGCTATGTGTACCGCCGGCGCCCATACCGCGACTTGTGACTGAAAGGGTTCACAGTCAACGCGCCGCGTCCACAGCTTGGGGAGCGCCCACGTGACATCGCCGATTACCTAGCCGCCACTGAGTGGAACTCTCGACGACGGTCCCGTTGGCCGTCACCAGGCCACTACCTGTCACAGCAACAACGACCATACACTGGCCCAGCTCGCAGCCCGTCCGTCAGCCCATATCCGGAAAACTAAAAGCAGCAACCGATGCAGGTGCGGTTGCTGTTCATCGAACTGACCAAGATCCTCCGCCGCCGACGAAGACGCCGAAGAGACTATCTAGGCGACATAACAACGACGATACACTGCCGTTCCGACAAAGCCTGGCAGCAAAGAATACGCCGATGAAAGACGGTCTGACGACGCCACGTACCAGCCACAGGTCAACGCGACGCGGCCGTTATCCGATGCCAAGACCTAACTGTAACGCAAGACAAAGAACCACCGACCTCGACGTACTTCTCGACGGCCACGCAGTCACCGCCTTAGTGTACACAGGGGCCGATTACTCCGTCATGAGTGGACACATCGCCGCACAGTTGAAGAAAGTTAAGACTGCATGGGAAGGCCCTCAAATTCGGAAACCTGGAGGACACCTCATAATGCCGACTGGAATCTGCACGGCAAGAATTACCGTTCATGACCGGACTTACCCTGCCACTTTCGTTATCCTCCAACAGTGTACCCAAGACGTCATTCTTGCCATGGACTTCCTGAACCAACACGGTGCAGTCATCGACATGAAGTCGAAATCAATAACGCTGTCGGAAGATAAATCGTTGCCGCCGGAGAGCTCTCGAGGTCACCACGCCTTGAGTGTGCTCGAAGATCAAGTGAGCCTCCCACCACGCTCCAGCATTATCATTTCCGTCGGCACCGAAATATCCGCTGACGTAGAAGGCGTCATCGAGGGTGACCAACACCTACTAATCGACCGTGAAATTTGCGTCGCAATAGAGATCGCTGAACTGTACAGAGGAAAAACGAAGGTGTGGCTGACAAACTTCAGCCAGGCGTTCAAGCACGTCAACAAAGGCAAGACAATCGCGTACATCGAGTAAATTGTGGAAACCTGCACGGCGTTTGTCCTCTCGGACTCTGCCACACCTACCCTGACGACCGTAGTTCCCGAACCAGATCTCGACATAAATCCAAGTCTCCCTGTGAGTAAGCACCAACAGTTCAGAAGTCTTCTACGACGATACAAAGAGTGTTTTTCGACGTCATCGAGGATTCGACATACACAAGTCGCAAACCATCGCATAATAACTGAAGAGTGCGCTCGACCACTCCACAGAGCCCATACAGAGTTTCGACGCGAGAGCGTTGCGCTATTAGGCAACAAGTCGACGAAATGCTGCGCGACGACATCATCCAGCCGCCGAAAAGCCTGTGGACATCTCCTGTAGTCTTCGTGAAGAAAAAGGACGGAACCCTACGTTTCTGCGTCGATACGCCCTCGACGTATACACCCTCCCACGTCTGGACGACGCATTGTATCGGCTCTGCAACGCTAAATACTTCTCACCGATGGACCTCAAGTCTGGATACTGGCAAATAGAAATTGACTAGAGAGATCGCGAAAAGACCGCCTTATACAGGCCAGCCGGCCTCTACGAGATCAAGGTCATGCCATTCGGACTGTCCTCGGCGCCTGCAACGTTTCATCGAGTCATGGACACGGTGTTAGGAGGATTGAAGTGGCAGACACGTCTTGTTTACTTGGATGACGTCGTTGTCTTCGCCGGAAATTTTGACGATCACCTTAGGCTGCATGCGACAGTATTAGAGGCCATTAAGTCGTCAGGGCTCACTCTGAAGCCGGAAAAGTGCCGCTTCGCTTACAATGAGCTTCTGTTCCTTGGCCACGTAATCAGCAAATCTGGAGTGCGCCCCAACCAGCTCCTCCTCCCGCAGCCCATCGACAAGGAGGCAGTGCGTAGTTCCTTGGCATGTGTGCCTTCTATAGGCGCTTTGTCAAGGACTTTTCACGCATCGTGGAGCCACTAACACATCGAACAAAATGCGATGTCGAGTTCAAGTGGGAAACGCCGCAGGCTGATGCATTTCAATAACTCAAACGACGCATGCAGTCGCCGCCCGTACTTGCATACTTCGACGAGGACGCCGATACGGAAATCCACACTGATGCCAGTAGCCTAGGCCTCGGTGCCGTCCTAGTCCAGAGGAAAGATGGATTTGAACTGGTGATATCTTGTGCTAGCCAGTCGCTGTCAAAAGTGAAAGGCAATTCTTGTACGACTGAAAAGGACTGCCTCGCCATCACTTGGGCTACAGCAAAATTGCGGACTTACCTATATAGAAGGCCATTCAAAGTAGTGAGCGACCATCACGCGTTGTGTTGGCTAGCTAACTTAAAGGACCCTTCAGGATGGTTGGCGCGGTGGAGCCTCAGACTGCAAGAATATAACGTCATGGAAATCTACAAGTCGGGACGAAAACACTGACGCCGGCTGCCTATCACGCGCCCATCGATCCCCCGCCGCAAGACGACGAGGACGACGACACCTTCCTTTGAATAATAAGCGCGGAAGACTTCCCTAAACAGCAACGAGCAGACCCGGAGGTAAAATGCCCCGTCGAATATTTGGCGGGGAACACCAACGTGGTCCCTAGGGCATTTAAGCGCGGATTGTCTTCGTTCACGCTACAAAACAACCTGCTCGTGAAGAAGGACTTCTCATCAGCCCGCGCCAGCTACCTTCTTGTTGTTCCGTCAGTGCTGCGTCCAGAAGTACTGCACACCCTACCGGACGAAGCAGCTGCTGGACACCTCGGACTGCCCCGGACGCTGTCGAGGATACAGGAAAGGTATTACTGGCCGCGTCTGACCGCCGACGTCGCCCGTTACGTTAAGACTTGCCGGGACTGTCAGTGACGGAAGACACCACCTACAAGGCGAGCAGGATTACTAGAGCCGATCGAACCTTCTTGCCGACCATTTCAGCAGATCGGGATGGATTTGTTGGCACCGTTTCCGACGTGAACATCCGGAAATAAGTGGATCATCGTGGCGACGGACTATATCACCCGCTTCGCTGAAAGTAAAGCTTTGCCGAAAGGCAGCGCAGCCAAAGTAGCGAAATTTGTCATCGAAAACATGCTATTGCAACATGGCGCCCTAGAAGTCCTCATCATCAATAGAGGAACGGCCTTTACAGCAGAGTTCACCCATGCCATGTTGCAATATAGCCAGACAAGCCACAGGAGGACAACTGCCTAACGAATGGTGTCACGGAGCGCTTGAATAGGACCCTCGCCGATTTGCAAGCAATGTATGTCGACGTCGAACGCAAGACCTGGGATGCCATTCTGCCGCACGTAAACTTCACTTACAACATGGCAGTGCAAAAAATAAAACAGATCATGCCGTTCCAGCTGGTTTACGGAAAATACCCGTCGACGACACTCGCCGCCATGCTGCCGCACGTCACCGACGAAGAGAATCTTGACGTCGCCACCTATCTCCAGCACGCCGAAGAAGCCCGACAGCTCGCCCGCCTACGGATCAAGAACAACAGCGTACCGACAGCCGACACTACAACCTCCGACGACGCTACGTGGAGTACAAGCCCGGCGACCGTCTTTGGGTTTGGACCCCGATTGCCGACGAGGACTCAGTGAGAAACTATTGCGACGCTATTTCGTACCCTACAAGGTCATCCGACGTATTGGTGCACTGCACTATGAAGTCGTGCCAGACGGCATTTCGCATTCACAGCGGCGCCGCCCACGATCTGAACTGGCCCACGTGATGCGTCCTAGGCCCTTTTACGCACACCGACGAACTGTTTGCGTCACAACTGAGCCGTGAAATATACGAAGTTTACTGTATAAAAATGCAATCTGGCAGCTGCGTAAGCAGTTCTTCAGTATCATTGAGTGATAAAGAATACAAATATTTACAAGCAAATTTGCGGCACTCACGCCCGCATGCCAACGTCGAGTGATGGCTGTCCGATGACTGGCAAGGGTGATTACGATACCTGTATAAATGTGAGATTTCCCGTAGTAAATCTTAGTTGAAGTTCCGCGCCTGTCTTGTGTGTTCCTTCCTTGTCCCTTGTTTTTCAGTGCGGTTACATGATGCATTCCATTAACGACCACCAACTAGCCCGCCTATCCCTGTTAAATACGAACTTCCTTATTTTGTTATTTTCTTTGATACGGGTGTTTTTATTTATTATTTTCGTTTGCAGCATCGGATCGACGCTTTTTAAGAGGGGGTATTGACACGTGTACTTGTTTGTCTTTATCGGGTGACACGTTTCACCGCCTAACAAATGTTATCGCACTGCGCAGGACGCGCCTGCATGTATCGTAATTTTCTGGAATCTTATCGATGATTCCATCCGCTGTCTGGGACCGAACCTTCTGTAATCTGATTGCATGTGTGCGCCACGCGAATAATGTACAACTTTGTCGAAGGCACTCGGGTCCTAGCGATTACTCTGGAACATTCGAAGACTGACGTATAAAAGCCGACGCGCTTGACACCGCTGATCAGGTTTTTCGACGATCGCCGAGTGCGTTCGCCGCTATCGTTCTTTGAGTGCAGCCGGCTTTTGAAGGCACAAGTTCACCGACTAAAACGCTAGTTTCGTTAATCACAGTTTTGCTGCCTTTTTCACCGTCACTGCTACGTTACAATATCGAGTTACACTCTTGTACATGCTGAAATGCGTACGTCTGGCATAAGTAGTTGTTCACTTGAGCAATTTTTGCAGTATATGCGCAGCGCGACACAGAAAGACGCGGGACGAAATAAGGACGACACGCCTGTGTCACTCTAAAAACTAGAGAGGGTATCGTAGGAGTGAAGCGGCCGATTTACTCTTCAAAGCATTGCTTTACTCTCGCGAAATGTCCATTGGAGTGAAATTCTTTGTTCAGTCCGTCACCAAGGAGAGACTGAAATTTTCTTTTCACTCTACCCATTGAGAGAGAGTAGAATGCCCGTTCTACTCTTGCAGCAATAGAGAACAAAACGTAGCGTAATCTTCTGCTTCAACTGCAGGAGGTTCGATCCGAACATGGCAATGTATCACTCACGCACGCCGAGCAAAGAACGCACAGTCTTGCTTCTAAGAGAAGGGGCAGCCATAGTTCAAAGGAACACGGAGTCAGTGCTCTACTTTTTCGCTCGGAGTTGCTCCACCACGTGCGCGCTCAACATCGCGGAAGAGCACAGCACCGTAGAAAGGTGATCCGTCCAGCGAGCAGAAACGAAGGCCATCCAAGGGAGATCGTTTGCTAGCCATCTCGCATCGCCGCGAAAACACGACGGTCATTCGTCATTCGTTGGATAAGACAACAAATACTCCACGGTAAGTGAATTCTCACATAGGTCACATTCTGCGTATATGACATGCTATCGCCAGGAAGACATGGCGGCGCTTAGCCGAAGCGATTGACAACTGACTAGGCATCGCGCGCTGTCTCTCGATGTCAATCGGAAAAGCCCGTCATTGCGATAACTACGTGTGATTTTATCACCTGCTGCTATCCGTAAGAGCTTTGAAAATCGCAAGCGCTGCCAGAACCATGGTGTGTTCAATAAGACGTGAGGCGAGAGGACGCTTAAAACGGTTTGTTCACCAGCCCATGATTCCGAGCCTATGCGGAGCGTGCTTAGCCTGCGTTTTGTGTGTTTGAATTTATTCACTTTGGCAGCCTGCTGCCAAAGTCTGCTGCCAAAGTCGGCAGTCTGTTGCAGATCTGTCGGTCGAGGCCGAGGCCGTCGCGCACTAAATCGCTCTCATAGAGTTTAGCCCTAAGACTGAACTGTTTTTGCTCATGTATTAAAATGGTGTGATTATATGCCTGATTTTATGTTTCCTCTTGTGGGTGTTGATTTCGGTGCGAATCTGAAAGGGTGCTCATGTCTACGAACTCGTTGAATTGCGAAGCAGCGAGTTATGCATCGGCATCGAATATTACGGCTGCTGTGTGGAATTGCAATTGCAGGGGCGCTTTGCATACGCTTATTGTTTTGGACATGCCTGTGCATTTGCTAATATGAGTTGGCGTTTCAGAGCTACGTCATATGAACATCCAAGTCACCCTTCCTCTGCGGGTTACAAGCGTAATGTGGGCATCTTGCTACTGCTTGACATATCAAAATGTGCTTAATGCGTTAATATTTTAGTGAACACATAATGTATCTAAATAAAACGTTGCTTTAATTACGTGTTACCAATAGTCTGTCGTAAACAAAACAATGAGTTGGTCTAATAAACTAATAAGTGATGTCTAACTGCAACTTTTACATGCCTTCAAGAATGTAAAATACTATATTTCAAAGTGCAGCACTAGTCGAGTCTGTCAAAAATGAACTCCATTGTGCACCTCATAAATGAGAATAAGTGCATGCCTTTTAGTGAGCTTAGTTGCACGCCGCAGTGAACTTTCTTGCTATTATTGAAATGGGGGTAAGCTTGGCATAACAAGCCTTGGTGCCCTTTCGTACAGGCACATCCAGTCATATTCATTGAACTGGAGGACCATATTTTCATCCCTTCTGAGAATTATGTTTGCAGATATGATCCTCAAGTTACGCTTGAGCTTGAGCAGTGGCACTACCAGAGATGGTGCGGGGGGCACACTGCGCACATGCTTAGGATGTGTCACAAGTGGTGTTTGCGACAGACCAGACTAACGACAGACTTATGACATTTGACAATGACCAATATTCTGTTTATTAGCAGGAGTATCTTAACATTGGTGCCGAACGGGGATGATCTGGCGGACATTACTTTTTTATTTAAAGCTAAAAATTGAAGCTAGTTTAGCAGTTGACTGTTTCAGTCAAATGTTTCGCACGCATTTCAGTAGGAAGACTAAGAGCTAAGACTTTCTTTTGGTGCCATTACCTTACTTCTTGACTGTGTTGATGTTGTTTTACACCATGTCTTGATGTTGACTTTTGCACACGATATTTTTCAGGTATCTGTTTTATATAATGCAAGTAGGCAGCCGCAAGGACACAAAGATGTCAAGAGAGCCAGCCCAGCGCGACTCCACATAGTGCAGAGGAGCGCGCACCAAAGAATCAAAATACATTGCCTTGCAATTTCGACGAGAAAACTAGAATGAGGGTATATTGGGTCTACCATATTACTAAATGTCAAGAAAACCAAATACAGTATGTCACACCAAGATGAAAATTCTCAAGTGCTCTAGGCAGTCATCTTAACATGGTATATTTAGGTGATGTCTCTGATGGGAAAGTCAAAATTATGTATGCTCTCTAGAGATAAACACATAGGAGCAAGTGTCATTGAAAAGTTAGAAATGTGTTTTAAAAAAAGCTGATTTGTCTTGTGAGAAGTGACTGTTTTTTGTCTTGCCTCTCAAAAGATGAATCCATGTGATAAAAAATAGTGGTAGAATGAAAGTGCTTATTTGCTTAATGACATGATACATACTTGCAGTGAGCATGATGCCTGTGTTCGCTATCAAAAGCGACAGCTCATGCTTGGTTAGGTGCTTACATACATTTAACAGCTTTAATAGTTTACATTTAACAGCACATAAATGCAAGGGTGCAAATACAAACCACTGCGATTCGGTATTTTAAGTGCTGACATGTAGCAGACAGATGTTTATGTCTTCCCTTTTATCTATTTTGTACACCTTTTAGAAGTATGGCTTACTTTTAGGTTCCAGAAAGGTGAATCATTGGGGGAAGAGAACCCAATGTTTACGAAGTCATCATTTATGTTAATGCTCACGAGACCTGTTATTTAGAACCACTCATGCCTCCCGAAGCGAAAGCAAGGAGCAATTAAGGCCTTCAACAGTGTATACTGCGGTGCACACCTTATGTATTAGAAGCCAGAGAGTCACTTGGAAGAGAAAATTATTTTAAAAATGTATAATTGTGATTTCTCCTGAGAAATAGTCACGTGAAAGCTTCTGGCAGGTACTTCATATTTAGGGTGACTCAATCCACTTGCCAACTAAGTATGCTAGTGGAGGTAGAGATGTGTTCAATGCAAAGAACTGAGAGCATCTGAGTAGAACACTTGTTCATCAATTGGCGGATATGAACATATAGTGTTAAGCATAAGCCCCTTAATTTCATGGCTTCTGTCAACATAATTTTTATAAGGCAAAATGAAATAAAGCATTTTTGCACATGATAAATTATTCGACTTAAGATAGAGTGCACAGTGAGGCGATGTATTAATCTTGCCAGACACATATGTTTTTGTTTTGAGACAAAGATACTGTGAAGTGCGATAATTTTTCTTACTTTAGTGCATCTTAACCACTTCAGTAGGAAAACAAGCTTTGCTTTCAAGTAGTTGTTTCATTGTGCAAGTATATGCACAATCGCATGCAAAATCCACGTGCATGGAAGGGATATGTGAAACAGGATGGTGCTATTCTCAATTTATGTTTTGCTTCTTTGTAAACTTCCCATCCAGTACTTATGCCGATGTCGCCTTTGATGCATCATATTCATCACATCTGATTTTTGGTTCACATCTGAATCCATGCTATACTTTAGTTAGATTGCATATTCAACGAGTCACAATGATTGATCATGTGATTATGCAAGCTGCTCCTAAGAAGTATAGCATTCTTACCGTAATGGGAATGAAAAGCTACCATATATGACAAAGTATTTTATGAGCAAGATTTTGACGCCAGTGCTCCTTGCAGCTTTATACTCGTTTACTATACACTAGATAACTTTGTAAATTTAATTTTGTTTATTTCTGAGAAAGTGTAACGGATGAATTCCAACAGCACCAGGAAACTACTTTCGTGAGGAGGCCAACCGAATAAGAAATATAATATGCCTCTGTACCGGTTTGAGACCGGGCAGGATATTTCTACAGAAGCACCACACGATACACTTAGAAACAATGGGGTGCAGCCCATACATGAACAACTTTATGTGAAACATAAGCAAAGCTAGCTAGACCTGCAGCCTCACATGAGAATATACAACACATTTCTAAATGGACTGTACTCTCGGTCAGGAACATCCATACGCTGTACAAGGCTGTATTAAATGAGCTGCTGTCTTAGAATACGGTACACACAAAAGTTTCTTGCTCAATTTATCTACATTACCAGCCGCATGCTTAGCAGCTCAACTGGTAACATCTGCCATACAAGTACACGCGTCTTGTGCCAGAAATTCGTTTGCTGGCCAGTAATGTGGCGCATATTTCTCTTCGATCATAGTGTCAATAATTTGTGAGTTTGCACACGTTTGTTCTATGTTTAACTTTCTATTGCATACTTTATTTTTGGAAAGAAGGAGTCAATTGAAATTAAATGATATATCTAGTCTGTAATACTGATGAAACTTTAGAAAATATACTTATGTTTTATTACGATATGTGTTCTAGTCATAGGCATCATTGTAATCTCATTTTATGTGTTTGTCAGTACGCCTCTCAAATCATTATTCAGTTTGTCTTGTGACTGATCAATAAAGATTTTGACATTTTAAGAGAGAAATGTTTCATTTGAGTAACTCGGCGACTACAGATTACATCCCATTCCCCAAGCACAAGTGCAGGCGCTGCTTATGAAGGAATCAAATGTTCCCCACATGTAAGTACTGCGATTCCCTTCAAACGTGACCATGGACCCAGATCGTGCTTTCACACTATTGGGAAGAGTACTAGCACTCTGTTCTAAAGGAGTACAAGCCCTTACGGAGTAGAAAACTCGGCTTGGAGGGGTAGAAGTACTCAGTTTGGAGGAATAGAAGCAGTCGGTCTGGGGGAGTACTATTACCCCTATAGGTGAATATTAGCACTCCGGAAGAGTACTAACACTCCCTTATGGTGGAATAACAAAACTCTGTCAGGAAGAGTTGGCCTACTCTCTCTCAAAGAGGGTTGATCTGCGCTCGAAAAGAGAGTGAAATATCGGACAACCAGATACTCCCTCAAAGAGATTGGCCTGAAGTCTCTTTGTTTTTAGAGTGTGTCGGCTGCACATATATGCCAAGGATGTTAACTTACCAACTCGCCTAATTCGCTGTGTCGCTTGTATGATTGTTCTCACTATGGGGCTCTATAACTGTGTGTTAAAAACAGTGTAAATACTAGCCGATACGATTTGGCCGCTGCATCCTGGCTTTTCTCTACGGTTTTTTTTTGTCGGAGTTCTAATTTTTCATGTAAGGTCGAATAATGTACTCGTGTTCATTCTTTTGTACTAAGCGAAAACATCGTACGCTCCCGCTGTTGAGACAGCTGTGATAACTTCAGTCTTTACCGGCCGCAATAGGTGGCTTGTTCGATCAGCCGTAGTCGACCTGAGGAATGTGGAATTATTTTTGTACGTTTAATAAGCGTTTTGTTATAGTAAATTAACCTCAGTAGTATGAAGAGATAAAGAAAAGTGTGTTGTCATATTACACTCTACAATGTGTCAATAATTATTACATTGCAAGTTTGGCGTCTTATGTGATAATTGAAATAAAAATGACCTGTTATTGCTCCTAATAACTTGTTGCCTTTCCAGTGGCTCTGAATTCTGTCCCAAAGGCTCCAAGAATCAGCACTCATCCCCTGCTGCCACCAGCCATTGCTCACCCGTTCCCTTGCACGAAATAAATTTGATCTAGAAGCTCGTGCCACTTCAGTCTTTTTCCACTCGCAGATTTGCTTCCACCAGGCGGCTGTTAAGATTTGCGGTATGAATCGTAAAGATAACCTTTGCATAAAATGTGCGCATGTGAACATTAGAAATGCGTTTAAAACTGATGTCTTTATCGCATATATCCAAAACGTGCAGCAGCTGTGAATGACGGTCACGGTTAACGGTCACTGACACAAGTGTAAGCACCATAGTTCTTTTGACCACGATCATTATTCGTCTGGTTTCCGCAGCCAAAATGTGCTCGCATAATTATCCACCGCACGTGTGCGAAGTTTTCTCTAATCTCCCTTTAAAAAATTTCTTGCCTCCCGGCCTCCGCGAGAAAACTTCATATGCACGCTGAAAAACATTGCACCACTTTTTGTTGCAAGGTCATGTGCATTCGCGCGCGAACGTTTGAGCTGTTCGAGCCACGGGCGTGGTCAGGTTGTCATTTCGAGGGATCGAGGGCGGTCCTACTCCTTATATGTACGTTCGTGCGTGTGTTTTTATATGTGAGTATATATAGGTACATAAAAATAAAGATTTCGGGGGGTCCCTACCCCTCCGGCTGCGCAAATCGTCCCAGCGTAGCCTGCATTAAAAACTGTCATCTTGCTGAGCGCTTGCTAGTAATTACCGCATGTTGCTCGCGACGACCAGACAAAAACGCAATTGGAACACCGTGCGGCATTTGCCTCCTGTGTGCTCGAGGAGTTGCTTCACTGCAGAGCTGGAACACAACGGCGGACTCATGCGCCCTGCGGGAGCATATACAGGGACACTAGGATGAAACTTGACGTGCGGACGTCTATTGACTAGCGCATACGATCTGCCTCGTTCGGCAAGTTGCAAACGGAGAAAAGTGTGCCGGCACTGCCTCTCTAATCGATAGATCGCGAGAGGACCTGCGTAGGGTGACTCGTGGGAACGATTCACAGCAGCCGCAGGCAGACCTCCGCTCATGCAGCACTTTGTTTCCATACAGACGACGTGTGCTACTTACTCTGTTGCTACTTTGCTGTGCAGAGTATTGGACCAGTCAGACAATCGTCCACTATCAGAACTCAAATCTTTACGTCAGTACATTCACAGAACATCCGCGCTGAAGGCCTTACTCGCGTTATAAAGGTTCCTGCGGTCTGCAGGGCTTCACAATATACTTTAAGAACGCCAGCCCCTACCGCTCTGCACCGTAAGGGGTTAGTTCGTGTTCGTCTCTATTTCTCTCTATCTCGCCCTTCCGCTCTCTCTGCCTTTTTATCCCCCTTCACCCTTCGGCCCGTGCAGGTTAGTCAACCGAAACTGCCTCTGGTTATGCATCCTTTTGTGTCTCTCTCCCTCTCTCTGGCGCCGTGACGTAGCCATCGCCACTGCAAACCCCCTTGTGCGCGTGCTGCTGCAGGGCACCACGCTTTTCTCTCGCTTTGACCATACCCTCCTCCTCCACTTTCCACTCCATACTCTCGTCCCTCTCACCGTTCTGTCAACCCACTCCCCCCCCCCAACGCTGCTCTCCGCGTTCGCTGTCATCATTCGCTGTGCTTGTTCGCTCGGTTACGCAACAGGACGCCGACGCTGGCTCGCCGCAGGAACCGGCGCCTAAGAGCTGCGTTGTAAAACATTTCAGCAAAAGTACTAAATGCTTTCGCATTCCCGCACGTAAGCAGTCTTAAATAGCTCTGTCGGCGTTTTCTACTAATAACAGTTGTAGATTTCAATTTCAATCACTTTATCATGCATAATAAAATAGAATAGAGTGTATCATATTTATACAGTTGGAACACCATGACTAAAGTTGATAAAAGGGTCCCTATTATAGATAGTGTTATTTATATCCCTGTAATAATATCCTATAGATGCGTGCATACATTAAAAATGAGGAAGAACGTTAAACAATACACAAGGTATAATGAACTTTTTGTAAGTTTAAGAAATGTACAGATATACTGCTGCAACGAGGTTGAAAAATACTGAATGGATGATGATGAAGTGATGTATTTAGGAACGGTATTTCAAAGACTCGCTGCAGTACTTGCAAAGAAAAATGTTGCATAATCTGTGTGCTGCGTTTACAAACTGTTAACAGAAAAACATCTGCAAGAGTTGGCACACATCATGCACTTCTCTTTGGAGCCAATCACCACGGCAGGGCCATGAGGTACGACTTTGTATAACCTACACAGTGTCTCAAGGTACCTACGTAAGTTACTTAATATTTTTTTTAATTTCTCACTGCGCAAAACAAAGAAGATGAGGTTGCAATACAATTGTAGATGTAGCATTACCCTTTTATCTAAGTTGCGCTTGAAAAAAAAAGATGTACCGTTTAGTGATAATAGAAAGTAAAATAAAATAATGGTCACCAGCCGCTACGACAACCACCGTCGAAACATTACCCTTTATGTACGCGTTAGGTCGCAAAAAATTAGCAGTTCCGCCCTAAAGGCGAAGCACTACTGGTTGCGAGAGCAGATTAGTAGATAGCTCTACGAAGTAAGAACAGTAGTTTTATCGACAGTGCAAACTTGTAAACATTCGCTTACTAACTAAATTAACAATGATAGAATGTGTAAGCATGACTCAACGAGGACGTAGAAAAAAAAACACAGATGCACACAGACAGCGCTGTCTTTGTGTGTCTGCTTCTTTCTGCGTCCTTGTTCAGTCGCGCTTGCACATTCTATGATGGATTCAAACCAACTAGCCCGCCAAAGTGTTTTAACTAAATTAACCAGCGCAGTCTCACGTGCGCAGACGCAAAGATGAACACATCTAGCTCAATGAACACGTCTAGCTCGATAAGCGTGGAAGCTCGCTCTCAGAATTCTGAAGTGAGGAATCGCGACAGCAGCAGGCAAATGTACCTTCATGCATCTCTCGCTTCAACACGAACGGAACATCGAAAGCACATCGCTTACACAGCTATCGGCACTACGCGCTTTCTGCTAACAACGCAGATCGCTTTGAAGTGAGGCCCGCGCATGCGCACACTTTCGCCACGTCGCAAATCGCTTTCAAGACCCACGAGCGCCGGCAACGCGTGCCTACGGCGTTCGCGAAAGGCGTCTACTACGGCTTTCACGATTCGCGTGGAAAGCGCCGTAGGAGACGCCGCAGTTGTCTCCACTCTGTACGGAACGGCGGGTGAGGAGGACATCGAGGCACCCGAGCAGGCGCCGGAGCAGAACATAGAGCTTCTCACTATAACAGAGTGATACTTGTTGGGGGGCTAGTTGGTGCATGTTTCCAGAAGAGGGTTATAGCGCCGAAAAAACACAACACACAGCAAGCGAGACGGGACGCTCCCGTCCCGTCTCGCTTGCTGTGTGTTGTGTTTTTTCGGCGCTATAACCCTCTTCTGGAATCACTATAACACCTAGAGGCAAATCTGGCGCCACCGTCTATGGGGTTTCTTAAGGGGGCGCCGTGCCGTCATGGGAATGAGGGTATATGTGTCTGCGAGGCTCGTGTTGGCTGGTGTTGTACGAGGCTTCGCCTAAAGCGTGGATATGGCTACACATATAACGCGTTCTCAAAGTAAAATCTTAATAAAACGTTTCCATTCACGCATATTACATCTTTACTCACCTACAATGCATGACCAATCGAAGAAAAGCAAGAACAGACGACAAACTGTTTCAAAGCGAGCGCGAACCTTGTCGTCTGTCCTCCAACTTTAGCTGCCCGCTGATACTTTTTACGTAACATATAATCGTACACGCAATAACAAGTTCTCATAGTTAAACAAAACATGCTTTTGCGTAATAATGAAACCGAAACAGCTTTTCACGTGCTGTTTTAGTAGAAAATGAATCATTGCGACAGACGGAACGGTGCTTGCCAAGCGCGTCTTCAAGGTGTCCTACCTCTCCGTGAACGATGCCAATCCGAAGTCACAATATACCGGCATTCCCATGCATACCACAGCGCAGCAGCGCCAGATTTCCCTCTACACTGTAAACGGAAATGAGCCGAAAAAGGCATTTTAAGGGATGTGACCTCCCTTGAGACTACGTGCCTGAAAACCGTGCTCCCTTAGAGTGGTGTAGAAATGCTCAGCGTCCTCCATTTTTCTCCCTCGCAAAATGCGGATGAAAGAAGGAGACAGAACCTCAATTCTACATCCTTTTTAAGAGGGAGTTTAGAAGATACAGGCCTCCCTTTAGCGTAAACGGAGTTCTGTTTCTTATTTTATGCGTTATTTTCTTTTCTTTTACACATCTGTGAGAAGGAAACGAGAAAGGAGAGATATATTGTCCAAGTGGTTCTTTTTCTTCTTTTTTTTTCTTTCTGCAAATTTATACATTTCCGGAGTGCAAGCCAACTTATTTAGGGCGATATAATAGACGCTTTGTTCGCCTCGTCGACCACAATGTCCTGTCGCGCTGCCAGAACCCCCGGTCGGCATCTGACGAGCTGTCTTCGGAAGCGAGACCATGCAAAACTTCGACGGCTTAGGCCGCAGAATGTCCTCGCTTCTGTTCGTCTTCCCATCAACTAAAAGTGAAACTGAAGGCAAAGCCCGCAAAGCGCCACTGTCGTCGGCGCCGGTGACGGCACCTGTTTTGCTCATCGTAGTTCTGCGTGTGTGTCTATATGCGTGCTTACGAGGTAATTTTGGCGGCCGTCGGAGAGTGTTTCGTGTAGTGTGGAACCTCACAAGAAAGCTACCTGCCCCACTGCGCAGCACGGCGGTGATCGGCCACCGCGTAGTCATCGCTTTGACGTGATCTGTGTACTACAATACACTTTTGTGGTTCGCGCGGCCGTGCTCGGGTATTCCCTCCTGCGCCACGATATGACAGCGGCTAGTGAAACCTCACCCACCGTCCTCACAAAATCGGACCGTGTACGGTGTCGACTGCTTTGGAAACGGCGCGTTTCGGATTACCGCTTGCCCAGTTGCCTCATGTTTGACGCGGCCTTTTCAAGCTGCGGTGGTGAGTACGGCGCGGGAGCATTGCGCTATGCGCATAATGCTCACACGTTTTATGTCGCGGTGTTGAGACTTACCGGACCTTTCAATAAAACTCAAGAAGCCAGTGCCGCACAAAAAAGAGACGTTTCAACTTTTTTCTTTCTCTTTTTCAATTTAATTGTCGTGTTTTACGTGTCAGAACCATGATCTGTTCCTGTGACCTCGTGCTTAATACTAAGCACAACTCCAAGGACGCTTATAGCAACCACGGCGGGTCAAAAGATTATTGGAGTTTCGTCATCAGGTGTGTTTGATAACCACTTCGCCTTAAGTGTCGATATAGGTTGTGACAGCCCACTTCAAGAACACAACAGGAAATTTTAGTCTGTCGGTCTGCTGTCCGTAGTGTGACGTCCTGTAGTTCTTGATCAATATTAAATTAAAAATTGACAGAGATCTCTTTAAGGCTATGTAAATTTGTTTGTAAAGAAAAAAAAAAAGGAAAAAAAAAATCTCCCCGCAGGGGATTCGAACTCCGGACTAAGGCATCCCGAGCCCGGCATCTTATCACTACGCCACGCCGAACATGCCCGTTTGAGCATATTTTAGCTGTACAAACACTTTGCGTTTATGTTTATATTTGCATTTTAAGAGTCAACATGCGCTTTCATTCCACCGCGTCAACTGCCGCATCTCTAGAAAAGTAAAAGTGTTCTTACCATCGACAGGTACATTGTGTAGTGCTAGAACATCGATTTTGCTGTAGGATATCCATATTAAATAAGAAATACAGAAATAGACAACGGTGACCGGGGACACTGCTAATTTCGACAGTTGTCTCTCGCTCTGCACTTTTGAGCGCGCATATAATTCTGTGTTCAATGCAAGATAGCTACATAAACATTCGTGGGTGATTGTTCATTCTGACAGCATACTGGCATCTCTCGGCAGCGCTGTACCAGAATAATGAGACCCGAGCGAGACAGCTTTTCACGCAACTTTGTGGAACAACCCAAAACTTCTTTTTCGCTTTGTAAAAGCTTATGCAATATTTCTGGGAAGTTAACTGTGTCAGTGTAACGGCACATGTAAGTCCACAGGCCTGTGTGCCACATCTTACCAAATAACACAAAACGGATACGCAGCCATTCCCGCAGATGATATGATTTTCATCAGCGGCCGATTTTGAGGAGGCCGGTAGGGCATTTATGGTGCTTCGTCGTCACGGCACAATTATAACAATTGGCCACGTCGACTTTAATACCGGTGTCTGTGCTATCAGCATTGCCGGCTTCAGAGAAGCACGATTGAATACCGCGCAAGAGAAAAGTACAGGGCACACCACCGATGCGAAATTGACATACAATTTTAAAGCGTCGCGACTGAAAGCGCTTCTGTCGCGGCGTCAGAAATTATGTCGCTGCGACAGAAAGTGGCACATTTCTAACGCCACGACCGAAAATGTGTAGTCCCGACAGAGAGTTCCTGTTGCGACGTCAGAATCGCTGTTGCGATAGAAAGTTGTTGTTGCGACTTCAGAACTCTTGGTCTTCACGACAGGATGGTTCTGTTGGGACATCAGAATGTCTGTCGCAGCTACAGAAACATCAGGAACTTCTGCCGTACAACAGAAATTTCCGTAGTTGCGACAAGAATTCCTGTTGTCTTTTTTCAACTGGGAGCGATTTGCGTCACAGCAACATTATTTTTAAGGCGGCAAATTACTGTTATGCAGCATGAACAATGCGAACAGCCAGCCTGTTTCTTTGTTAAATGGAGGCACGCAGTGTGTGCACACAATTATGTTCATTTTGTCAGTTTTGTGAAATAAGCTTCAAACTGCATGCATTTTCACAGGGAAATCTGTACCAGCACTTCCTTGTATCAAGTTGTCTATGCACAAAGGTTTGTGCATTAAAAATCACAGTTTCAGGCAGTTACAGCCTACAATTTCTTTTTTTTGTATACAGACACTAACTGTGTTTTCATAGTCATGTATTGCACGTTTGACCAGTGCTGAAAAGGACAAATGGAATAAATTCAAATAGGCCTGCGAATTTGTTTGCTTGGTCAGGCTTTGATGTATTTTAGTAACGTGTTCATGTGCAGATGTCGTGTGAATGCATACGTGGACTTTAGTTACGTTTCACTGCATCAAAAGAAACCACCCAGCCAATCTCAATTTCCTTCCTTGTTTCTTGCCCTTGGTGTCCACATACCTGAATGTATTCTGAGTTTTTGTACCAAGACAACAGCAGGGCATCACACATGCTAGAAACATTAAGACAAAGAACAAGGAATGTGGCACAAATGATCCATAGAGTCACAAAACAAAAAAGAGGCTTCAAAGAAGCGGAGGCAGTCAGACTTGTGTGAGCATTAATTATTAGCAGGGTGACCTATAGCCTCCCCTTTCAAAAACTAAATAAGGCTGAAATGTCCAAAGTGAGCTCCATCATCAGGGCAGCTAGGGCTCCCAAAAACACATGTGCCAAAAAGCTGGAGGCTCTTGGTATTCACAACACATATGAAGAACATGACACGGCATGTGGTCATGCCTCAGAGAGAACATCTGAATTCTACAAAACAAGGAAAGGCTCTGTTACAAAAGGCAGGATATCCCCTGATAGCGCAGTATGGCTGAGAAAAAACAGTTTTGCTACCCAGACAAACAAGAGAGGAAATTCTAGTTTCACGAATCCCAAAGAATATGAGCACGGAACACCACCAAAGCAGAAGAAAAGCGCAATCAAAGGCTTTACAAAAGAAATGTGAAAGAAATCCAGACATATACTACACAGATGCATGTAGAGTGGCAACAGACAAATTCAAAATAGTGGCCTTCAATTGGTTCACAGGGATAACAACTTCCATTCGGAACCCTTTAACCTGCACCGTGGAGGCAGCAGCCATAGCGCTGGCCTTTCGAGATGCAGAAGCAAAAGAAACAATCTGCATTGGCCATGATGGACTCTAAGGCAGCATGCTGTTCGTGCATGACGGGTACCGTCCCATACAAAATTCACAGAATTGCACCAGGTGGTAATTTGGTGCCCGGCGCACTCTGGACCCGAGGAAAATGAGAGGGTGGACCGAACTGCTCGAGCAATAAGCATCCGAGCACTAGTCAGTCCTTTCAAGGAACTCCCATTGACCCACACGACACCTTCGAAAACCAGGAAAAAGAGAGACAAAAATACAGCCGCCCGCACTCCAACCTTATGGAAGAACAGGCCAGGGATTCGTGCTGTGTACAGACTAACATGTATCTACACCTACAAATACTCACTAAGGTACACCCTGCATTCTATGAAAGTATGTGTTCTTGGTGCGAGGAGCTGCCAACTCTTGCCCACGTAACATGAACGTATAAACTACAGCCTCCAAATTCCAATTCGCCCCTTACGGCGTAAGTGCCAAGTAACAGGCACTGGGATGTTTGGCTTGCTAGTGAAGATGTAGAGAGCCAGAGAGCTCTTCTCGATCAAGCCCAGTAAACCACAGAGATCAGTGGAGCCCTGGACTGAGGGACGCACCGACCGCCCAAACCACTAAGAGAAATAAACTTTATACTACTATTACTTGCCCTTAGTGCTATCAGCCATCAAGTTTACGTACAACTACAAATGAGCCACATGTCACTTGATTCACTCAGTTTCCATTTCACTCTTTGTAGGAGGGCATGCATGACTGATTGCGTACGTGCAGCATTTTGTTACCACAGAAGGGCATGTAATATGGAAACCGACATAAACATTAATACACTCTGTAGTAACTTGTTCTGAATTGAACTTTTAAAAATAAAGAGCAATTTCAATAAATGACAACATCTGTTTGTTTTTTTAACTGGGTGAGTAGTGTGCTAACGTCTGGGATTTTTTTTATTCCACGTGGTAGAGGTGTGTGGCTGTCACTGTACTGCTTTCAAGCTTCTGCATTAAGTGTGCTTGTGGCACCTGGGACTAATTCTCAAAGCAAATATGCTTCAGGTAATTGTGAATTCTCATCAAACATGACACGCATATTGCTGTATTTGTCTTGGAAAATTTATTCAGAAAAGCAGCTTTTATAGCTTCAGTAAATTATTCATTGTGGCCAATTCAGCTGACCCTTTCCGAGATTGACCATTAATTTTACAGCAGTGGCTTTCTACCATTCAAGTATTCAGTGTGTATACTGCTTCTTTTCAGATATGTTAACATCATACAAGTCTGCATTCCTAAGAACATAAACAGCCAGAGGCCACATTGCAAAGACAGGGATCTGAGTATCAAGAAAAGAAATCGGTAATAAAGGTAGCAAGAAGTACTCACAAGCAAATGTTTGTTGTCAGAGGGATGCAAGAATAATACAGCCCATCCAGGGGGTGCGCTAAAGCCAGATAATGGCCACAAAGAACAAAGCCTACTCATATGTCACAGCCATTTTAATCAAAAATGACATTTAACTCCAAGGTATGCATATTGAAGCCTTGCTAATTATGTAAATTTACTAGCACTACTGTCCAGTACTGCTGTGCTCCTGAATGGTGGCTCACATTTGCAGGAAGCAATAGGTGCAGCGACATCCATCATTCGTGCATCACTCATTTTGGACAATACACACCTTGCTGCAAGGAAAAGTAGCCACAATATAGCTTTCTAACAATTATTGGCAATTAGTTTGAGAAAGGCGTTTCCAACCACACCAGGCTAGACCGGCTTTGCTTTGCAGCATGCTCTACACCGGGAACGTAACTCCTTGCCCCCAAACCCAACATGTCTGTTTACCTGGCATAGGACGATGTGCAGACAATGCTCACCCCCCCCCCCCCAACACATGCACCAAAATATTCCTGGCTACTGGCACTGGTCCTTGTTACAAGAAATAGAAGTATGGATCCTTGGTCTCGATGTTCGCCAATCCGGAACAAGATCAAATTGGCTAGGCAAAATAAAGAAGACACCAATGTCAACCTTCCACCTGATATGAAGGATTGCATCTAAATGTGGAGAAGATTGTAGTGAAATAGCCAGTAATGCTGTTTGGTCTGTACTCCAGCCACATATTATTTATCAGGCTCAGTTTTACTGGCCCTCACTGAAGCAGAGGGACCAGATTGAGATCATTATTCAGAACGTGATGAGGGCAATAGCTGCTCTCCCTCTGTTCACTCAAGAACATGCCCAGGTGAACACCACGGCAGCATTGCTAATTGAATGTGAATGAGCATTTGAATTAAAGAGGTTGCATGTTGCAGTCACTTCTGATTGCTTGGGTGCAAGAACAGACTTAAGGCCATGGCACGGCTGTACACTGATGTTCCTTTGGACCAATGTATTTTGTACAGACACTGCTATTACAAGAGATGGAAGCATAGTATCAGTCAGCCTTAAGTACTTCCCTCTTTATAAAAATAAGGAATCTACAATGGATGTCTGCAACACTACGTGAGCTTCATACCATACATGACAAGAGTCTGCAGAACGGGGCTGGTACACGGTAAAGTCACACATGACACCAATGAGGCAGCCTAATCTTTATCAAACTTCACCCAAATACAGACACACCAATTCCTTGAGTGCCATTTAGCAGCTGAAGCAAGACAGTAAAGCCACATAGCTTTGTCAGAAGATACACAAGCTTCACAACTACTCACTTTTAATGCTTGCTTACACTAGGTACAGGGACACATCTCTGGCCTTTTCAATGCCATGGCAGATAACAAAGAACACAACAACATCAAGAACATGTATCTACCCGCACCTCTTGTGCCAGGCTCACTTACCGTCTTTCTACCCCGAAAAGTTTGCTCTGATGCGACACATGCTTTTACGCTCAAGTTTGACAGCCATTGCTGCATCAATTTTGCAAACACTGTCAAGGACGCAGTATTCTTAACTGCAATTTATTATCAGGAAATACGTAATTTTAATAATGTGAGCACAGGCATCTTGACTCACTTATTATGAATGGAAAGAAATGTCACTGCTGCCTGAATGAAAAGAGTAATCTTCTGCAGTTGTAGAGAGTCAGTGTAGCTTCATGCAATACTGTTTCACAGCAGGTTTGTACAAAGTATCATTACAGGCAGGGGATTATAGGCCTAATTGTGCTTTTCACTTGCTCTGAATGTGACCTTAAACAAAGCATTGTGTGTAAAAAGGGCAAATGTTCTTTGATATGAAGCATCTATCAGCGATTAGCATTTTGCCTTTTGAGACTTTTTAGCATCCATGGGGGAGAGATTAAATTGCCAGTGTATCTCTATAAGTCATGCCTCTAAAGATGCACATGGCGTTTAGGAAGGTAAATTTTTTTGAACCAGGGAGGTACGGAAATAATTTGAATGAGAAAAGGATCTGCAAGGTTTCCAGCCCAGGCTCAGGCCACCCGGGCATTATGTGCGGTGAGGCATAGCCTTTCCACTGCTGCCCGGGCCCACTGGATAGCCCATAGTTGGTCGTGTAGTTCCGAGCTAGTCAGAGCGCTTAGCTATCGCTCCTCGAGAAGGTCCTGTTCTATCTTGTCCTCTAGATATATCGATCTGATCTGTGTGCACTTCCATGAGATCTGTGCATTGTCTGCGGGTTCGTGCTTGCAGAGCTTGCAGCTCGCGTCTGGGTATTGTGTTGAATTTACTCTGTCTAAATGTACTGGGTTTCGGAATGTTCTGGTTTGCAACCTCCTCCAATCTGTTTCTTGAAACCTGTCGAGTTGTTTGCGGGGTTGTGGGTATGTTTCTCCTCGTTTCGTATAGTGTGTCAGTATGTCGTGGTACGTGACCAGTCTGTCCCTGTTGTCTCGTATCGCTACTTCGTTGTCGTTGCCTCCCCGCAGTCCTTCCCCTATCCCCGGGGGTTGCGGGGTGTTGTGCCGTCACTGTCCGAAACGCGGTGGGTTAGTTCTCGCACGGCTCGGTCGGCCTTCTCATTGGGGTTGGGAGGGCCATTCATGGTTGCTTCTCCCATATGTACTGGGATCCATTTGAGGTATTTGGGTCATGTCAGAGAAACACAAATGTATTGTTCCAAAATGGTACAGTGTTACTCCGCTGCTAGAAAGGTGATTTAGAAGAGCTCTCTAACTCCATTGACTAAATTTTCAGAGGTGATTGCAATGGGTGATTCCCCTGTTACTCTGGTATTGCTAGTCTGGTGCTTACTGTCAGTGATATACACAACATGCCAGTCTTGAAGCTCAACTTTCAAGAGCCAATTAAGAGGCATGTCATGGGTGATTTGATAAGCTTATTAGGCTTCTTTTTAAACAAACAATTAATTTATTCTTTATTTTTGCTGTCACTTTGATGGCCTGTCTATGCTTTTTGTTTTCAAAGGCCATATTATTTTCATAATTATGGCCTTCAATGTTTAATGGTAATATCCCTTATAATCCACAGTGATTACTCGTAAAAGAGAAATCAATATAGAACAAACAGTAGATGTGGGTAAATGTATGTGCATTGACTTGAACAGTCACCTGCAAAAGTTTAAAGTCAGGTTGCTCAATGGATTGAATAATCTCAGTTGGAAAGCAGCACTAAGTGTGTTCATATGCCCCTCACTCATCCAGTATACGTAAATGTAACCAAATGTAGTATATGTAACCAACACACTCTCAGACTTTAGTGCAATAAGTTAATATGTTGTGTTATGTTGTTGAGTTGAGACTGTGAATGGAACTATTATTAAAATGAGCAAGCCAGAGACAACTATTGCAGTGTTTATAATTTGTGGTAATTGCAGCATGATATTGCAAATGAACATAAATAATGCTCCTCTCAATGTTTCTATCTATGCCTTTCGTTCATCTCTTAGTCTCCCTGAAATTAAGCAGCAGGGCATGGCACAAGCACTGCTGCTTACGTTTATAATGGAGTCGTCAGTGGGTTTCAGACAGAGGCAACTCCTGTCCCTTATGCACATATGGTTTGGTATTTTCAAGACTGTTCCTGTCATACCAAAGCCAAGGCTCACTGGCCCCTCATGGTATTGAAGCTTGCTCACCAATTACTCAGAGTGGATGATACATTTTCTGGATTTTGTCAGGTGCCATCTGTCTTGCCCTAATCATGGTATGAAAGGTAGGTCCTGCTGGTCCAATGCAGCTATCTTAATAAAAAAATATTATAATTTGCATGTTTCTTCTCTTGGCCACCGAAGTGCATCATCCAAACCAAACACAAACACTTTTCTTAATAGGCGCACTCTTGAAAACAAAGGCTTGCAGCCACATGCAGAAGAAAGTACAAAACAGATTATGCAAATTAATGCTCTGCAGTGTGCAGATTATGCAATGTGTACAGTAACTAAGGCTGCACCTCTAATGCATTAACTGTATTCAAGATTATGAAAGCTTTTTGCTAATTAAGCCATGTTCTAAAATTGGATTGCATACCCTAGCTGCATATGTGACTAAAAATGTGGTAGCTCAGTTGAAAAAGCTACAAGTGGCATTCCTGTGGGGTATGTTTGTTCACTTGAAAAGCAGATTTTACTCAGTTGGTCATATGACAAGAAATTTTGTTGTTGTGTTCTTAATACTTCATTCCTACATTGCATATTACACTACACCCTGAAGGTCCACACAGCCCACATATATCATCATTAAATTAATAAAATGTGAATACCATGTGCACATTTGTAATGTTCCTCTTCAGGCGAATATGTACGGTACTGTACCTATATGCCGCCCTCATCATTCGACTACACGCTAATAGGAAGTTCGTTTACATAGTTGTGTGCGAGAAAAATACTAAACAGCACTTCATCGGCATGTCGTAGGCGAGCATATCTCATGAGAGCCTCTCAACTGTACGTGCCAATTCGACCGAGTCATACATACATACATACGGTGCGATTCGGCAAACATGAACCTATCTTCAGGGCCAGTATGTCAATGGATTCCTTTCTCGGGGTTATCGTTATTATTACCACCTACCGTCCATATAAACGACCTATCGGTGACAGTGTACGCGCAGCACGGCAAGGAAAGGCCCTAGCGAGTACGGCACCTCGATCCGGCCTGCCTGCTCTATCATAAACATAGCATAACCGTCGGAATAATGTGATCGCAATCGCACCTATTGTGTAACACAATAAGAAAAAAAAGCTAATGCCAACAGAGCTGCGATACGGAAGCGATCGACGTTTCACGTACCGTCAACACGCTAACTTAATTGTTGACAAAACACGATTTTACTACTAGCGCTGGCCAGACAGAAAGCGTTGTCGGCCGCATATGCCAAACTCGGTCCAAGGATGCTCGGGGCGGCCAAGCAATTGCTGACTCGGGCCCGGGCCGGGCTTGGACCTAGGAGCGTCTGGCCGGGGAACATTCATTGGCGACAGATGGGAAGTCAGCGAGTCGTGGAAAGTTCTTGCGCGAGCGAAACGCAAGCGAAATTAAAATATGTTACAATGTCCACCGTCTACAATCGGGCAGCGCGAAGCATTGGGCCGCGCAACAGCTACGCAGTTAATCTGAACCCTCGGGCTAATCACAGGTCACATACCGAACCCCGCGTCGTAAGAATGGGCTATTTTCCCGTGCCCTTCACCTGCGGGGTGCCCTCACGCAGCGAGCGTACTACCATCCAAAAGTCAATCTATTATTGCCCGGCCGGCACCGCGTACGGCGGACGTGAGGTGGCACACAACGACGGGAGCTTTGCCCAAGCCGGATTAGCAAACGTTAAGAAACTGCCGTATTGTAATAAGTCGTGGTTATCAGCGCGTGAAATGACAAGGAAGAGCTCAATCATAACCTACGCTTATCCATGCCGGCCTGGTCGCTGTGGACGCGGATATAACACATAGCGTTACAGAAAAGTGTTCACAAACCATTAACAGCCCTGCTCGTGTATTTAATAACGTTTTCTACTCATCGTACCTTTGCGCTAGCTGTTACCAAAACTAAGATAAATCCTAACCAATTCGCCCACCTTGCTGTCTTGCTGACATAATATGACTGGTGAAAGTTATTCTAGTGCATGCACATATATCGTATTCACATGTGCATGTATTGATTGTTTACTTCAGCATAAAAAAAAAAGGATGCTCCATCTGTATAATTTCACATAATTACATTTTCCTTCCTTTCTTTCCTTTTTTTTACTGTTGCAGTGGGTTGAGTACAATATGTACAAATAAAATATGTCACTTTCGCACTACTCCATCACTTAGGAACAGCAAATCAGCAATCAGGATGACAGATATATTTATTTTCTTATTAATTTTTTAAAATTTGTAGTCAGTATGAGACAGCTCACACTAAGCTTGCTTGGTTTTTAACAAGCTCTTGGTCAACAATGACACATATGTTTGGACTCGGAAATAAACTGTGCAGTGCGTCTGTCTCAGCATGCTTTGGAATGACAAGCCAAACCTTCATCTTATGCAAGTGTAGAAACTGACAGCTTATGCAACCACACACCCATAACACGTCTACAAACCTGTCATTCTTATGCACTAGAGGTTGAAGTGTGATGTCAAAATATATGTCACTTTCATCACTCATTGATTCATGCGTGACATCTTTTCTTGTACTAATCAAGACGTGGCTAAACGATACCATCTCCTATAAAAGTTTTCTTTTCGCATCTGCATGCAACACTTTTTGTTGTGAATGATGCAACTGCATAGAAGGTGGCATGCTCATAGCTTTAAAAAAATAAATTCTTGCAGTTCCAACTGGCATTCGTTCATTCCTAGAGCACATTTTCATTTCACTTCAATGCTCAAGCAGAATGTTCTCATAAGTGCATACTACTGCCCTCCGTATGTAAATTGTGCATTTTCAAGCGAGTTTCAAAACATTCTAAATGAAGTGCATATGCTATTTTGGCATTCTACTGTGATCATTTATGGCAATTTTAATTTCTCCATTATTAACTGGGCAACAGAATCTGTCACAGCTGCTCACGCTCAATGGCATACTTTCCTTCATTCCTGTCTACACTTCATGTTACCTCAACTCATTACTCTGCCAACCTGTTCATCATGTACACTGGCCAATATTCTAGATCTCATCAGAGGTAGAAAAAAATTAACATTCAAATATGCAAAGCCATCAAAACTGCCCTGGGCCTACCATCTACGGCTTTGACTACGAGACTTCTCAAGACGGGCATACACAACACCTGGCAAGAATTAGCCGAAGCTCATAAAGCCAGTCAGTTAGAATGACTTAAGCTCATGCCCACCGGGAGATCAGTGCTGCAACGGCTCAGCTACAGTGAAACCTTTATAGGCCACCACGGACCGAAAAGAAAGAATTCCTCCAAACATCTGCAAATCCCTGTGCATAGCACCAATTGTACCACAAGGAAAGAAGACAAGCCCAAGTGGATGCCCTACGGCAAAGACACAGGCAAGGTCCAGATGCCAGATACACCGACACAGTCAAATACCCGCCAAGAAATGCTTACGCCCTGAACGTCACAGATTCTAAGGGCAGAGAGCTAGCGTCTGCCACAGTCCGTGCACAAAACTCTGAGACTGCAGAAGAGACGGCGATCGCCCTAGCAACTACCACGTGCAGACGCAGCTGTAGTTTTTTCCGATTCTGAAGCAGCTGTCAGGAACTATGCTAAGGGTCTAGTGTCGACAGAAGCACTAAAGATATTGAAGCACGACAGCGCTTCGATCCGCTACACCTGCGTGACCTGGGTTCCAGGGCATGACGGGCTGGAGGGGAACGAATCAGCACACGTCGTGGCCCGAGGCCACACCTGCCGAGCCAACCCTTCCTACTCTCAAGATGCCGGTCTGCGTCAGCAGGGGCAGAGACCGTACCCATCAGCTACTCAGCAATCCTTCAATACCACAGGCTGGAACGCAGGGTGCACCCACCACCTCACCCAAAGCTCACCGAAGAAGAAAGTACCACACTCGGAAGACTACAGAGTAACACTTACACCCACGGAATACTCATGCACTGACTATACCAAATGCTACAAGGAAATACTCATGCACAGACTATGCCCAATGCTACAAGGATACCACTGCCCAATGTGCGGCTTACCATACACCTTGGCGCACCTGATCCTCGAGTGTCCATGGCATCTAGATACAGACACATCGCCTTCACCGAAAGAATATAACGCCAGACAAGAAAGCGAAGACCTCATTGAAACGTGAGAGGCCAAGCTCGTCTCCGAGGGCCTGGAGCAACAATGACACCTCGTCGCCAGGGCCAAGGAGGCAGCGAAGGCCAGAGGGTTCCTGGAATGAGGAGACCTCCCACCTAGAGTGGAACTGGGGCTTAACCCGGGATACTGTTTCAAAAATAAATGTTTATTCCTCCACCTCCTCATCTCGACCAGCGATCTTCTAATCTGTTCCGGCATTACTCACCTGGACGGGCTGTCTGATCATGCAGTTATAGTAGGTCTGCTTAACTTCTCTTTAACAAAAAAGAAAACACTACTAAACACATTAGGTGCTACAATAGGGCCAACATTACTCGGCATAATCGTTAATTAGCCACCTTTGCAGACACAGTCGAGCTATTGAAGAGAACTAGGTTATGTTTAGAGCCACCTTTGCAAATCTTATCAAAATGTTCGTCCTTTTTCTCAGCATTAGATGCAACAAAACATTCAATAAACGCCTGCAGCACCTCATAAATAAAATGAAGCGCTCTATAGAATGGCAAATAAAAAAAACATCCAAGACATGGCAAAGATACATATTATCTGACAAAGAATGCCAGATGCTACTAAAATCCACACGTCAACAGGTTTACAGCTGTGATTTATTATGAATAACAGTGATTATGGCACGTAATAAACCCCTATTCACAGCCTGACATAATCCTAATTCTGGTGGTGATGTAGTTCCTGAGTTATAGTGTGTGCAGTTACTAAATGACATGTTTTGTTGAGTGTCCAAATGTGAAGACATCACTGCATGCCGTGACTTGCCCATGCAATCTGACATGTCTGAAATTCTTATTAGTGGGTCGGGCATTTTTACCTTACTAAACAGATTAAAAACTTTATCTACAACAGGTCACAGCAAATTTAATAACAAGCTACTCAAGAATGTGTCCCAGTTAGTGTCGCAACATACCCCCTGGGTTCATTCTTAAGACTGGTGAGTGGCTAAAGTCATCCCATTCTACAAATCCAGCGAGTGTTTATCACCCCTTAACTACCAATGAATATCATTAACCAGTACAATTCGCAAACTTATGGAACACATTATTAATTCACAAGTCATCGACTATTTCGAAGATCCCAGTTTAACATTCAACTACCAGCACAGGTTTTCATTTACATTACGACTTAGCATGAAATCACCACATTTACTCCATCTTTGCAGCAGCTCACCACTCTCTTGGCATCATCAAATTAAACCTAAAGCATGCTTTTGTCAACATACATAAACTTGCTTACACTACACTAATCCACACAAAGCTCGAATACGCATCGCTAATATAGCACTCTGGCAGGTAAACATTGTTGATGAGATTGCATTTGTTCAAAACTGGGCTGCTCACCTTCATATTTTCCGACTATTCATCTTACACTTCCATGTCATCATTAAAAGCACGTACTGATTTACAAGCACTATCCCTTCGCCACAAATCAGTGCGTCTTTGCCTGCTTGACAAACTTTATAATCGTACTTCTCTTCACAATGATTTCTTTCAATCACCACCTGTCGTATTTTCATGCCGGGATCACCACCTCATATTCAAGCGTACACCATCTCGCATGTTACAATATGCATGCTCCTTTATACCCTGCACCATCACTGAAGGGAACTGCTTTCCCTCTGATATTGCCACAGAATCTGACATTAAAATTTTACGACGTGCTACGCACTGTTAATTAGTTGCCTTTTTATTACATTCTTGTTTAGTTGTTTTTGTGAGTTACTAATAAATACCTGTAATAATACCGTAGTTTATGTGTGCATGCATATTTTCAACATTTGATTTTGCTGTGTGCATAACTTTTGTTTTGCAATTCTTATGATTTCTTACATTCCGTTTCTTAATACCTAAACAATGTTAGCATACCTTTGTTCTGTACTTTGTCCTATTATTTGTTGTAACTATTTCTTTGTAATCTCACTTATGTTTGTACTCCCCCTGCCCCTGTTATGTGATGGGCGCAACTGATGCCTTTAAGGGCACCGTTGAGCGCTGCAACACTGCTACTTTGATGTAGCAGTGTTGTGAGGCATTTTGCTACCCTAGGTAAAGTCAAACTACTGCACTCCTCTCCACTCTAGCACCAAATTTAGGTGCACCATGTGAAGAATTTTAAGACACATTGTAAGGCATTATAGTAACTAATATGGGAAGAAAGTTGGTACACAGGTTTCCAGGCATCACTTCATTGTTCTTTCAAAAGTCAGTCATCCATAGTGCATTTGAAATTGGATATTTTACGGAATCCAACATTGTCCTTTGCCATTGGTGAAATGTAAATGGGGTGAGGAAATTAAAGTGGGGTGAGGAACGACTAGATGCGATGTGCCCATCTAGAGCTGCCAAATCTAAGTGGCCACTTGTTTTGCCTACAGCACAATATACCTCTGCTTGGTTGTGTTGCTGGTCAGAAATATACATACAAAATAACAGAAGGTGCTGCTGTGCCAATATATTCACAAAAGTCTTACATGATTATACCGGTGCCATCCATTAGCATCAAAACATGGCCTGCACAACAAGCACAGTATCTTCAGCGGAAATCGTAGTGTTATATCTTGCATACAGAAATGCAGAAAAGTGTAAACAAGGTGCACTTTGCTAAAATTTGTCTTGTGAATTCCTACTGTGCCAACTGTGCAGATTGATGACATATAGTTTGATCTGGGAGCTAGCCCAATGCACATGTACACAAAGGAAAATGATTCACCTCTTAAATATGTGAAATGACGCCAGGTAGGCACAGTAAATCTTCAACTTTGTATGCTTCAGTGTTATGCTAGAAGAAAACGTTTTTTTAGTGTGTTGCTGATTCACAATTATATACCAACTATGCATATAGGAGAAGAATCTGCAATCTTTTAGGCTGCGTGTTAAAATACCATGTATACAAACCCAGGGAAAACATGGGGAAGGCAGGAAATGGAAATTCAAGACGATGAGCAAACCGAGAACAAGATGAAAGCAGGAGCCAACGTTTCAACAAGTGGACTTGTCTTCTTCAAGGCGACATATGCTTTCCTCGCCACAGTTACAGATATTAAGAATCAATTTGGTTGATGCCCAGCCTGATACTCCGTGATTATACTGATAGATATGCATACAATTGTTTATCCTTTTTCTGTGGATTGCATTTCACCTACTAACAATTGAAAGATATCAGTCAACGTGAGATGCAAATAGTGTTGTACTTTGCGGAAGGTATGTATATATATATATATATATAGCACCAGCAATTATGCTACGACCTTTGACGAGTCATGCGACGCGCTTGACACACCATGCTCGCCGCTGGGTTGTTGTGCTTTGAGTGCCACATGTTTTTCTGAGCACAGGTTTGACCGATAAAGATTTAATGCTGTGAAGTGATGTTTCCAGTGCCTTATTCTACACTGTCACGACAACGCAACAATGCTCTGAGGTATATATTTATTGATTTGACAGCAAGAATTCCATAGACATATTCTGTAGCATGAAGGAAGGAGATGCAGATATGGTAGCAGATCTGAATCATTATTATTATTATTATTATTATTATTTATTATTATTATTATTATTATTATTATTATTATTATTATTATTATTATTATTATTATTATTATTATTATTATTATTATATACATATTATTACTGTATTAATCATTAATATACATCACTGTACTGTGTGGTAGTACAATATATAGTATACCGCTCAACACAGTCAGTGCTCAAAGTTAGCCAGGGCTCGAGAGAGTTCGGCCTCTCTTCCATTTTCTAAGCAGGGGTTCGGCCCCGTCTTTTCAGGTCAACTGTAGCACTGCAGCACCCATTCGACAAGCACTGTAGGTGATTTTATTGCCAATAGTGCCTTGTGAGGGGAAATTCCAACTCTCCAATTTTTGGAATAATGACTTAAATAAACAACAAATCGGTTTACTACCTCTGTCCAAGCGGCGTGATTATGAATGCCTTAAATTGTTGCATAATTCAAATAACACCCCACACTACTCATTAAAGAACAACTATCTGTCTCCTGATAATTTGAAACCTACTAGGAATAGCCACAAACTTAACCTTGCACCATTTCAACTGCATATACCTGTTTAAGTATAGCTTTCCTCATACAATTGAAAAATGGAACTTACTCCCAGGTGAAACTAGGTAAATTAGAAAGATCTTTGTATTTACTTGATTCATGCTGCGTTTATTATACTGATTGTATCTTTTATATTGAAGTTATCATGTTTTTTAAGGCATTGAAGTTGATTTGTGCAGAAAAATATTTTGTTATATGCAATGTACAAACCCACTCCTGCGATAGCCCAATTGGACTACAGTATGTGAAAATAAAAATAAATAAATAAATAAGTGATTAATCAGTTGATAGGGCATGAGCAAAGACAGAGCAACAGCTATTGTCCTACTTCTGCATGCATTTCCCCAAGGCATTGCACATGACAGTCACCACCCTTAATTGCTCGACTAATTAAGATTCTTGGCACAGCTAGCATACTGTTTCATGAGTCAGTTGAGTGTGAACCTACCTGTTCGTGAATTATTGAAGGTTCACCTTGGTTTCTTAGTTTACAAATTAATTTTAATTCGCTTAATTATTTTTGCATTACGAGTACGCACAGTGCTATACCATGCATGTACTTTGTACACTTTTTGCAGTAAGCAGGTGTGAAACCATGAAATATATTCTTGTATTGCCCTGAGGTTCTAGGTCCTTTCGGCTCCCCTTATTACCACCGGTACCACTATAGCCGTTATCACCAGTGGTGCGACCGGTATGTCGAACGATACCGCCGGAATGCTTTATTGAGCGATATATGTGTGAACGTGACACGCGCGGCTTGCCCGTAAATCCGTTTCACTTGCGCGTGCCGCGTCAACAGAAACACGCCGCTTTTCTTTCTTTCTTTTTCTGGTGGAAATGGGGCACAACATCGAATAAACGAAGCTTTGCACAACACGTTTACAAACGGACAAACACGAAATAACAACCACTCTGACTCATCATTAACATGTCTAATTGACCAACGATTTGGCGGCTGTCCATTGTATTTGTTAGGTTGTTAATTATGCTGTTTCTCACTGGTCAACCAAGCGAGACTGTACTAGTAATCATGCAAGCCGTTCGTTTTCTTGCATTTCGTGACTTGCTCGTCCGGCTCCTTTTGCCGACGAGAAGCAGCCTATATTTCTCGCTTTATCCCCAGCAGCAATACTCTACAAAACGAAATATTGTCCCTCCATTTAGGCCCCATTCAACCAGGTTTAATGTCCTCGACATTGAGCCACAATATGTAAGGAATATCGTTTAAAGGCCGCAGGCCAGCTGACAATGGACATAAATCGGAGGGGCCGAGGGGCCAAAATACTAAACTGAAACATTGTTCGCCGTGAGTATTTTCTAAACAGCATGTGCCTTATATCTTAAATAAATAAATATAAAATAATCTAGACGGACATATGTTAGAACTTTGTTTTGTTTTGTCCATATTCAAACTCTTCTAGGTGGCGCCCCAACAGCTCATCGAAATGCACGCAGCGCGAATTCGAATCCACAGCGAGATTTGAGCGCGGGAAGCATGGGGAAGCTGTTATGTGCCAGTATGCTGGGGTAGGCTTGACAACTCAAAATTTTCTATTTGTACTTACGAAGCAGCAGTATTTGACAGAAAAGAATAATACTTTGATGCTCTTCTCACGCCTACAAGCGAGGGCGGCGTGATTAACAACACAGCGTAATGCGCAACGGTGAACGCCAACGAACTGCGTGCCGCCACCAACCCCTGGACGAAGCATTTTGGTAAGCTCGTATTTTATTTCTTGTTTGCAAAGTTTGTCGCAGGCAAACAATTTCTTTATTTCTAGAAGGATCGCATTTGACTTCGCTATCGTGAGTCTCACGCCGTGAACAACGGCTTCTGCGATATCCTGAACGTATTGATGTGCTCAGTGCGCATGCATGATGTAAGACGATAGAATAAGCAGAACTGTGTAACCTCTATATCGTACAAGGAGGGAGAAGGCGCGAAGATAATATGTCAGTTGAATAAAAAGGACACATCTCGTTTGTACGCGTCCTTTTGTTTAGTTACTGTATATTTTGGTAATGTATCGTCATATGGGTTTACCAGCCATGGCCGGACTTGGTGCTCTCGTTCTCGCGTGCAAATGTCCCAGTTGGCTGAGGTGGCACTGTGAACAGCGCCAGACAGGGCGCGATTCCCCCGGTTCTTGAGCCCCTGGCCAAAAACTTATTTCTGGTATAGGAAAAATTTTCACAGCTGTGCACTGTACCCACCGTGGTTGCTTAGGGGTTATGGTGTTGGGCTGCTAAGCACGAGGTCGTGGGATCGATTCCCGGCCACGGCGGCCGCATTTTGATGGGGGCAGAATGCGGAAACACCCGTGTACTTTGATTTAGGTGCACGTTAAAGAACCTCAGGTGGTCAAAATTATTTCGGAGTCCCCCCACTATGGCGTGCCTCATAATCAGATTGTAGTTTTGGCAAGTAAAACTCCATGATCTATTTTTTTACCTCCGCACTATGTGTTTTGAAATGTTCTCCCTTGTTTAAGCGTGTTGGTACGAGCCTTTACCGTAGTTTTAGCTTTAAGATTTGACCATATTCTCTCGGTGCGTAATGCCTTTATATACAACAACCGCGGATAGAAGTTGCGACTGTTTGAGATCGTAGCGCCTTTCCTCTAAGTTGTAGTGATTAGATGCCATTGGAAATGTGTAAGGTTGGAAATGCTTGTTTTCATCCTTCACATTCTAGAATACAAATTTATACTAGGGTAATTAAAACTTGCAAAATGCAGTGTGAAACTTCATGCTAAACTTTATTTATTCAAAGAAAATAAACAATATTTTCAATGTCCCTTTATAATAGCATCATTGTGCACTGTGGAGGTGAACTGGTTCGAAGGCACAAACTGACTGAATGGATTCTTTAGCATAACTCAATTTGAGTATGGAAGAAAAAGTACAGGTGACAGGATGAGCACCAACTTCTAACTGGTCTTATTCCACGACCCTACTGCACATTATATGCGCCGCTCATAGCACACATGAGAAAAACAACTGAAACAACTACCTTACAAGAAGCAGACGGCTGCAGTTCACTGAAAACGTGCCGACCAACTTAGAAAGTAAAGTTCCTTGCCTGATAAAGATAAGGAGGGTGTACTCACGCACACCCTAACGTATTTGGCAATGGCATTAGCCTGATCAGTAATCTCGCGCATCAGTTGAATGTTACTGCAACCTATGATGACACATTCTTTAAAAAAACTAGTTTGCATCCACAAGTCTTGCAATGCATGGCAAGGGGCCTACTTCGTTAACTTTTATGAAGGTTGTAACTATGCTCGCCCAAGCAATCGTTGATACTGCATCAGAACGGCAAGTTGGGCCAGTTGGTTGGGATTCATACTAAGGTTTGTTACAGCGCAACCTAAGACAAGGACAACAGATGGTACAAAACAGCGCCGTGTCGTCATTTTGTACCTTCTGTTGTCCTTGTCTTAGGTTGCGCTGTAACGAACCTTATTATGAATCATTGATACCCCTTCCCGTCTGTCTAATGTAGACGCCCTTGCACAACAAGGGAAACTTGTATACCATAGCTCAAGTGCAATTAACATGCCCGTTCATGTCTTTTTTCCAACCAGTGTGTCAAAACAGATATAAAATACTCGCAAACATGCAATTACCACTACGTCACTTCACATTTATTCTGCGATATTCTGCTATCTCAACTGCAGGTTGCCAAGAATGAAAAATTACCAGAGTGCACTACTCAAATGGTGTTCACTGTATCTGATGAGTGTCTTGATTTACCTAATCGATGAGATGTCAGTGAAAAGCTTTGTATGATGGTTACAAATGGCCGGTAACAGCATTTAAGACAGCCTAGGATTTGTGAAGGCACGAGAATGAAAGCCCGTGAAATAAATAAAAGGTGAAAATAAACTGCCCTTACCATGACAATGCTTCTGTGCACTATTGCATCAATCTTTACAAAAGCTTTGTCAAATAGGGGCACTGGGAAAGAGCAGCTGCAGTTTTTTCTCGACATGTCAGCAGTTTTTGGCGTGCAAGTACAGTCCCTACCAAATGCGAAGTAGCGTGATCTTGGTAACAGCTTTGCGAACCTTTACAAGACTGTGCCCCAGGTTTGCATATTCATAATATATGCAGTGCACTGATGACACTGTTTCCGTCTGAGACCACTTATATTACTGATGTGGAGCGCATTGTCACGTGAATTTCTAAAGAAAAATTCGCTTGTTTGTTTGTTTGTTTTTTTGTCGGAAAAAAAAAAAAGACCGCACATGAACTAGGTCGTTGTAAGCTGTTATCGGTCATTTCTCGGCGTATTCCACAACCTTTGCATTGGCACCATATTCGATAAGTAAGGAAATAAACATTCATTACAAGTGCATATTAATTGCTTGTTCACAATGGAAAAAAAAAACTTGAGTAGCACAAACATAAACCTATCAACATAGAGTGGGTGATGTTCACGGAAAGCACTCATTAATTTTTTTCTTGGCCACAGTTAGTTGTCACATCCAGTATGTAATTTAATGGTGGTTTCCGAGAAACCTGTACAGGTCTCCTTCGTAGCTTCATGCTAAAGTAGGGTGGGTGAAAATTTTTCCTGTCATGAATTTTACTTGCCTTGCAGGCTTCCACAGAACTGATCTGCCATAATCAAATAGTGCTCTGTAAAGTAAAATAAGGAACACCTTTTCTTCATATACCTGTATTTCACTCATTGACCTTTACCAAGCTACTCATGTAAACATGTATTTACTGCTCGAAAACGGGCAATTCATGCTCCAGTGTGTCAAATTCGCCACCTCCCAGAGCTCAGTTCAGTTCAGTTTTATTCCTTAAAGGCGCCCATTTCAGGGGGTGTTACATAAGGGGTGGGATTACATTTGTAGTGAGGAAAACAAACAGCGATGGTGATTTAACATTGAAGGTGATCTGTTACGTGTTCTTGAAAAGCAGGTGTTGAAGCGATGGCGACGATGTCATGGGGTAGGCCGTTCCAGTCCGTGGCTGCTCGAAGAAATAACGAAGCTGAAAACGTAGTAGTACGTGATAGTGGGCGGGCAACTTGAAGGGGATGACTGGTGCGGTGAGATATGCGTGATGCGGCGGCGATATACGGTGCTTGATTGAGAGGAGAATAAAAGAATTTGTGATAAAGGGTGAGGCTAGCAATGCGACGACGAAAACGAAAAGAGAGGGGTGGCAGTCCGGATGTAGCTTTCAAGGAGCTGCTCCAAAACTTCTTTGACTGCTTCCATCCCTGTATGAGTGGCCCATATAATGTTTAATGAAATTATCACTGGCATCCCAGAAACTTCAACATTTAACATCCGCCTGCCAAAGTGCCTACATCTCAACATTTTGGTTAGAGCTGATCACTTTATTTGCTGCAGGACTGAAGCTGTCTTGATATCTACAATACATTGGACACTACATGCAGGATTATGAATGGATACCTGAACACTGCTTGAAGGAGCAAGCTCTACAGCATCACTTATGCTCCTTTCCATGGGTTGGCAAGAGGAACCGTGGCACGCAACTCTACAGGCACCTGTGCTCTTCACTACCTTCGGAGGAGAGATGCATTGGTATGCTGTACATATATTTGACTGTGGGTTCCAGCTGCATCTCTTGCATTGTCATTCGATGTGCAGGTAGAGGAGTTACCTATTGGGCGCACATGTTGGTTAACGATACAAAAAGGAAGGTGCTTCTTTGAACACCGATGACCCTGTTCTCCACTTATTTATTTTAATTTTCTTGTAACCTTATTTTTGCTGATTATATAAAGGTCGCAGGCAATTAAGCCAAGAAAAGCGTTGGTGTAATTAGCTGTGGTTGAAATTGAAATGTAGAAAATATTGAAAGAAAGTCATGAAAGCAGACGAAAGGACCTTGTCTCTGGTGGTGACTGAACCCACAACCTTTGCAGTACACACGCGATGCACTACCAATTGTGCTAACTTCGGTATTTATGGTATTTATGCCCTGGGAGTGTTAGCCAGCGCCATTTAGAGCCATGGTGGGCAGATGTGGAACATCTTTTTTTGCACGATGGTGTCGCGTAACACCTGAACTGAAGAGAGCAGGCATGTGGCTAATAAACCCATGCATGCTACCTAAAGGCATCAAAGCTATGAGGTTTCAAACCCTCGCATCAATGAATGAGAAGGAAAACGGGCTTCATTTTTTTAATATCACGACCATATAAAGCCAGCAGGCAATGAAGCCAAGAAAAGCATAGGGGTAACTAGCTGTGGTTGAAATTGAAATGTTGAATTGGCTCTGCGGCCATCTATCAAATTTCACCGCAGTGCATTATCATAACTCAATGGGCAGCACGCTTAAAAATTATAATTCAGAAGACTGCCAGAATTTCAACAAACGAGCAGTTAGCAAGAATGATAGTGTATGCCCTTCTAATATTCTTCGTATTTATGGCACTTATTCGTAACTTTTCTGCTGTGTTATATCAGTGTTTTAATTCGGACCAAAACTGTGCTATAATGTAGCAAAGAGGTTATGGTCTAGTGGCGTAAATGTGCATGTTAATAAGAGGGCAAATCGCCTTAACGTTAACTGAGAGTTGTTTAAACTTGGGCAGCCTTTCGATATATACTTTTTTTGAAGTTGCTGTCCATTGAGTTACACTGGTGCACCGTGTCATGCGAGCTACCGCAACGAGATGGCGCTATGTACACGGTCATGTAAGATGCGGAACAACGCCTCTGGGAGAGCGGACCAGACCGTGTAAGCCGAGCCGGCATGTAGCCGTGCTTGTTTTGCATACACAACCTAGTAAACAGTTCCAGTTAACACTTACGTTTTGTCAATCACGTATGCTCGTCACCCGACCATGACATGGAGGCAACGGTGGGATACTCGACAACCCTGTGAGAAATGCACCACGCAAGTAGAAGTCTACACCTACAGCGCACTGCGGTCAATACGAAACTTTGCTACCCATGGCTTCACCTACAGTGTCCACAGCCCAGCACGCAGCTCCACTAAACTCGTTCGTCGTCAAACTGCCGAAAAAACTTGATTTTCGGCAGCCCGAGGAGTAGAAACGGTGGCTCACAAGAAGGGAGTGCTATAGAGCTATCTCCAGACTAAAGACGACGACGAGACGCAGGTGAACACACTCATTTATGCCATGGGTCGTGAAGCCAAAGACGTCCTAGCCTTGCTCAGGCTCTGTGATGCTGAGAAACTCGACTACAACACAGTAATGCAACTGTTCATAAAAAATTTCCTGACACGGATGAACATGATATACGAGTGTGCAAAGTTCAACAGCCAGAAGCAAGACGTGCATGAGACAGCCGATATGTTCATCACCGAACTCTTCAGGCTAGCTGAAGCCTCTGAGTACAGCGCCCTGAAAGAGGAACTGATCTGTGATAAACTCGTGGTCGGTCCCACAGACACGTAGGTAAGTGAGAAGCTGCAACTTAATGCTGAGCTTACTCTGGAAGCCGCTGTCAACGCTGCTCGCAACATGGCAACAATCAAACAGCAGCAAAAGGACCTACGGCCACAGCTACAATCACTTGAAGCTGTAGACACCATGCACAGCTTCTCGAAGAGCAAAGGAAAGTCAAATAATTCTCGTAAAAACCAGCGTGACCAAACTGCGCTGACATGCAAGTGGTATGGCTCAACAAGACACCTATGGTTCACCATCACACACTATGTGCACAGCGAATGGCAAAACATGCAGTGCCTGCAGTAAAAAGGAACACAGCTGCCATATGCTTTTCCACTTCCAAAAAGCAGAACAAGATGCACATACCAAGCTGTTTTGGAAGAGGTTTACTTGGACAATTAACTGACCAACAGGATCCTGGGCCATGAAAAATCAATGTGATGGTCAATGGCTTCAAGGTAGACACTGGTGCAGATGTGACTGCCATGCCAACAAGCCTCTACGACGAACAAGTCACTGGAAACCTGAAGCAAGCAAAAGAACAGCTGCTCGGACCCAGCAGGACCAAAAAAAGCAACGGTTAGACTGCTACCATGTGCTGAAATGGCTGGTTGTGTCAAGAACAAATTTATGTAATAGACAAGCTGCATGACGCACTTTTTGACGTCCCCCCTCAATCAAATCCTTCAGTGTCCAACCAAGTCTCCTAGAAGTAGCAGAGTCAAAAGGCAAGGTCAGCGACCCAGCCAACATTTTATGCCACTACCTTTACCTGGCTACAGACCTGGGCCTACCTTCTCAGGACCGATTACAATATATCGCTACTCCCTGATGCCAAGCGGTGTGCTATTATGTACTCGGGGCGAGTACCTCTGCCCATGTTGCCGAGTGTCCAAATGTGAGTTGGAGAGAACGGAGAGCCTGGGTGTCATCATAAAGGTCGAAGAAACCACAAAGTGGCATGCACCTATGGTAGTGGCTAAAAATAAAGGAGGCGAGCTTCAAATCTGCAGTGACTTTGGAGGGTTAAAATAGAACATTCTGTGAGAATGAGTCTTAGTGCCCACCATCAATGATTGCCTGGCCAAACTCACCGGAGCTGCCTGGTTTAGCAAACTTGATGCTATAGCCGGATATTGGTTACTGGTTACCCGAGTCCCAGAGGTACAACACTTTCCTGACGCCAATTGGCCATTTTAAGTTCCTCCGATTGTCCTTCAGAATTTCCACAGCAACTGAATTTTTCCACAGGGAAATGCTAAGACTGCTAGAAGGCCTGGACGGCCAAGCATGTCTGCAAGACGACATAATAGTGTTTGGCCGCACGAAGGCAGAACATGATGCACGACTGCACAAAGTACTTCAGCACCTGCAACAAGCTGGTATCACCCTAAACGCAGTAAAGTGTGTACTACACCAGCAGTAAAAAATCGGGCCCCTTGGTTAACCCCCTTCTCGTTCATTACATAACGAGGGTCTCGTCTCTGGCAACATTGGTGCCTTCAGGTACTATGTGTGGGTTTATTGACCAGTTGCCTTCACCCAAAAAGATCACATACTCGTGATGCCTGCGACAGAAAGGATGCTCTACATATCGCCAAGGTTTGTGAGTGGTGGCACTGGCTAACAATCCCAGGGTTAGTTCTAGTAGTAACATAAATACCCCAGAAAATAGATGGGAAGACGGTGCTGTGTTAGCTCGATCGGTAGAGCATCACACACGTAATGCGTAGATGTGGAATCGTTCCCCACCTGTGGGAAGTTGTTTCTTCATCCACTTTCAGTTCCATTAAGTTATAATTTCTTTATTTCAATTAGTAAGTACAAGTAATTTTCCCTGTGTTGTCCTTGGTGCCTTTGTTTGTTGGCGTCTTATGATTAATAAAAATCGGGCCCCTCGGTTAACCTGCTTTCTTCTCGTTCATTACATAACAAGGGTCTCGATTCCGGCAACATTGATGCCTTCAATTGGCATGTGGGGCTTTATTGACCAGTTGCCTTCACCCAAAAAGATCACGTACTTGTGATGCCTGCAGCAGAAAGGATGTTCCACATCCACCGCGTGTCTGCCATGTTTTCTAAGAAAGCAGGAACTATTCATATAATCTCTCTGGAAGTTCATAAAAGAGGGGGAGGGAGGAAAGATTGCAAAGAAGGGAACAGGGTCAAACAAATTGAGGTGTAGCAACCTGTGTAAACCGAAAGCAAAAAACATCCATACACATACTTGTGAGAAATACAAAAAAAAAGAATAATTACACAGTCATTCTTTGATATTAAAAGAGCTTCTGATATCAGTTGTGAATTAATGTTTCTACTTCTGCCAAGAATATATTTCAAGTTGTGGATGACAAGTGCATGTGTTACAATGCTCACCTACATTGGTCTTACTTTGTTTTTATATTCTGCAAATATTCTCTTGCCCTTTCATCAGTGCAGCGTCCAATTTGGCTTGTGTAGAGCTTACCAGAAGTAAGAGGTTATTTGGTAAACCATTCCAATGGCACAATTCATGAATGGTGTTGCATGCCTTTTGTTAAAAGCAGCTGTATTTTTACACTCAAGCGTGGGAAAAAAGCTTAGATGGTTTCTTCGGAACCAGCAGCACGAATGGGGCCCCATATTTGTCATTAACCTTCTTCAGTGAGTGCAACTGCTGTGCTCATGAGGCAGTGCCTCTGGCTGCTTCAAACTGCGTACTGTTAACTTTGCTGCTTTCCACTCCTGAAGTTTTCGCTGTAGGGATTCTGAGATTCCGATGATGAGAGTGAGGGAGGCCAGCTGTTATGAACATTCCAACTTGAGCACAAAATCTATTGTGCCTTGTGTTAATACACATTTTTAGAGCCTATTCAAGGCACATTGGGCAATTGTGGGCTTAACATGGATTTAGGCTGGTTCATACAATAGCTAACCTTTCTTTGCTCTTAGTTGGTAACTTCAGGAAACATGCGTTAGGGTGAGCATCAAATGTTTACCTAAGATATGCAGCATATTGTCAATGGGTTAATGAAGTTGAGTCTGACGAAGTCTTGTCCGGTTAGGAAGAGTCAAGGGAAAAAACAGAACTGACACCGACCAAAGTGAAAAATTATTTAAAGACACGTGGGAGCCTTGCTTACAATACTTTCACCATGCATGTCTCATGTGTAAAGGTTAGTCCTTTTCCGTGCCCATTAAAGACATTTCAAATGTTATCTACCGTATTCTCATGTGTCATATTAGAGTTAGGTTGTAAAAAAATCAAGATATTGATGTATGTAAAAACACTTAGAACCACGGCGTTGTCAAATATCTAGTGATGTAATGTCACAAAGCACAGGAGCATTGCGATTATCACATCTCAAAACCCCTACTGCAAAAGCTTAAATTCCAAATGCAATGAAATTTCACTTTGGCTATATTGGTAATAAATTAGTAGTAAATACTACTGTAGTGATCTTGGCAAAGCTGCAGGGCTGGTATCTAATTTTCTTTTTGATATTCTTTTAATACTGTATTAGCAGACGACACATGAACCTGGTGGTTAGTGGCTATGACGAGAGTCCACATCGCCTCCAGGTTTTTATCACTGCAGGCAGCTGCAGGTGGTCCCTTATCTCGTAGGCCACACTAAGGTGCCCTGCAATCTGAGTCATGCCTCACTGCCAGTTACTGGTAATTGTGGCATTCATTTCAGTCTCGGTATCAAGATTGCTAGAATGCTGTTTTGTATTTACACTGTTTGAATCATTTTTTTATGCAGCCCTAACTTTTGTTGTAGTTGGGCTTTAAGGGCTGTAAAACAGCAAAAGCCAGCAGTGCGCACACTTTAAAGCAGCTGAAGCAGCTGGAAGTACTGCCTCATGAGCACCAAGTGATGCACTCACTGCAGAAGGTTGCTGACAAGCATGGGCTCCGAGTTGAGCTGTTTGGTGTTGCGCTGCCAAGCCTGATGGTGGATAATCAAATTGTAGCTGTGGCAGCTGCATTTTGATAGGTGTGAAATGCAAAAATGCATGTGTGTTTTGCACTGTATGCACAGTAGAGTAACCAAGGGGGTCAAAATTATTCCAGAATCCCTCGTACTTCATGCCTCATAATCATATTGTGGTTTTGGCAAATAAAACTACAGAATTTGGTTCAATATATTAGTTGGTGCCCTTTGATGTTCCAGTTCTCTCATTTTCTTGCTTATAAAAGCTCTGTTCTTGGTATAAATGATAAATTTGTTATTACAAAAGGCTAACCTTTAATCTAACTTAACTCATTAATTTCCTTTAGTGTCCCTTTTCCATGCATTAAAAGCATGGAACACTAATACATTTGCATTAATTTTTATTTGACTCGTGCTCAACAGCTAGATGCCATAGAAGAGAACTACTACCGTGGGCTTCAAGTTGATAGGTTGCCGTATAAAAGCTTGTCTTTTCTTTTAGAGATAAAAACACCTGAGCCTAGTTTTCTGTCTTTATATAGACTATTGAGATAGGCAAACACCACTTGCATGATAGATCAGTGATTAGTTATGGGTTCAGTTTTTGCCCCCACCCCAAAAAAAGAAAGTGAACTTGTGGGATCGTTCTCCACCTGTGGCAAGTTGTTTTTTCATCCACTTTCATTTTGATTAATTTATCATTTCGTTATTTCATTTATTAAGCTCAAGTAATTTCCCCTATGTTGTCCTTGGTGTTTGTTGGCTTATGATATTACTAGTAAAAATTGGGCCCTCGGTAAACCCTCTTTCTTCTCATTTATTACATAACGAGTGTCTCGAATCAGGCAACATTGATGCCTTCAGGTAGCATGTGTGGGTTTATTGACCGGTTGCCTTCACTAAAAAAAGATCACGTTCTCGTGACGCCTGCAGCAGAAAGGATGTTCCATGTCCGCCGCCAAGGTCTGTGAGCTGGTAACGCTGGCTAACACTCCCAGGGTTCTACAAGGAAACATAAATACCCAAGAAAGTGGATCGGTAAATGGCGCCGCGGTGCTCAATTGGTAGAGCATCACATGCGAAATGCGAAGGTTGTGGGATCGTTCCCCACCTGTGGCAGGTTGTTTTTTCATCCACTTTCATTTCCATTAATTTATCGTTTCATTATTTCATTTATTAAGCTCAAGTAATTTCCCCTATGTTGTCCTTGGTGTCAGTGTTTGTTGGCTTCTTATGATATGACTAATAAAAATAGGGGCCCTCGGTTAACCACCTTTCTTCCTGCAATAACATGTTTCATAGAGGATAACAAAAGCACGCTTGACTTTCTTTAAAAAAATATGCTTCATGTAGACAGTTTCTGCGTCCTTGTCTGTTTGCAACCTAAAAACATGAAAGACAGCTAGTAAAATGCAGCAGAAAATTTTAAACGAACTGCTGATATTGCAGTAATGAAAACTCTTCACAAAGAATAGCTAATAAAAATATTTTAGAAATTTCAGTGGTTTTCTGAAAATAAAATTGGCATGGAAAAGGTTAATCTTGTATGGGGCACTAAAAACAGTAGTAAAACAAATTAGTCACCTAACGCAATCTGTGTAATGAATTGAGGATAAGTGCTCTATAAAAAATTACATGTTTTCGATGAGAGATGGTGATTATTTTCCGACACATGTCGATCTTTATTTGCTAATGTGGAAAACCACAATCACTTCCCTCTCAGCTCTCTCAGGGCTCTGCAACTAACCTCATGTGCTGGAAGATAGAGAAACACCCACGGCTCATATGTTCAGCCATGTGGCTACTGTAGTTATTTGTGCAAGTTCTGGGTTCACCCACTCCCTCATTGAAACATTGATAATGATTACGGTTACTAATACTCGTTTCCATCCAGGAGCCAAATCAGCTTGTAGTTGATGCTAGTCCTGTTGACAGGTCTTTATCCTTGTTTCTTCCTGCTATCATACTTCTAAGAATAAATAATCTTGCATACTATTGCTGAAAGCTGGGAGAGTTGGTTACTGGCATTAGGAAACATAGTTACTACACTAAAAGATGAAACACATGAAATGCACAGGATGAGCACTACACATGAACTTGTTTTAGTACATGAGTGCGATTATATGCATGCATGAAATGCTCAAATTTGCAGCAAAATTTGACTATACGTGACATATAACATACATCACTCATTCTATTTTGCATGTACCATACATCTTTTTCAAGTAATCAATTTTTATATTCGAGATTTCAATAGAAGGTGTGCTATTGCATTTATCGGTTTGTGTGGGAAGGCCCTTATATATCAGTGTGCAATTTTAGCCTTACATTTTCTGAGTATGTTGTGCTGTTGTATTTTGCCATGTATTGATATCTTTTACAATGTCTTGCAAGTGTTTCAGGCCTTGCTAACATGCTAACCTGCGCAGAAGGCTCAGCCTGTCTTTGAGGCACCTTTGAGTGCCTTTAATGCCTTCAGCAGCAAGTGTTATACCCGTCACACGAGCATGCCAAAGGTCCTTTGAAGTTAAGGAGCATTGAGCTTTCAAAGACATTAGTTCAACGGATATATGTCGGTGCTACATGGTCTCCAGGTAGTCTCTGTTGAAACTTTTAACAGAAACCGCAATGTATCCTTAGCGCTACCATCACCTTGAAAGTAATAAAAAAATATGGCCCAATGCGTCTTATAATAAATTTGTCACATTTTTTCAGCAACATTTATTTTTCCTAATAGATAGAAACATCAAAACAAAATGCACACGTAGTAAAGGCATTACTTTATCACAAACAGATGTATTTATTGTAATGATGGCCACCATGTGTACCGCTTCGTACACCGCACATTGGCGTCGATTATTCATTGTTGCCTTTGCTTCAGCTGCTTTGTTTCGATCGTTGTGGCTAGGCAGCGGTAGGTACACATAAACGCTGTAAAAACTAAAAAACAAAAGTGACAAGGAAAGATGTGCAGAAAAAAGCCGAGACTGGGATGCCTAGCAGCCACTAACCAAAGAACCAAATCGCACATGGCAACCGTGTTGTGTCGAGGTTGCTGCTGACGACAGGCCGTGCCGGTGTTGCTGTACCGGCGCTTTCATGATGGAGATTGCGGGTGTCCCGAAAGTGTTTAGTACTTTAGTAACAGTATTCAGTACTTATAAGCTCGTTCTGACGAGGTAAAAATTGAACTTCCATATTTTTAGATTATTTTTTCTACTGTCAGACGCCCTCTAGGCTTGGGAGTATTCCCTTGAGGTTTCAAAGGACGAACGCGCACTCCTTTGACTCAAAGCCCCCTTCCAGTAGGGCTCCTTTGCTGTGCCTGTGTGACAGTGCACATTCTCCCTTGAAGTAAAGGATCTTTGGTTCAAAGGACTTTGAAAGTGCCCGTGTGACTGGGGTATTATGTAGGATAGACCAGGATTTGTGGTAATGGCAGGCTGCAGGAGCATTGTGCACAGATGTAGGTGGTAACAGCATCTGGATATCTCGCAAAACATTGCAAAACATGCCAAACTGTGCCAAACTGTGACTGTACACATGCAGTTTGCAAATATAAGGCAGGGAAGTGCAGATTTGTATACTAGGTCTTTTCCATCCAAGAAACCAATAACTGCATTAACAAACCTTCTACAGGGGTCTTGAATAAAGAAGTTGGTTACTTGAACAATATGATGTATGACATGGGTGCATCATGAATCACATAGTTTATATGTCGTGTATTGTGAAATTTCCTGCGAATGTGTCGTTTTTATGTATGTAATCATTGTTTAGTGAGGTTGCTTGATGTCCAGCACCCATTCTCTGCATATCATGTTGGTATTTTGTTTTGTCTTAGAACTGTAATTATGTTTCATAAAACCTTACATTGCTAAAATTAGACTTTGGGGCAGTTTGGTCTTTTCATCCACATTCTTGTTTTTGTCATTTCCCTTACCATGCAAGCATTTTTCTGGAGCACTTGCAGTATTTCGTCATGCTCTTGCATTTACAAGCCAGATGTCTGTCTCTGAACAGCTCAAACCACTTGTAGCATGCAAATCTGATGCATTCTCAATAGAACTCTATAGTGAATGTATTGCTAAAAATATTTTTCAGGGGATGAAGCACTTCTATAACTACAGAGTTTTGCAGCAATAAAGAAGCAGAATGCTTGCATCTGTGTAATCTATATATAATATTTTCTTTGTATCATCTTTTATCTGACTGTCTGTCAGCATGGTAACATTGCATATTATCTTCTTAACATTCATGAGTTCCAAATAGCTACTATAATCTTTTTGTCCTCACATTTTCTGCAATATCCTTCACCGGAAGGACAACTAGCAGTTCACTTGATTTACCACTTACAGGCAACAAATTAACCATAATAGTAGTGTCATGCCTATTGCTTAAAAGCTCCTAAACGATTTTGCACATCTGAAAGTTCCTTGAATTCATGCAAGCAGGTGCTGCTTATATGATGGCTGAATGCTCATGTGATTGGTTTTTAGGCCAATGTGAAAGAAAAACGCCAGTACCTATGTATTGCTTTATGATGTTGACCTGTATTTATTATTACATTGGTGAACTGTGTGTGCACTCTGAAGATATGCACATTACTGCTGGTGTTTTGTATAATCTGTGTATAATACAACAACATATATTATCAAGAACACATTCATTTTATTCGTTTTTGTAATATGTTATGATTTCCTTTCATTGTCAGTGCTGCAAGGCGTCCTAATACCTAATTTATAAAGAGTTGATTCAAAATTTCAGAAACTTTTAATCACTGCAGCTATAGGTTTTTTTAATATAAGCTTTCTTCACTACAAAATGGGGGTTCCTAAATTGGTTATTTGCGCCTATAAACCACCCGAGCTGGATGAAAATACTTTTCAGAAATTGCTCGAAGGTCTATTATACTTAAGTCAGAATAAGAAGATACTCTTTGCAGATAAAAAACATTAATGGTCTATCTCACATAATGAAACATTCTGGAAGGCCTTGTGGTCATTCGTAGAAACACTTGTTTGTAGCTTTGTCAGTGCCATGATGTTTCAACCTTAGCCTACAAGATAACGATACTCACACCATGTGAAATTTTCGCGAAGTATTCTGTTTGTGCATTCTGCGACTTAAGAGGTCCAGACACTGACCAAAATGGTTTAAAGTACTTATTTGAATTTTTGAAGTTATTTGAATTTATTTGAATTTGAAAACGTAAAAAACTATTTTAAACATTTTGGTCGGTGTCTGGACCTCTTCCTTTTAGTATGCATCATCCCGACCAGACGGGCTTTCGTCATACTCCACTTCATCCAGTCTGCAACTGTACAATGGGCTGTAATTTTTCCTAAAATCTGAGGTGGCCAAGATGCACTTGGAGTGGTAGCATTGAATGGCCGAGCACTGTTGAATAATTGGTGATGCTATGTTTAAATATTCATGCGGTGTCTGTTTGCAATACAATAGTACATAATCTATTTACGTTTGGTTTTCCAGAATGCTCCCTATCATGGACTGCCATCTCAACAGTACCATGGCTTTTTGTGTGGATTCCTTCCCTTTTGAAGGCCACCACTGTTTGCACAGCATCACAGCCTGCCTGCCTTGATCTTGCGGAAGAAGAAAATACAAAATGCCTATTTTTTGAAATGCATGCATGGCTCCATGCAACACCACCTGTCGTCGGGGTGTTAAGGCTTTTTGCAGAGAAAATGTAATGACGCCTTATGTGTGCCCTGGTGGCAAAGTGTTTGCCTCTTTGCCTGTGTAAGAATTTCACACTTATGGATACTGTTAAGGGTTCCTGTATCATATTTTCTTTCACTTCCTAAGAAATTTTTGTTTCATTATAAAACTAAAAATTATAGTTGAATTGCTGCTTTGTGTGATATGTAATATTCAGCTGAAGGTGATCAGCAGAGGTCGAACAAGTGTTATATCAGGTGGAGAAATTTTTTTGAGAAGTGGACTTCTTCGTTAGGGTAACAACCGTTTTCCTTGGCAGTATTTATATAGTTCACTTTTCTCCACTCCATGGATATCCAGCAAAATGAGTGAGTGCATAGAGAAGGTGAGGTAAGTTTAAATGCTCACCATGGGGGTTTAGTTGGGGTAGCAAGGTGTGTAGAAGTATGGGAGTTTGGCAGGTTGCTGGCACCAATTTCTATGAGTGATCTTGTTTGTGTCTATGTCAGTTATATAATGCGAGGCGTCTTCTGAGGCCAGAAATTTTGAAAAAAAACTCCTTATATTTGTGAAAATTCAGTATGTGCCCCTGGGGCTACTACGAGCACTTGGGGCCACTGGGTAGATGCAGCTCTCCAATGAACTTTTTTGACACAAACTTGTGTATGTACACTGGGTGTGTGCCACTGCATATGTGCCACTCTTTAATGAGCCTCTTTGATGCTGACTTAGGTCATGGGGCATCACAACACAAACCTATGTAGCGACATCTGTGTATGCAAGTAAGTGTGAGCTGGAATTGTCTGCTTGGATTTTCTTTCCCTGACGACTAGTCCCCTTGTTGAATTAACTTCAGCCTGAGATATCACCTGTTTGTCTACTGTTATCACATTATGCCCATTTTGCTGTGAACTTGTCATGTTCTCTAGCTGGCAAGCTTGAATTTCAGGTACTGCACGCTAAGGAAATTGATTCAGAGTGGGTGGTACCACCTCTGCTTTTTCTTTGCAGCTGTGTGTTACATGAGAGAATAAGTTGTACGTAGATGTCTATTAGAAATAGCATAGGTATTCAAAAGTACTTTCATTATGTTCTAGGTCATTGGTGCTGTCTGGCCTCCTCTGGATCATTTTTTGTAGCATGCTTTTTACATGCAAAAACAAACGTGGCCTGTTCTAATGCATGCAAGGACTGCCCAATAGCTCATGATGTTTTGAGCCGCTGAATTTCAGTCTTGGCTGCACTTGTGGATTTTCAACTGTACTGAAGCTTGCAATATGCTTGAATTTCCTGTCAAACTGGTTTGCTTGTTTGTATCCAATTTATTGAATTATTTCACTTTCATTATGCTAATAGTCATTGATTGTACTATCATGCTGGCACATTTGATTCTGGAACTGCAATAAATTTCCAGACATTTTATTGCTTTGTCATGGTTTTTGCACTCGTCAGACACAATCTACTAAACACACACACAAAAAGAACTCCCTTCAACCTCGTAAAATTCCCAAAAAGTGCATAATAAACTCCCAGACCTACCTGTAAAAGCTCTAATAAGGAGCTAAAATGCACTCCCAAAATATCTGTTTAAAACTCCCTTAGTAAAACAGCTCCCTAAAGCTGTAAAAATTCACTCCCAAGCATTCTCCTATATGTTCCCATAAAAAGCAAAAATCGAACTCTCAAAACTATCCATAAGTGCTCCCTTAAGCAGAGCTCCCAAAATATGGGAACGGTTGCTCCCAGGTTTACACCTAAGCACTCCTACAAGGAGGTGAAATAATTTCCCAAAGGTATCCTTCAAAACGCCCTTAAGAAGCCAAACGTTTCCGAAAATATGTACGTAAGAACTCCCATCGCTTCTCCTATAAATTCCCATAAGAAGCAAAATAAAATACCCATGTCAACTTGTAAAAGCTCCCAAAGCTCCTCATAAGAACTTCCATAGTTCTGGTGTTCAAAAGAGGAATGAAAAACTCCCAACGTTCCCCATATAGACTCCTGCAACCACTCGGGGGTTGGTGTTCAAAGGAGAATTAAAAACCTCCCATAATTCTCCATATAGACTCCTGCAACCACTCAGGGGTTGGTGTTCAAAGGAGAATTAAAAAACTCCCATAATTCCCCATATAGACTCCTGCAACCACTCAGGGGTTGGTGTTCAAAGGAGAATTAAAAAACTCCCATAATTCCCCATAACACCACCAAACACAAGGGTGTGAAAAAAAACTCCGTTCGAATGGAGGATATTGTCCTCCCTTAAGGGCTGAAGTTATGCAACGAGGCCAAAACTCCCTAAAAGGGTCAAACCTGTTTACAGTGTAGGTAATGTAGTGAGAAACTCTATGGAGCAGAACGCCCCTCCCTCGCCTGAACCTCCCGGCCTCGCGCATGACAGGAGAGGGCACGCGACCGGGGCGCCTTCCTCGCTCGCGCACGGGAGATATAACCGCGTTCGCCGGCTCACCCTCACAAGCTTTCACTCATACGGAACCTCACGACGACGCCGACGGCAGAAATGCGCCTGGAATGTCCAGATAATTGCTATCGCAATAAAACGTCACGTAATCACCGATGCGTTGCACGGAATTGGCTGTTGCTCTACCTATTGATGGTTTTGAAATGCGACCTGAGGCGCATAACGTTCGTTGTACGCTTGCCTAAGCTATGTGCATGTTGACTGTACAACCTGGCGTATGCGAGCATTAAAGACTTTTGACAGGGCATTCAACGTCGTTTTGAATGATTTGTATGTGCCTTAAAACCTAATATTGTGTCAACGCACACTTAATTAATAAAAGAACCGCTGCGTTGGCTATTCAGACTCGGGGCACTACAACAGGCGATACAACAAACGGTTTAATTCTGCGTTTCGGTGCCAGGGTGATACTAGTAAAAATAGTGGCAACACTAAAGAAGAACATAAGACATAAAAGCAAAATGCTGTGGACTGATTCGGTAGGCAAATTTTCAGCTTTGGCGCCTTCCGGTATCTTACTCGCGTGCTCCCGCGAAATCATCGAAACGCTCTGCTTGTATAACAATGGAACCAGCGAAATCCATGCTGTGCAGACAGTGGTAAGATGCAAGCATAAAAACAATCCACCCCTAATGATTGCCGGAATCATACATGTGCTAGCCATCGGGCCCTGCCACTCAAGCCCAATGAGGCTTTGGCAGGCCGGATGTATGTACATTTTTTTAATACTTGGCGCAATAAATTATTATTATTATTATTATTATTATATTTTTATTTCTCAAGTCCGTCGTGCTGGTTTGCAAGCTTTATCGTCGCTGCCTTCTTACGTGACCGCGCCTGTACAAACCATTCGCAGACGCGACGGTGCTCCCTCAACCTGCTATAAAAGAACACGGCCTGTAAACGAAGCAAATGTGTGCATAAAGAACGTTGATTCACGGGCCAAGAAATAAAGCCATTAGCGGCAGGGGCATTATAATGAAAGCGGCGTACTTGCGATGCGCTCCATTTATTAGGCAAGCTCATCTGCGGCAAGCACTTGGCGCGTAAGGAGACAATGTCGTCCCAGACAGCCGTGAAATAGCACACATGTCCGCTACTGTACAGTGCGATTTCCTTGCGCACACTGACATCGCAGAAATAACTATCTGGGACGCGCACAAGTGGAAAATCGCACGCACTCACTTCAGTCATCGCTGCAGTGGAAGCAGGTGTCTCCTGCACGAGGTCCACCTACGGTTCCAATGGCCGCCGCTACGCGTCTTTCAGTGGCGCCCCCTAGGCGCTACACATGACGTATAGGCCATGGCAGCCTTTAAGGTTTACGCGAAGGTTTTGCTTCAAGAACAGGAATTTGGTAAGTTGGTGAGCATTTGTGATGAAAATTCAGCAAGTAGGTACTGTAACCGTAAGAAACACTATGTCATACGTTTAACTAGGATGCAAGCGAGACACAAAGCGAATAAAACGTTTTGCAGAATGGAACTATGGGATTGTCGCGTTGCACGACATGAGAATTGCAATCACACGCACGCCATCGTACGACTCAATTCAGTTACCGTGCCGCAACTTATCCTGGCTGCCAGAGTTCTGCTGCTTGAATCACATTATATGCGTTTGTTGTGATTATAAATGAAGTACCGACAAAGTGTATTACAGTCCTCCGCCTGCAGGATTGATAGTGCTGCAAACTATGTACTATCGTGAGCAATATGAGCGGGAACACAGGAACGCGAGTTACATGGCATCGAACCCTTCCAAGGCCGATACGTGGGGGCCACCGTCGGAAACAAAGTGGAAATGAGGACGCTGTTCTAATAACTGTTGGCATTCCCACCATGCGTCTCTTTATACAAAGTTCTGAACTTCGCATCGCCAGCGCACATTGATAAAGCTGTTTGATGTCGCGTCTACTGATACCTTTGCGCACCGAAGCGTACGTGGCCAATAGCAGCACTGATTTTAAGCGTAAACGTTCGAGAGCTTCTTGCCTAGGAAATCTGTCCGTCTGTCTGGAGCGCGCTCCATAAGATACACATCAGCTCATATGGAGTTACATCTGAAAATAACTTACGCTTAGCTAAGGAACGAGCGCCTAAGAGTTGCGCTCTCAATAAAAAATAAATGATTAAAAACATGACAGAAAAAAGAAAGACTCACTGTAGGTTAGAGCACACGCAACCGTCTCATCGGCTATCGGCGGCAAGCGAAATGTCGTAGGCTGGCGTTTTCGACAATTGCCGGCGCGGTGGAAGTGTCAACAGTTAGCGGAAGAGCGTCCCCATTTCCCCTCCGTTTTCGACAGCACCATCCGCGTATCGCTTTAACTCGGTTTCGAGGCTATTTGCCACGGGCTCACGCGTTCACGCTCAAATCGCTCACGAAAGTACATGCAAAATAGGACACTGACCGCCTATTCAGCATCTCGTGATTTTGTTCTTTCAGGTATACGAGAAACCTCTTCAGCGCACTGTAATGATGGGCCAATTATCCGTGCAGACGATACTTGAAAAGTGTCCCCAATACTTGTTTACTCGTAGACCAATGAAAACACTGGCACATATTCAGAAACACTGGCATGTGCGAGTGCGTGTAACTGCGTAATATTTTTAGCGAGCCTGCGCGAGCACGGCAAATACGTATTCCCCAGCTATCCCTGCAACTTTGCTATTCTCCTGCTACCCTTGCTCAGCGCACGATGGAAAACCATATAACCATGTAGGCATTTTTTCTGTTTCTCCGACTTTTATTTTGTGATGAAGCACATCGGTATCAGGAGAATTATGTTCGAAACTGTTTAGGCAACATTATATTTCAAGGGAGGTTCACCAACCATATCTCACAGAAAAATGTGCTATCGTTGAGAGAGTGCACTACTCACCCTTTAATGCTTGCTTAGTGCGTAAACCTGACGCGGTGGTCACACAAATCGATTTCCCTCCTCGGATTCCTTTCGTTGCCAACCACACAACGCTCACTTCGGTCCCGCGAGCACGACTTCCATGGCATCCGACACGCACTCTCTTGCAGGCATGTCGAGCTTCACCCTTAGTTGTTTCGGAAACCACAAAACGATCAAGACAATGAGATACGCACGGGTAAATTGGGACGCGTGTCCAGACCTCATCAGCTCAGCAACTCAACGGCGTAAAAGTCCCACGGCACTGCCTCATTGCCGCGCCTTCTGGCAAATAGCCTCAAGACGCTCACACCACACGGCCATAGTACACGATCCGCTGAGTGGCTATCAAATAACAAGCAGAGCAATATTATCTCGGCTACAGGAGCGTCTTTACAGCTCGACATACAAGCGAACTCTGGAAAATTCCACAAAGATTCAAAGACTACGCTACACCTCACAACGCGCGAGCAAGAAGCGCCTGCTTGGCGACGGGATGACGGGATCTGGCGTACTGACGTCACTCCCGTGATGGCTACCAACACGCCCTCTTATCGCAATAGTGTACGACGTGCTCGCTATTTCAGCAGTGCCTGCTGTTCGCCCTGGCGATCTTTCGCACGTAACTATCAGGATCGCGAGGCATTTCGAGTGCCAACTGTGCATCACGTCAAGGCGTCCCCTGGCCTGTCTTAGTGCCGGTTCAAAGACGAACGTGGCGAGTCTATTTCAAGTCAGCGGGCGAGGACAGCTGCCAAATTCCGCACAGGGTGCCCTTTCGCGGAATTCAAGAAGCCGAGAAATTATACTGAACTATATAAGAAGCAAAAGGGCGATAGTGAGTGTCAGAATACCAGCGCGCGTTGAGGAGTTATTGCACGGCCGCCCCTCAGAGGATGAAATGAACGCGTCCTACGTTGAGTTACAATCGGAGCAGCCGGGCCGTCGTGTGACGCACCTATTCTATTTCACCTACTGAGAAGGAGGGTTCCTTCATCAAACACTGCTTCGCCGTCGACATACCATGCAAGATAGATAAAATAATGAAATCGGTGATCAAGTTCGTAGTATCTTGCGAGTACTGACTTCTCGACAGCGAAATTTGTGCAGTAAATTACGACCTCATCGCACTACACAGAGAAGATCGATTAAGTTCTGAGGTTGTACGTGTCAAAACGACGATCTGATTTTGAAGCACGCAATAGTGGGGAACTCGAAAGTAATTTCGGCCATCTGCGGTTCCTTAGGTAGGGTGCACCTTGAAGTAAGGACAGGGGAGTTTTGTATTTCGGCCACATTGAAATGCAGCCGTCGTGGCCGGGTATCAAATGAACGACCTCGTTGTGAGCAGTGCAGAACGATAGCCACTAAGCTACCGCGACAGGTCTACTAATGAAATGGCAGTCCATTTTAATCTGGAATGTGGAATACTTAAGATTAAGGAAATTTACACACAGGGCTATGGATTCAGAGAAACCATGTCCTCGTTTTCTCGTTGAGTCATTCAGTCTTGGAGGCTGCTGCGTGACGTAATGTAGCGATACATTCTATAAGTTTACACATAGGGGCGATGTTATGCAATAAGAAAATCACGGTTCAGTGGATTGAACGCAGACGCAAGATGCCTTTTTCGCGAGGTGTCCTTTCCATGACATCCCATGTGAGGACCTTTATTGTTAGTAATTTAGGGTTGTGGCTACAATTTGAGCTATATTGTTCGTTTAATACACGGTTATCGTACGTGGAGCACTCCTTTAGTTCGTCTGTAAATCCATCGTCCATCTTCTTTCTTGTGTTCTGCTTAGCACCTAAAATATCACAATGATCCTTTCGAAGAGCTTCGGACGTTGACATCTGGGAATAAATAGATTATGGCTACTACCTATTTCACTCGTTTAGCTGAAATGAAAACGCTGCCCCGGGTTAATGCGGCCCAAGTGGGACTCTCTTTTTTTTTTTTTTTTTTGCAGAGAACGTCCTGTGACAACGAGGTGCAGTCAGCCTCAAAAGTTTGCGGGATCGCCAATGCGTGGCGGAGCGACGCAAAACTAAGGCAGTCTTATTTAGGGACCTTAACGGCAATACCGCTTTGCTGCGCCCTCTACCGTCACGCAGCGTGGTGCGGAAGCTCCCGGCACTTCCGCTCAATGCGCCCTTTGTGCAGCCTCGACACAACGCTGTGCGACGCTAGACGGCGCCGCCGTGCAGCTTTGTATCGCTCCGCTACGCATTGCAGGAACCCGCAAACTTTTTGTAGCTCATCACCGATGCAGGAAAGGTTTTCACAAAGAGCGTACACAAGCGATCATGCCGGGCAGATAGACAAGCCACTGCCGGACAACCACCTGCATCCCGAATACAAAGCAGTCTTGTTCAGTTCCTGAAGAAAAGCACTTGCCGACATGCTGGAAATGTATGGGAGTCTAGCAGGAGGAGAAGGATGGCATTGTTCCGTAGATAACCAGCGCCTAAAACACGGCCGTACAAGGAACAAGAGAGATACCACCGTTAAAGTTTGTTTGCGAAAGGAAATCTCCTTCTATCCACCAATCAATCAATCATGCGACGACTTTTTATGTCATGTTACTAAAAGTCAGCGACGAAGTTAATTTCTACCTCGTGGACTATCTCCAGGAGCTGGAAAGATTGCTCGCCTTCGCATCAGGTACCAGCGAATGATCGACAGCCGACACAACACTCTTCGATAATGCTGAGTGGAACTCCTGCTGGGCGACCGTGTTTGGGTTTGGAGGCCAATACACCGACGCGAACTTAGTGAAGAGCTATTGTGATGTTATTTCGGGCCTTTCCTACTGCACTACTACGTTTTGGCACAATGGAGAATACACAGTCGTGCCCGATGAGGCCTACTCATTCACGGCGGTGCGGCGCAATACCTGGTGTCGTCTGGGTAGTGTGCCATTTACCATTGTGTGCCAAGCTCTAGAACTATGGAGCTTTCACCGTATGTAGCTTTTTGGTAATTTATTTTCGTGGTTAATGTTTACTCGACTATTTCTAGGGTACTTTTTTGTACATTGCATTGATTTCCTGCCCGTGATATCCTTTCACTGAATTATCGCAGTAGTAGGACATGCTGCCACATTCTAAGAGTCGTTGTAAGAATCGGAGCGTATCCACCGTACTTTATTATCGCTACTCCAGAGACTTAATTCCCATGGTAGCACGCCAAAGCACTAGATACATAAGCCAATGAAGAGCCTAAATCCACCGGCTGCATAACAATGCGCTCCGGGTTCCACGAGGAGGCGTTAGTATCTACGTTGTCTATTGTAACACGTATGTGGAAAAACATAAGGAAGAAATATAAAGAATCTGCATAGCAGAATACTTTGTACAGATTTCCTTCGGCAGAATGTGCCACTTAAGGGCGTAATCTTAAGCAACTACGTGGAGTTCAAGTAGAATCTTCGTAAAAGGAGCCGCTGCTTGCAAGAGCATCAACCGTCTACATTCACTAACTTGATCTTATCATGAGCGCAAAGCGACATAAAAAAAGTTATTAAATTACCGTTCGCACAAGGTAAGATGCTGGAGATGACTTCATCTAGCAAAAAAAAAAAAAAAAAGAAATCATCTGGAAGGAAACAATGCAAATAGCGTTAGTATTCTCTTGAGGATCCACCGATTGGCCCGTATCACTTTCCCACGAACTGTTTCTTTTTTTTTTTTTGCTACAGTAAAGAACCGCAAGAAATGTGACTAGCATGCATACAGTCAGCGACGAGCAGTAGTGGAGGTGCGTGAGTCGTGGTCATTTGGTGCCGGCTGCGGCAAATGGCATTCTTGCGGATAAAAAAAAAAGAATAAAAAGTACTGGCTTTCACCAGAACGAAAGAGCTGCCATTCTGACAAGCCTGCTCCTTTTAGTTTCTTGGGCCAGTTCTTTTTTTTTTTAGATTGTTTCATCGCAACCCTAAAAGTACGTTTTACTTGCTCCAATTTCGCTTTTCGCATATTTATTGCGGAATCGGCTGGAAGATAGTAAAGAAAAAAGAGAATCCGCTAAAGCATTTCGTACTTTTTTTTCTGCAGACGTAGTCGGGCTTCGCAAACTCCAATTTCGAAATGTCTCTCTGTGGGAACTGCAGCGAATGTTTCGAGTAGAGGAAAGATCGTGCTTATGTATTTCTTTTTTATTGTAGAAATTCAAGGTGTATAAAATCGAGTGCATGTCTACATAAAGATACAATAATTTGAAAGATAAGTAAAATAAGTTAATGAATACAGAAGTCAAATAAGGTCCCTGATAACAGAGAGAATGAGAACTTATGCGGACTTCTGGCTTTACAAGACCATGAGCACGAATGATTGATTTCCTCCGTAATTTGACGCGAGCAACTCCTATTATGAGGACGCTCAATGCGAGTGGCTTTCAAGAACGCTCGGAAACAAAGATGATGGTGGGTTTCCATGAAAACAGCGATGTGTAGAGTCAGAAACAAGCAAAGATGAAAAAATACGCGGACACTCGCATAAGCGGCTGCTGTACACGTGAAAAGCACGCAAAACTTTGTGAGAACACATTTGTGTTCAGTATTTAGGTGATACAGCGCTCAAAGTGCACGAGGAAACGTGTGATGTCGACAATCTAAGCTATCCGTTGGGTGTCTGCTTCATGCTAGCAACTTCAGGCTTTTGTGCAAGACATAATGTAGCGGGCCCATCAGATATGGCGATATTTCGGCATGCGACTGTCATGAAGCAGCCAAGAAAGGACGGGTTGCCCTTGCTTAAGTTACACAATTTGAGTTATCTGCAATCACATAGGGTGATTCAGCGTACATTTTTGGGTGTATAGTTATTACTAAATTTTTAGGTATTTGCTAGAAACGGTGTGGTAATAACAAATGTTACTTTTAGACACAAAAATTTTCAGTGGCACATAACTGAAATTGTGCAACAATGAATCCCGCGTGAATAACATCAGATTTTTCCTCACACAAAATTATTTTCTCAAACACGTAATCTAATTATGCCTCTTTTCCAAGTAAAACACTTCTCGGATGTAACTGATAACGGCACGGGTTCAACGACGCGCGCAAATCTCTCTTCACGCTGCTAACTGCACATCCATCCTGTACCTTGCTTCATCTTTTGTTTCTGCAAACGCAGAAGCAGCCCTCAGCCACAAAATAATCAAGCGTGCAGGCGGGCACCAACAAATCTCAGCGTCCATGCGTGACTCGACTGGCAGCCTCATCCTCCCACTTTCGTAAAATGAACGATTATTACCGTAGAGCTATTGAAGAGTTCCCCGATTAGTTACGCCTGCATGAACGGCCTTATAATAACTGTGTTGAACAGGTATCTTCTTACGAAATGTACAGTCTTTCTTTGTCTCTCTTTTTTCCCCTCTCAAATGTCTAGACAGCTGAAAGCAGCCACTGGTGTCCGAAGCCGGCCAACCACCTTAAAGTGGTTGGGCTCCGTACAGGTCCCCAAAAGAGCTTCAAGCGCCAACGAAAACTAAACTGCGACAAAACATTAGCACACAAAGACGAGACAGGGCTCGTGCACGACCGTATACGTATAGTGTCGAGAAAGGAATTGCCCCTCGGGACTGACTGGATGCGTGGTGCGGTGCGTTGGATGGAAAACTGCGCGCTCCCCCTCTTTCTCCCCTTTCACTCTCTCACACGGAAGGCCTGACGTAAATTTTGAGGGAAGTGAGGGGCCTGGAAGGTGGGGCCACACTCGTCGCAAGGTGACGTTCCAAAAGGAGGGGGGTCTTACCTGGTGCCCATTAGCAATTCAGATAGGCGGGGAACAGTCCACTGGTGCGCGAATGCCAGACGAAAGTGACTCGACAGTAGCTGAGAATCTTTCCACAAGACGCAGAAATTCCTGACAGTGCCGATACTGATGAGTTTGCAAACAAGTTGTGACCGACATTTCTTGGTATTGGTTTAGAACGGCCATTGTTCATTCTCTTTTGTTTCACCCGCTCGATAGGATAATGTAGAAGAATCGGGATTGACAACCAAAAATTGACGAATAACGTGGATTCGATAAAATTATATTAACCGATATTATAATAATGGGCATATTTCTTCTAGGGAAAAAAATATAGATGTTACACGCAGCAGTCGCTACCGAATCCGAGCGCTTTAGAATGGGAAACACACAAATACATAAATGTGCAATCGAAATGTACTCGCAAGGAAAAAAAAGAAAAAAAAAGGTGGGTACCAAATATGCCGAATTCATCACATTAGACCTGGAACTTAAAATCTAAGTTAAACTTGTGAAGAAAATATTATGTAAAACTTACTGTTTTAACATTCATAAATGTTAAGTCTACTTGGAAGGATAAGAAATGGATAGCGTACTTGTAGACCTGTCTCGCATTACAACACGTTCGTACAGCCTCGCAGAAAACTTACTCACACACACACACACACACACACACACACACACACACACACACACACACATATATATATATATATATAATGATACATACAGACAATATGCACGCGCTTGCGCACTCGCTGGAGCAGAAGCTGTTACTCTGAGGCGGAGATCGCTCGACATCTCCGTGCGCTAGTGGCGCTCCGTGTAAATACAGAACTGCATACAAGGTAACATTAGAACCCTAAACTACAGTACCAACAATAAACCTCAGGTTCCTCACGAAGTCTGAACATTATTCATTATGTTATGCGAATTCGAACAGGTACCGTCGCTATACTACAACTAGGATAACCACGGTGTGCTTGGGCCTAGAGCTAGTTTCCTATCCCGGTTACACTCTTCTGTTTGTATTCGCGATATTATAGTTTTTCTTTATTGTTTTGCAAATTCTTCCGGTTACTTGTAATTTTTGCCCATACTACTAAATCTTTTTACCTATCTCCTTCCTAAAGAGTGTTACTTTCTGACGATAAAGCCAGCTCCATAACGGAGAACGTACTGAACGTTTGGAGTGAAATTTCTGTCGCTCACAACAGCTTCTATGAATGCAGTCCCCGCAAGGCAGCTGGGCAAACGTTGAGTTTACCTTGTTCAACTTTATTTTCCTAAATAAGACGGTGCTTCTGCAGAAAGGCACTTCAGCGATGAACACATCTTGAAATCGTTTGCTGGATCACCGCCTCGTGGAAACTAAAGCAGAAAAACACGGCAGACCTGAAGAACATTATGGTACATTAAGGAACAGCCTTGACGCTCGTGTGCCATAAGGCACCGTTCCTTCCTTTTTTTTCATGTATTTTGAAGCAAGTGAAAGACTTAACAATAAGAATCAGGCCCTCTAGGACTGTCAATAAAAACACCAAGCCCCACATAAAAAAGGTGTTCAGAAAATGCGTACACCATTTCTATGGCGAAATGGACGATAAGAGGGCCTGTTATCAGCACAGAAACACAACTGCCATCACTGCCATCGTCTTCAAAGAGCACTGCTTGTGATTTGTTCTTTATTTCTTTTTCGAGACGAAGTGGCAGGTGTTCAAAAAAAGATGGCAATGTTACTTACTGTTCTAGTTCTACCGTTGTGTTCCAGGGAAAAAAAAGGTAACAGCTGCGTTCGATGTTCGAGTTGATGGTGCGAACAGCTGCTTGGAAGTGCCCGAGAAAAAAAAAAGACGGTGATCTCACGATTTTGAGCACGGCCGTAACATTATTCTATGATCTGTTTCTACTGATAGAATTATTGTCCTGAGGGAAGCGAACTGGACGCGCAGGTTGTAGCCTAAGCGTGGCCGAGCGACGGAGTTTTGTCGCACCCAATAAGTCCTTCTTATTCTCTGGATAAGAAATATGTCGTTCTAGCGCCTTCGATCACGGTGTACGCACTTGGGCATGAAACTTGTTCTTGCGACTTCGGTCCAGCATTCCGTAATGAAGATCCTTGGACCCTGGTCGTTCGCGTCGATGGCACAGAAGGCCACGAAACCACTCTTGAAATACCTCAAGTTGACAGGTCTTGGGAACCGTGTGTAGACTCGGTGCGAACCTTCCACTGTGCGCGAAACTACTCTCTCTCTCTCCCTCTTCATCCCCATACCCCCTTCCCCCACTGCAGGGTAGCAAAACGGAAGCACGTCTGGTTAACGTGCCTGCCTTTCCGGTCTTCTATTTCTATGTTTCTCTCTCTCTCTCTCTGTCCATCAAGGTCACGGAAAGAAAACCACCGGCCCTGAGCAACGGACTAGTTTACACATGTGTTTACTGAATGTGACTATAGTTCACTTCATAATGGAAGGCCATATTAACCTCCTTTACCGAATGCGATATTGTAATCAAATATTAACACTTAGTGCTGCCTTGTCCTTTACGGAAGCTGATATTGTATCTAATCATACTTTGTATGTGCCTGTATTCTCACATATTTATTTGGTATTAATCAACTGAGTTGATTGATTGACTCGTGTTAAATAACAGAACGCGCAGAATGTGGTGTTTTGTTGCTATTCTTGCGGTTTTGTATGCTGACAGTTTAGGCACTTTTAGCAAACAGCTTTTATCACCGTCCAGAAAGCTCTTATTTTTTTTTTTTACATCAGCACGCGTGTTATCGCGATAGCGGCGATACAACATTTGCCACCATTTTCAACTTCACCGAAAGCACAACCACCCGCTCTACACAGCCTCTTTATTAAAGCAACTGCCAGTTTTGACGCGATGTTATGCGTGACTCGTTGTGTTATCAATGATGAAATAAGAATGATATTTTCCTCGTAATGTCTGCAGTCAATAAATTACTTCTGTGTGTTTTACTAAGGTGGTTCCAAACATTTCTTCAGAAGATGTGAGGTGGCTGGCTGTAAAAATATTTAAAGTTTATTTAGTTGTCAACTACGACGACTAGTCAGAAAATTTAGAGTATCCCGCGGAAAGCTCGGCTTTTATTCGATGGAGTTTGCAGCGCCTTGGAATAAAATTACGTGGCGTTGACACACTCACTCATTTTATGTCATAATTTATCTCTGAAAATGCTAACCACTTGAGACTTATTGCTAACAAACTGTCGTCGTCGCGCCGTCATCAAGGTGGTTTTGCAGTCTTCGTTGTCACTGTGGTCGTCGCACTGGCGTCATCATATCCCACTTCACTATCGTCACGATACCGCGGCCGTCGTCAAGGTATTTCCGCCAATACATTTCTCGTGCCAACGCCGTTATCGGGGGATAGGCTGTCTTACGTAGCAAGCGACGTTATCAAAAGTGCACAAATTGGAATCTTTCTGTTGAATATTGTTTTGAAAGCGAGAGAAAGCATCGTACAAGAGTCTGAAGCTAACGCGCTAAAAGTGCCATCTGATCAATTTAAGGAGAAAGTTATTTTCGAGATATAAAATTAACGCACTGAATAAGTCTGGAGGAGAGGCAATATGATTTAAAAGGGTGGGTAGTGGAACCGTTCAAATACTTTAAGCACTAGGAAACCCGTCTCATATGGCGAAATCACACATAAAGCTCATCACCTCATAGTCTCTGACCGCTTTCTCGCGGAGAACTACGGATGAACAAAAAGTCGCGTTTTAGACTCAGAAATATACTCACCCGCGCTCTCTTTATCAGTCCGAGGCGAAGAAAACAGGACATATGAAAAAAAAAAAAAAATAAGGCAGGAGCTATCTCACGTTGAATGTCGACTTTAGTGTGATTTGAATTGAAGCAATGCAGCCTTGCATAGTGCTTCCGCCACCGAAACGCCGTTTCTATAAGGCGTGTATGACGCCAGGTCCCTCTCTGATGCATTCCTCTGCAAACACTGTGTCACCAAGTAGCGCCGCCACGAAGTACTAGCGTGTCGCGTGTCTGAATATATTGTCACGGTGCCATGAGAGGGACAAAGACGGCGATCACCAACAAGACGAAAGAGACGACGTAGTCGGGCTAATCTAACGTTCGGCAATACTGGTTGCATGGGCCGTATCTTCTTCAGAGTAAACACAGCCCCATTTAACCTTATATCTCTGCCCGTTTCAATGTATTTACACAAAATTGCTGTTTATACACATGAGACGTGTTGAATTTCGCCCAGCACCGGAGGAGTCCTAAGGAAATTTCTTCTGCGACTGAAGAGTGGCATATACCTATAGGGACTCAAGCTGGGGTGTCAAGGTGGTTCGTTGGAGAGGGCCGCTTACCCATGCAGTTACCCAAGTTGGCGTGACAAAGATCGATTGAAGAGTGGCACGTGCCCTGATGGCGCATACCGAGTGACTTAAGTATGTGCTGTACAGGTTGCTTGATTTAATGCACGGCATGGCATGGCAGTCCGCCACGGTGGCGGTGGCGGCAATTTTTATTTCACTACAGGACGAAGGCCCGTCCGAGGGATCTCCGATTATCCCTTTCTTGAGCTAGCTGGTTCCGACTTGCGCCTGCAAATTTCCAAAATTCACGACCCCGCATAATTTTGTGCCATCCTCAGCAGCCCTTCCTTTCCCTTGGTACCCATTCTATAACTTTAATGGTCCACTGGTTACCTACTCTACCCATTACATGGCGTGCCTAGTTTCATTGAATTATCTTAATGTTAACTAGAACATCGGGTATCCCCGTTTGCCCCCTGATCCGCACCACTCTCTTCCTCTCCCTCAACGTTACACATCATATTTTTCGTTCCTTCGCTCTTTGCGCGGTACTTAACTTGTTTTCGAGCTTCCTTGTTAACCGCCGAGTTTCTGCCCCATATGTTAGCACCGGTGTAATGCAATCATTCAACTTTTTTTTTCAGCGACACTGGTAACAGTCGTAAGCTTCCAGTCATGCTTTGGTAAGGCTTGTAATATGCTTTCCAGCCAATTCTTATTCTTCTTTATGGTCAAGGTTCCTTGTGAGTAATTGGCAAAGAAAATGTACGCTTGTAGACGCTCTAAGGGCGGCCTGGCGTTCCTGAATTCTTGTTTCCTCATCAGGCTCTCGAATATTACCTTTGTCTTCTGCATGTTATTCTTAAGCTCCATTCTTCCACTTTCTTAATTAAGGTCCTCCATAATTTTTTTTTAATTCTTCCCCAGTGCTGCTTAACAGGACAGTCATCTTCAAACCAAAGGTTGCTGACATATTCGCCATTGATCCTCTCTCCAAAGCCTTCTAAGTCTAATAGCTTGAATAGCGTTCCTGAATTCTTGTTTCCTCACCAGGCTCTCGAATATTACCTTTGTCTTCTGCATAAACCAAGAAAGGGGCTGACAGATGGAATAGCACACTGTGGTATAAAGTTTGTAAACAGGGATAAGGTACCTCAGAAAGGCTGGCCAACGTTTCGGTAGGAAGACCTATTTTCGCCAAAGGCGTATGTTATTCTTAAGCTCCATTCTTCTACTTTCTTAATTAAGGTCCTCCAACATTTTTTTTTTGTAATTTGTCCCAAGTGCTGCTTAAAAGCACAGTCATCTTCAAACCAAAGGTTGGTGACATATTCGCCATTGATCCTTTCTCCAAAGCGTTCCAAGTCTAATAGCTTGAATACTTCTTCTAAGTGTCCTGTGAATAGCATTGCAGAGTTTGCGTCTCCCTGCTTCACCTCTTTCTTGATAGGTAATTTCCTACTTGTTTTGTGGAGAACCAGGATAGCTGTGGAATCTTTTCTTTTCTTTTCATTATTCAAGAACGACCCCGCCTTGCCCTTGGGCGTTACAGCAGGTGGTTACAGCATGGATATAAACAACTATCCATTTTGGCAAGGCACTTGCACTTCAAGCAGCGTGTTCCATTCCGCTATGCACTTTGGAATATAGGAACTGCCGAACAGGCACTTGCTGGGCCGATACTCACGTATTTTTAGGATATGATCGTTGCACTCAGAAGCACAAAACGGTTTCTTTGGGCAAGTTCCTTTATTAATTCCAACGTTAGTGTAGAATATTTGAGGAAATAGCTTTAACGGCAATTTTCTATGGTCTAACGACAGCGATTTCATACCAAATTCTTGCTTCAGAATGACAAAACTCTCCTTTCGTCTGTAACTTCCCAGGACAAACCTGGTCGCTCTGTTTTGAATTGATTCTGTTTGAGAAATCAAAGCGCTTTCCGGATAGATTCCATATAGGGCAGGCATACTCTAACGTCTGTCTTACACATCTTGTAAACGCGTTCCGTTTCAGCTCAGACTCGCGATATATTAAGCTTCGCTCAATAAAGTTCAATTATCCAATAAAGTTCAAATTTAATTGCCATGCGCGTTCTATGAACAATGAACAGAATACATTACAGCTAAATATTTGTAGAAATCGACAGTGGTAATCTCGCCCTTGTTAATAATGTAGTCATTTTTGAGTGGTTTTCTTGGTGAACAACAGGTGAACGCACTTTTTAATCTTCAGACACATTTTCCGTTGTTTATACCAGTTATATGCTGCATCGAGTGACTGAACTTAGATGCTCTTTCCAAGTGACTCTGAGTCACTGTCTCATGTTGTAATCAGGAGATTTTTACGTAAAGCACGCAGTCATTGTCAAATAACCACAAAGATGACGTAATTCCTTGATGTATGTCGTTAATACAAATAACAAAGTAAGACAGGTCACAGTACAGAACCCTGTTGGATAATGGAGGTAACATCCAAATAAGATGACTTTTTACCATGCAGTGCCACACATTGTCTGCTCTGGGACAGGTAATTCTCAATCTGTTGAGATACAGTGGTGACGTATGCCTATCTGGTTGAGTTTGTAGATGAGCGAGTGAGTTACTGTGTGGAAAGCTTTTCGAAAGTCTAAAAATAAGTAATCGATCTATCTTACAGCATCAATTTCCGACACTAGATCACGATAAGATTTCGCAAGTTGCGTGGTGCAGGTCAAGCCTTCACGGAAGCCATGTTGCTCTTTCATCAGGACATCCTTCTCCGCTATGTGGTTCATAATAGCAGCGCAAATAATTGGCTCCATTACCTTACATGCGACACGTTATTTATTTAGGCCTATAAATTTGGACATTTCTAGAGCCTCCTTTCCAGAGCCACTTGTCGGTATTATTATGAGACTCACATGACAAGTACCAGAACGGGTTTGACGAAATATACTTAATATGACATAGTGAGCTCCCTCAAACACGACTACTCCTTGCTCGGATAGGCAAACGTACTGCCGAGCTACGTCAGTATAAGTGCTACGGGCGAGGCTTAATTTACCTCCGGTAGCGTCATGCGCGCAGCGATACAAGCACGATCGAGTAATAGCTCCTGTACTCTGCGCAACAATCCGAAAGTAATGCATATGCTAGCTATTCACATATTAGTAGGCTTACATGCTCCTATGATACAGGTGGGGGGGGGGGGGGGGTGATATGGTCTACTCCTGCAGTTTAGCGCACTCCCTATTCGTACTTGGCCAGCCGCAATCAAAGGTTCAGGGGAGCGAATTTTCATACCTCACTCTTGTTGCCCGAGTTTCTTGCCACCATTTCTGGAGCGTACACGCGTGGAATGAGAGGCAGTCGCATACGCGAGTGAGCGTAAAATTTCTGCAAAGAAATTTCACGTTTTTAGGCCTTATAACTTCGGGTAAGCCCTGATTTGAGTTTCACGAATTATACCTACTATGGCTGAGCGAGCTCCCTTAAACGCGACAACCATGACTCGGATAGACAAATTTACTACTCAGTTATGCCTCCTTCAACACTGAGCGAGAAGCTAAAATTAACTCTGATTGCATCATGCGTGACGCTGAATCGACGCCATCTGTGCAAGCGAAGAATGAGTACTATGGTAAAAGGCTTCTTTTCTTGCTACACCAAACGATGCCTAAGTAAGGTGCATAGGCAGCGTGGTTGCAAATATATAAGCAATCATCATATGACATGTTTTGTGTTACACGTTGCTTTAGCAAAGCGATGTCTCCTGACCGAGCTTCTTTGACTGGTCTTTGTTTGTGTTCAGTTTCGACAAGCCTACGTTTATGGTCAAGCACACATATCTTTCATTCTCACGCTTCCGGCATACCTGCCTTCTCCGCTTTCCTCCTCGCGCTGTCTCCCCTATCGCTGTCTTTCATCCCCCGCTGCGCTCCGCGTTCGCTCTTTCATCCTTCGCTGCGCTCGTTCACTCCGTTAGGAGGGACGCCGACGCCGACTATCGCCTCAGGTATGGGTACCCAAGTGCTGCGGTCTAAAATTGAAAGGTAAAACAGTACTGTTCCTGCAGCCTTTTTCCTAAGTTAGCGCACGCACAAAGTGCGACATGCAAAAGTGACGAGGAATACTCTAGGTATAGTAAGTACCTCGTGATATATATAAATAGGAATATTGACACCATCCACATAAAAATAAGCTGTAAGCTTAAAATGCTAAAAAACAGGCAAGATATTATAGCTCCAACATGTTTTTTTTTTTTGAACCAATCACAGGTGCCGTCGCTACGCTGACTCTAACATTTTAAACATCATTCCGGCCTTCGTGTTTGCGAAAACTTGTACCGAATGTTCAAAGTTGAACTTTATACGCTTTTTTTAACTTCCGCTCCGAACCCACGCTCCAAAGGGAGCTAGCTACACAGTTGCTGCAGCTACAGCAACAGAAATCGCTTGCATCTCCACGGGGCTCCTTTCAGCAACTTTTCGAAAACATCTTCCTCCACCTTTGCATTTCCTCGCGCATCAGAAGATGTCTCTTCCGGCACCACGATAAAGAAGTGGGCTTTCTTCGAAAGTGCGCTCCTCAACATCCGGCTGACGCGGAAGGAAGTTCCACAAAGGCATGCAAGGCCACTTCCTCCCGCCTTCAGTCCATATTTTTATTTAGCACATCGAACATCACCAGCTACGCGGCCCTTGCCAGGAATAAGCTTAGGTAAGCAGCTTCTCTGAAACATTTATGCGTGCCTTAAAGCATTCTTCGCCGGCCTCATAAAAGTCGGTTTGAAATGATGAATTATTTCGGAAGCTTCCTAGGGTAACCATCATAGCGAATTCATGCGGTGCACTTGAGGCCTGCAGTTCCATATAGAGGCGATGGCTACGATTTTCAAGTAGGTTGAGCATTGTTTTCTTTTTCTCAGATAAAACACTAGATCCAATGTGTCATCGTTTCTTAACACGCCTGTCTCAATGTAAAATAAACAGCGAGAATATCATTCCTCAGGAGACGTGCGCCAGCTAACAGCGCCCTTTGCAATGCGTCAGACGCCACAGCTTTATTAGAATGCCTGAATCTGAATGGTCATTAGTATACAACTTGATTGATTGCTCCGTGAAGGGAGATATGCAGTGACAAAAATTGCAGATTTTATGAGTATCTGGTAAAGACTTATTTGCATCGGTACGATAATCGAGGGACTACTGTTGTAACTTATTTCTGGGTAGGGCTTTCTACTGCTAAGTGTGAGGGGATTGTGCGTTTTATCTTCAAGCACAATCGTACAATACAAGGTATACACTACGAACCTTTGTGAACAACAGAATTATTTGTCCAAAAAGCGAACTTGTCGAAGGTGGTTGCATGAAGGTGGCTTTAGGCACGCTTTTAAGATTTAGTTTAGGCACATTTCGCATTTCGCAATTCGGTTGAGCGCTTCGTTAAACTATCAGGTAATTGTTGGTGATTGCGTCTCGCACTTTCCCACCCTGCCACACGACATATATGGAAAGCGAGGTATAAAGTGGTGTAGTCATGAAAGTACTTGTTTAGAATGCACTAACCAATTCACGTTGAAGAAGATGTCAAGGAGGACGCAAGTTGAGGTGTTAATTTATGCATACGTCTTGATTTGAATATCGGCGTACCAGCGAAAACTTCTGGCACGATTATCCTAGGGCGCAATCTTCCCGATCTAACGCCACTCGTTTGCGTCCGTTATTATCATCGGAAAAGTCAGCCTTTGTACATATTCCATAATTGAGACGGATGTCAGCGCGCTTGACGCGCAGTATTATAGGTAATACTGCGCGTCTCTCAACTAGTGGTCTGTACCTGGCCGTCGTGATTGACAACAAGCTGTTCCGGCGATGTGCTGTTGAAGGCGTAGTGGATGCATCCGTTCAAGGCTCCACATACTGCGTGCCAAGGCAGGTACACGTTGGGGTAACGATCACAAGTCTATGCGGAAACGCAGTGCTGCACTGATAATAATGCGCCTTCTCTACCAGATGCAGCGGATGTCAGCTTCAAAGGGCCAATTCGAGCGCTTGGAGGCAGTAAACAGAAAGGGGCATCACCTGCCAATGGTGGTTCCTCAGGCGGATTCAAACAAGGAGGTCACAAACGGAGCTGAATCTCCTCCGCTCCCCCTATTGGCATTCAAAGACTTGTTGACTCAACTGGTAAGGCTTGGTCGGTACTCCGCAGCGAAGGTGCTTCCGCGGCGACTGGCAGACAGAACGCGGTTCCGTTTTCATGCGGCCCTTAACACCTTCCGGTCATTAGGTTTCGTATGGCTTAAGCAGAGTCATCTGAGCCCGGCAAAGCCTTCAGCAAGTATTAACTACAGCGTCATGTACCCAAATTAACGTCGAAACACACAATTCCTACAAGAATTGAGCGTTTCTTGTGTTTGTACCCTTCAGCGCAGTGTATCGAAGTCACTTGCAAGTTTAGGGAGATGAGTCGGCATGCGTACATGCAGATAGCCGCTGACCAGCATTGTGCACACTTCCAATGACGTGTCACTGTAAGGTAGACTGGATAAGTTAGTTTTGCTAACAACTGTATAAATTGAGGAAATCGCCATAGCTTTGCGAATAGTAAGGGTCACTTCTGCACTAGATGGTGTCATTCTCATGGACTCAGTTAGAGATACAACTATTACATCGTGACCTGCGCAGGGAGAAATATACTAGGCAATCTCTGGCGCTCCTTGACCACTTCAGGAGGAGAGAACTGACGGCGAAATTTTAGAGGATCCTTCCACACCTTCGAATTGACGGCAATGAGAAAGACGACGCTCTCGCGTGCGATGCGCTATCATGTGCCGCAATATTGAAAGCACTTGACAATTTCCAGCAAAATAATGACAGGATCTGCAATAACCTACGGTATAGCTCCACAAAGATGCACATCAACTCTGTGTGGTTCAAGGACTCACTCGTTCAGAAACTGCCTTATTGTATCTAATTGAAACTAACGCCGCTTGCACCTTGACCTCGTTGTTTAAAACTGGTCGATCAGCTTCTCCGCTTTGTGCGCTATGTGGTCACATAAGTGATGTGGTACATTTTATCTTGTAATACCCGCGGTATGATGCGGAAAGGAAGGCTGTGCTTGACAAGCTTTAAAAAAAAGGTCTTACATACGCTTTAGTCATCCGTGAACGGCCCAGTGTAGTGAGGATTGTAGCTTTACGACTGTGGGTTCGCTTTATCCGAGACGCGGAGTTGGTCAACGTTGGGGGACACCACCCTCGCTAACAACGTATAAGATGCTCAAGTGGCCCAATTGCGAGTGTGTTAGTGTCGGTATCGCAGGAAAAGAGATTTTGCAGACTTTCAGCTACTACACACACACACACACATATATATATATATATATATATATATATATATATATATATATATATATATATATATATATATATATATATATATATATCGCGACCAAGACATAGAACAGAGGATTAGCGCCGCTGCGACCTGTTGGTAGCTAAGAAGACTCGGGACAAAAATGTAAGTTTTCACCATAAGGCGGAAGGTGATTATAAAACCAAAACCAAACGGAACGGTAATATATGCAGACACTAGTGAAACAGTTAAATTGCCTGAAAATGTTATAAACTGGAACGCCAAAATGCACAGCAGTACATTCTCAGGATATACTAATAAACTTTTGCTAGTTCAGAATGTATTTCTGAGTCGTCTAAGTAGTTTTAAGTCGATGTGACTTTTTTTTATTGAGAGACTGCATTTCTCAAACTTAATCATGTGCTTTACGTTTCATACCTTAAGAGCTGATTAGTAAAATTTCGTCCACTATAGGAGTCTCAACACTGCGATTTCTCATCGAAACGATTTGCTCCTTCTGACTTACGCCACACCAAGAAGCCGAACGCGGTATGAGCCACAGGCAGCTCATAAACACACGTTCGAAGTAGCAGAAGAATGGGGATGGGAATGGGTATGGGTATGGTTTACTTACCGAGCACTGTCGACAACAAAACTTTGGCTCGTTACCAGCGATGATCGAGCCGATGAAAACTAAAAAAAAAAGATTATTTTATCACCGCTATCCGGTGCGAAGCTAACACCAAGTTATTCTCAAATGGAAAGATATCTAATCGCACACTGAGTTGTAAGGCTGTGCAGTCGGAGCATGCCAGTATTCCAGCGAAGGAGACAAACCCACACAAACACGAACGCTAACTTACCACTGACTTATCTGGGCAGGGTCGGTTTCTGTAGGTTGAAAAAGAGTGATAGGACCAAATGAAATACCTTCTCAAGAGGCGGCAATGGATGGGTAAACAAAACCGCGCGCTAAAAAAAAAAAAAATGCCTGGCTCAGCTCCATTTGAAGTTTCAGTAATGCGAAGCATTCGTGATTTGTTGAGAGCGGTCGTATGAACAATGTAAATGCTTTGAGTGAACCGTTTTTTATATGTTACATGACGTAGAGTTTTTATTCATAGCAAGTAAGGGAGAATGATTGTAATGGCAAGATGTAAAATTGAAAGTAAACGAAAACACATTTTCGTATACTCAGTGGCCCCATGGCCGCATACCTGGTGGCACTTACCCGGTGACCCCAGCGAACATACCCAGTCCCCTTCATGGCACCTATTTTCAGACTGCATTATCACCGGCCTCAACATACTTAAACGGCGAGATATCCCGCCCGCCTGTCCGCATGCAAAACAGTGGCTGCACCCGGTGAAGCATACTGCACGTTAAAAAAAAGGATCAGCGGATCACCGTGATGCAAAACAAATAATAAACGGCACCACGGTGCAATCAAACAACGCGCTGCGTCATGCACGCATTGAGAGCGACGCAACCCACGCGCAACGGAGCCAAAGGGTTTCTCAACACGTCTCCTTCGCATGCTTTGGACATGCCTGTCTTTTCCGGTCCAGCAGGCAATCCTTGTGGCGTTCAGAAGTGTCGCTGCGTTGTGGAAAGCAATCTTACTCATGCGCGGAGAGCCGTCACAACCAATTAATTTCAAAACAACGTTCAGCTTCCTTTATGCGTGCGCTTTGTTGTTGAGATTTATTGTAATGTGCCTCGTTACCGCATCTGTTTGCTTGACGCACTGTCATAGTGATAGCACAGGCTGTCATCTGCAGTTATATTTTACGGCATTATCCTAAGGCCATTAGCATGCGTACTATTAGGCGTTGGCTACGCCGAAGTCCCTTGTATCAATATTTACGGTTGAAGGAGCGACAGAGATCCGCAACAGCGGATTGCCGCGTTTTTGTTTCTATCCTGACAACGCGGGCATCGAATACACAATAACGCGCAGCCAGTGAGAATAAAGGCTTGGGCTGGCATTGTTTGTTGATTTTACGAACCCAGCGCTCTGCTGCTAATTCAAGGGGCCGCAGGCAGTTTTCTAAGGAAAGCATAATTCGTAAAAGACATGTTTTGTGCCACAATTGAACACACACAAAAGGAAGACACATAAGGACAACACGAGTGGCACTTCCAACTGATTTATTTTGGGCTGTGACCCAAGAATATATATATACATACACGCATGCGCTGGCTATTCACAGATCTACGTTACCCTGACTACGTTACCGATCTACGTTACCAGTTCACAGATCTACGCCCATGTTGTCTTTATGTGTCTTCCTTTTGTGTGTGTTCAATTGCGGCAAAAAACATGTCTTTTAGCAAGCACCAACTAGACCAACAAGCAGTTCTCTTGTAATTCGTAAAGCTCGGAACTATTATAGTGAAAGCAGAAGAGAATTCCATCTCCTAATCTGGCTTTGCAGGAGGATAGTTTTTATTAAAAGCACAGTTTGCGTGTATACTATGGTACTAAAAATTTAGCGTAACAATTTTTTAACATTTATTACGCTGTCATACTTGCAATGCTGCCCCCCAAAAAGGTACTCAGGAATCAAACTCTTACATAAGAGAAGAATCCTTCGTTCATTTCTGCTGATGTAATAATTGTTTATTGTTATTATTTAATGCTTGAAAAAATAAACAAACAACTATATAACGCTTGAGGGCCACAAATATTTCCCATAATTTAATACTTTTGGAAAGAATTAAGTGTGATGTTCTTGTGGTCTTACGACAGACGCTTTCAGTGATGTTATTAGTTTTGGACTTTCACGACATACTATTAACAACATGAATAGACCATCCAAGCAGCTAAGCCAGAAATTGAATGTTAATTTTGTTGTCAAAGGTTTATGTAGTGCCACAGAGAGGTTTCCGGACGCCTTTATAACGTCGAGTCAATGTAGTTATGTTCCTCAGAATAATAATCTCATAGAATGTTAAATGGTGAAAGTTGGTCGAGCAGGCTTAGCAGAAACACATACACACACAACACACATGCACATAAATTCAAGCAGAGCATGACATATATACTGTGATACAAATATTTATCAATAATTGTGCGAATATTCGTTTTTATTTTCATCACATTTTCAACATTTTTTTCGATCTTCGTTGGGTATTTAGACCGTGCTTCATGAGGATTTGTTTATTTTACAGAAAATGGCGTGCCAAAGACGACATCAACCAGCAACCTTATCATTGAGCAACGCCCGACACTCCCCTTCTTACGTCGCCGAAATTCTAAACATTCCCCGCAAGATTGCCTACTGGATTCTCAAAGGTCGTACATACATGGCTTAAACCATAGTGGTCGTCCGGTCTCTGTGACCTTTTCTCTCCTTAAAAAAAATTTAGCGAGAAATTGCTGTGCCAAGCACAGAGAAGCATCAGCAGGCTGGCCTAAGAGCTGAGTGTGCCGGTGACAACAATGAAAAGAGCCATGCGAAGGGACCTTAAAATGTTCACCTACAAGTTCCAATCAAGACATGGACTAACGGAGTTGCAGAGACAGAAATATGGGGGAAAATACCGGCTACTGTTGCCAGGGTCAGCGAATGGAAAACACTTTACAACTGTCTGCACCGATGAGAAAATTTTCTTGGTAGAGACCCCCCACAACATGCAGAACAGTCGCCTGCTTTCAACGACGTTAAAGCTTGCTGATGCGGCCATTTGGACAGTTTCCCGAAACTCCTACGCGGCGTTTATTCTGGCTTCAGCTGTGTCAACCACCACTCAGTGCATTCTGCTTGTTTTGTTTTTTTTGTGTATGAGAAAAAGCGCCAGGATCGATGCAAGCACATACCTTCAAGTTACTTCTAGAGCCTCATTCACTGCCGAGGTCCCAGGCTCCACTTCGGCAAGCAGTCTTGGACATTGCGGCCGGACGACGCGTTTGCACAAATTTCGAAAAGCTAATCAAACTCACTGGAGTCGTGTCCCACTCCCACACCCAACTACTATGCAGCTGATGAAAGGCCTCCGAATTACTTTCATCCAAACCAAATGGGCTTCCCTGTGTGTGGACTACTCCTGATAAGAAGGTTCGCACCCAATAACCCATCAGCATGCCACAGAAAACATCGCTATCAGTATCGCTAATATATATATATATATATATATATATATATATATATATATATATATATATATATATATATATTACACATACACACACATGAATTGTTGGAACCAGAGTGCTCCGCTATCTCTGTGTTGCCCAGTCGTAGTTTCAGGAATGCCACACCAACAAGCTGTACCATTCGCTCCAGTCCACTACCTTGTTGGTGAGGCGCGTAATATTTGCGACTAAGACACAGTGCAGAATCGAAAAGCAAACGAGAACGGTACTCTAACACTGCGTGTAAAGCGCCAAAAGAAATAGCTAAACGCCTTCGATGATGCAGAAAGTAACGTTACTCATGAAAAAAAGCGAAGGTAAACAGCCATTCTTAGTCAGCTACGTGCTGCGAGCATTCGTAACTAGGGCCAACTATACTTTGCGTTTGATATCCTGCATTTGCACTTGCCGCCACCTTTACCATCGCGGGCGTGTTTATGGAAGGCATCGAGCGTTCCAATGCGTAACAACCTGGGTGTTCTGTCAACTTGTTATGCTCACGACTTGTCTAGAGCTTTATGAAAGCCCTGGAAGAAAACAGTAAGGAGGGGAGACAGCAGCAGCTATGTGTGGGGGGCTTTGTAACACCCCTAATGGGCACCAGGCAAAGACGCCACCGAGGCTTCCCGGAGATCGAGCGTGTTTAGAGTGCCCGGAGTAACTTTTTTTCTCTCTCTCTCCAGTAGCGAGAAAATTGTTAAAGCCGGCCAGTGGCACGGCATACCGCAACGTCGCTTGACGCCTGGGGCCAATAGAGCGTAGTGGGCTCGCTAAAAATGCAAGAAACTAAATGATCGTCCCGTCAAAAGAAAATGTAGTACAGCTTGCCTGCCTTGTTGTTGACACGACTGAAATAAAAATGTTCTCGCTTGGCTTGATTACTTTTGTGTTTTACCAAAAGAAAAACCTCCAAAAGTGGTAACACTGAAGTCTTGTCGCTACGCGCTGGGTTAAAGCCAGTTCAGTAAATCCAAAGAAAAACTTTGCGAAATTCATGTTTATGACAAGTGCGGCAAGTTTCACGGGCTTGTTAAAGTTGCATAGTGAATAGGGCAAAAAAGACGCAGACTGAAGAAGAGAAACTGACGTGACATCCTTTAGTCGTATTTATGCGAGAAGCAAACACACGGGAAGTTGTGCGGTATTTTACCTGCTGCTTCGCATATTTCGGAAAGGCATGCCAACCGCGAACTGTGTGCATTTGTAAGCACGGCGGTTTCGCTACCACAAAGCCAGATCCTCGGCTCCATTCTCAAAGCTTTAGGTCAGTGCTCGGAAGGAAAATCGGCGTAGAGACCTTTCTCGCGTTATGAAGGTTCCCGCTGTCTACGGGGCTTCACGAAAGACTGTATCAACGCCGCCCCCTACCGCTCTACAGTGTACGCGCTTTGTTCGTGCTCGTCTGTCTTTCTATCTCCACCTTCCACTCTCTTTCTCTTTTTATCCCCCTTAACCCTTCCCCCGTGCAGGGTAGCCAACCGGAACTACCTCTGGTTAACCTACCTGCCTTTCTATGTGTTCTCTTTCTCTCTCTCTCGGCTCCATCGTACGCCTTTCAGCAGTCCCAGCTCCAGCATCAATGCACTTCGTTACCTGGATGCCTGCAGGCGGGTGCCGCGTGAATGCCAAAGTACCGCATAGGTTTTTGCTTTCCAGACCGCTGACACGGTAAACGCCGCCTAATGAACCGAGCCTTAGGGTGACAAGGCATCGTTCGTGCTGCTGGCAGGTAGGAAAGACGCCGCTTCTAGTTTTGGCGTCTCCTCTGGCCTTAGCGGAGGAGTCAACCGAAATTTTCCTGGTTCTTAGCTTTCGCTGTCGCACTAGCTTCGAACTTTGTCGGACGGCCTCGAGGAGGATTTGCCATCCAAGCCCTGCTTTTTCTCTTTATTCCTGCACCGGTAGGACTTGCATATTTGATTGTACATTGCTTAGCAATGCTTCAGGCTATATACTCCAGAGTATGGTACATTTCTGGCGCAATATCTCTGGATAGGACTACAGCGAGCCCATGGCGTTTGAAATTTTTATTTCTCCTTGTAACCCCGCCTCTCGCTAGCTTACAGGTGCGACAAATTGGGATTATTCTCCCCACGGAATCCCCTCATCCCTCCCTGCAGCGTGCCTTATAATCAAAGCGTGGCTTTATCACGTGAAACTCGATAATTTATTATTTTGAATTGAAATTATTCGAAGCTGTGGTTATAAAAATATATTGGTTAGCAGTAAAAGGTAATCTGGTTGCGTTATGCATGTCTTTAAAGTTTTCATCTGACGACAATAAATTCACTGAGCTGCTGCGCGTAGAATTTTACGAAGTAGAAGGAAAAGAGGTATTTAGAATTTTCAGATGCCGAGTACGTAAGTTAAATTCATAGTTACGTATGTATACCTTCCGGAAGCCTAAAGAAATAGCTACGGCGAAGGAAAATTTGAACCTATGCTGACTGAAGAAGCGCCACGCTCAGAGTAAACGAATGAAATAATTGAATTTTGTACAAAGAAAACATTACCCCCCGAGACCGCCACCATTCCCATTCATTCTCAAGAAAATAAGTTACAAATTACGAATAGTTGTGGCCGTGAATTTCAATTTGAACACTTGTGCAATTTAGAACTTCAATAATTCTGCAATAATATTTCTGAAAACCACCTTGTTACTCCTTTTCTGATCATTGCGGTGCTTTGAATGTCGTTATATTCGCCCTTGCTTTTTTTTATTGCCGTGCGATTCACCGAGCAATAATTTCGCGCTTTCGTTGTTAATAAAGACATCGTTGGCGAACTACATAGCTATATCAGAATTGAGAAACTCTACTACAAGCAATACCTCCTCTATAATCATGATATTCGCGCAAAATCGACGCATGCAATAAAAAATAAGGGAGTTTTGAGAGCAGGCAACAAATAATCTGTGTTCTGGGAAAGCGTGGCCATCTTACCAAAACATAATAATTAGGTTTCTGCACTTTCTCAATTATTTACCAAAATTTGTTTAAAGTTACAGCCATGACATCAAATGAGCTACGCTGTTTTTTTTTTTCGTAATCAAGTTATGGTTATTCGCGCTTTTTGCAGAATAGGGATCATGGCAAGGTTGGTGAATCAAAAGTTAAACAAAAAGCCTGCAGCTTCCTAAGAATGCAGTATACCTAAATCAGATAACGTATGCGGAGCTTTCTAGTGCTGCGCCAGCTGAACAACACAACAACTGATTCTGTTGTGTAACAGACTTGTTTCTTGCAACAACACCAATTTTTCCAGTAATACGTCAACGTAGTTTTGAGATTACACAATCTGCTTGCTGTTACAACACAAATTTGTTTAGTAACGATGCAACGCTACTACACCACAGAAGCTTTTCAAGTTAGGGCACAGCGTTACTGCACGTCGGCATAACATGCTGTAGCAACGATATAACAGGATGATACCGCAACAAGCTTCAGCTAGTAATCACACAATACTGCGACTTCGAAGCGTCACTTCCGGCAGCAACAGACAGTACAACCTTACAGAGAACTTCAGCTGGCAAGAATGCAAGAGAAGGATGTAACATTTTTTTATGATGCTGGAACACTGCACCATGAGGGTATTGGCCTCGAAAATGCAAGCAGATATTTTCACTACCTAAACACCTTTTAAGAAAAACTATTTATTTTCTATTAATGCCCTAAACGTTATCGCCGAATGCTTTTGGAAAAGTTTCAAATAAATTCGAAAGATGGGTACTTATCAGTGACACTTGTATAATTGTTGTGTATGCTACCGTTCACGTCCTGATGCTTAAATCATGGTGCAACAATTCGTGTTACGCGTGCGGTTGACTCAGTGGAGCCACAAAAAAAAAACACAACCGCATTGAAATCCGTTCGCGTGCTCTTCTATATAATCGTCACATTTTTGCACGCAGTTTCTCGGAAACAAAGTCAGCGGCACAGATCTCTGAAATCAGGTTGATAACTCATTTAAACGAGATCAAATAAAATTGAATATCTTAGAAAAGATTGTCAGACTACAAGGATAATTAGAGGAGCAAATATTTTCCTTAAGGAACCTGGCGTTGCCGGAACCACGTTCATCATTTCCGAATTTCCAAACACTGAATAAGCGGCCCACTACTCTTGTTCGATAAAGAGGAGCCCTTCTTCCACGAGCACGTTCCAAAGTTCGTTGCACAACACGTTACAAACTTGATCTTGTTTATATCATTTTTTTCTTCGCCAACATGCTTGTCTTTATCTGGTTGAGTCATGAAACGAAGCGACGCGGAAAGCAAAGTGCAACATGTGCTAAGCTTAATAGTGGTGCGCTTTCACAGCAAAAAAATAGAATGTTACGAACTGTTTCCTTGAAAGCGACGAAAAAGACGCAGCTCAAAAAAATGAATATATCGACTAGGCATTCGACGCCCATATGGCTGGTGAGTGGCTCTTTTCTCTCTCTCTCTCTCTCTCTCTCTCTCTCTATGTTTACTTTTTGCGGCACCATATTTTTGGCAACTGCCACTTCAAACACACTACAGAAATAGAAGATAATGATCGATGAGTTTTAGTGGCGCGAGGGCATCTTTGGCCAAAAAGCGCCAAGTCTATGGATATATTCGACGATTTATAATAAATATACAAGAATCAGGCCATTGATTGATTGATTGAAAACATCTTTATTTTCAGGATATTCGTAGAACTCGTAGGTGGGCCGCCTATTCCGGTAGCCCACTGGTTATTGCTGCTGCGCTGGCCCTCCCCACCAGCCAGTGCTGACGGTCAGGATCATCGCTGAGCAGAATAGCCTCCCGCTGCCCTTTTGAGGGATTTGGAATGGGGTCAACTATGGGATTAAATTGGCAAGCCCACACCATGTGGTAGAGGTTAGCTACCTCTCCACAGTGTGGGCATTGCGGGGAGTATAGTGTAGGGTACCACTGGTGTAACTTAGCTGGCGTTGGGTATGTATTAGTTTGTAGTCTCCTAAGAGTGTTCTCTTCCAACTTATTGAGGGATTTATGTGGTGTTGGGTACTCCTTCCTGGCTGTTCTGTATGGTGCAAGGTTGTCAGCATACACTGCTAAAGCAGTTAGGTCCCAGCATCCTTCACGGTCATCAGGGGGAGACGCCCGGTATAGAAGAGCTCGGGCATGCCTGTGAGCGGCTTCGTTTCCTCCTGGTAGTTCCAGGTGACCGGGAAACCAGATGACTGAGGCTTGGCTGGGTGGATGCTTAGTCAGCAATGACAACCCTGACCGGTGAATTAATCCATTATTGAAGTTGCGACAGGCGTTCTGGGAGTCAGTGAGCACATCGGCGTTGGGGTTAGATGCTATAGCTAATGCAATAGCTGCTTCCTCTGCGTGAGTGGGGTTGGATGTTTTCATCGAGGCGCAATTCACCATCAATCCTGAAGGCGTTGAGACCACAATAGTCATCACTCCATTCTTTGGCCCTGCGGCGTCCACATAGAGGGTGTTAGGTTGCTCGTCCCATTTCTTCTGCAGGGCTTCCCCTCTTGCTTTTCTCCTTTCGATGTTATATGCGGGATGCATGTTCCGCGGAATGGGGTACACGTTGATGCGTCTCCTCACATCACGTGGTACTTCTTCCCTTTGGTCTATCGTATAGGGCAGATTAATATGGATCTTTTCGAGCACATCTCTACCTGGTTTTGTGAGTGCGAGCCTATTGAGTTGTGAGAGGTATTGTGCTTCCCACATCTCTTTGAGGGTATTATGTACTCCTAGAGCCATGAGCTTTGCCGTTGGCGTGGAGTTTGGTAGGCCCAGTGCCGTCTTGTAGGCCTTCCGGATCAGTGTCTCCAACTTTTCAATTTCCGACTTGGAGAGGTTAAGGAATGCCGTCCCGTACATTATACGAGAAATCACGAAAGCCTGCACTAAGCGGATAGCGTCCCTTTCCTTCATGCCATGGTGCTTATTTCTGATACGATGCATCATCCGGAGGATTTGCTCGGTGGATGTTGTAAGCTTCTTCATAGTGGTGGTATTCTGTCGCCCCTGCAGGATATACAGCCCTAGGATCTTGATCTCCGTGGGTTTCGGTACTGAGTGGTTGTCTATATACACCGTGGTGTTCTGTGCCAGGGGTGTCCTCGGGTTCTTCAGGATGAGCAACTCGGACTTTTCCGGCGCACACTGGAGGCCTCTTTCCCTGGCGTACTGGTCCACCGTGTCCGCTGCTGCTTGAAGACGCTCCTCGATCTCGGCGTCACTCCCCGAGTTGCACCAGACAGTGATATCATCCGCATACAATGTGTGTTTGATACCCGGGATTTCGGAGAGAAGGCCTGGGAGATCTTTCATAGCCAAATTGAACAAAAGGGGTGACAGTACCGCCCATTGCGGAGTTCCTCTCGGGCCTAGAGTGATGGGATCTGATTTTATTCCACCGAAGTTTATAGTGGCTTGCCTTGCCGATAAGAAGTTTTTGACATAGTTGTAGGTTCTGGCGCCACAGTTGGTGTCGGCGAGGCTTTGAAGAATATTTTTATGCAGAACGTTGTCAAACGCTCCTTTCAAATCAAGTGCCAGGATGGCCCTTGTCTGTGACTTGGGGGGTGTCTCAAGGAGATCCTTGTACAGGTACAAGAGGGCGTCCTGGGTCGATAGGTGAGGGCGAAAGCCGAATTGAGTGTTAGGTAGGAGGTTGTTCTCTTCTAAGTATCTACTGAGTCTCGTGTTGATGACCCTCTCTATGAGCTTGCCCAAACACGAGGTCAGTGATATCGGTCTAAGATTATCCAGTTTAAGGGGTTTGTTCGGCTTCGGAATAAAGCGAACCTCGGCCGTCTTCCAGGATATTGGTAGCGTTCCTGTAGCCCAATGCTGCTCGTTGAAGCATTCCACCAGCGAGGTGATGGTGTCATCGCTGAGGTTAAATAAGAGCTTTGCTGTTATTTGATCTGGACCTGGAGCTGCATTTTTTCTCATGGCCGCAATTTCTGCTTTGATCTCTTCTTTCGTGAGTGGGATGTCCAGCTTCGCATTCGGCAGCCCAGAATACTCCGGTTGTTCCACGACTGGGTCCGTGCACAGATACCTGGTCTTGAGCTTTTCCATCAACTCTGTGTCCGTACCCGGGATGGTGTGTACAATCTTCGTGAGCCTGTCTTTAGTGGCCGACTTGCTGCTGCTGGGGTCGATTAGGACACGCAGGAGCTTCCAAGTCTTTGACACACCTAGCTTCCCCTGAATACCATCGCAGAGCGTATTCCAGTTCTGTCTGGCCAAGGATATGGCGTAGGATTCTGCCTTTTTGTTTATCTCGTCTATTTTTTTCCTGAGTTTGCGGTTAAGCCGCTGTCTTCGCCATCTCTTTGTCAATGAGTGTCTTGCTTCCCATAAATGTAGAAGGTGCGGATCGACCGCTGGACAATCTTCTGTCGTGCAGACCTCTTTCGTAAAGGCTTTCAAAGCTTGCACCTCACCCTTAACCCATTCCTCTAGGTTTGTAATAGGGTTTGCAGTAGATGCCCAGGCCTGTCTCCACCTGTCCCAGTTCGTAATTCTTGCGATACCTATTTTGCGTTTGCACGCGTTTGTGCTTATCTCCAGAGAGAGGATGAAGTGATCGCTTCCCAGGTGCTGTTCGGTATTCTTCCAAATCGCGCTGTTTATGTTCTTGGTGAACGTCAGGTCCGGACACGTATCTCTACTAACACTGTTTCCCAGCCTCGTAGGGTAAGTGGGATCGGTGAGGATCGATAGCCCTTCTTGCGTCACTACTTCTTCCAGTTTTCTGCCTTTTGGTGTCGCCGCCGGGTAGCCCCATGAAGGGTGCGGTGCGTTGAAGTCACCCCCAATCACGCAGGGGGCATGGCCCGCTAAGCTCAGAAATTTCTTTATGAGGGAACCCAATCTTGCGTGCCTGTCTTTGGGAGGGCTGTAAACATTCAATACATGCGTGCTTGTCGCTCCTCTTTGGAGAGGAAGAATAGTAATATAGCAGTGCGCAATATCCGGCTCGAAAGGGTCGTGCAGTATGGCAGTGTATAGTTTGTGCACTAACGTGGCAGTTAACTGGTCTTGCTGATAAGTCACATAGTCTTGGAGTTTGATAGGTATTAGGTGGGGTTCTTGAATTAGGATAGCTGCCGGTGGGTCTGATTCCTGAGATAGTAGGAGATTAAGAGCCGCCTGCTTTCTCCTGTAGCCCTGGCAGTTCCACTGCCAGATCTTTATTCTAGGTTTGGCTGGCATGGTGAGTCCGTATCGGAGGGCTCGTCCACTTGCATTGTACGAGCGAATTTAGACTTATGTCTTTTATCCGCATGTTCCTTCCGAAGTGCAGAAATTGCCGTCTCCGTGTATCGTCTGTTGTGTGCAATCTGCTCTCGAATTTCTTGGAATTGGGCGTTCACGTAAATTGGAAAGGCTCGAAACTCCTCCTTGAAGGATCGGAGTTCTTGGATAATTTGTTGGTAGACCTCGCCTAAGGCAGGTTGGGAGCTAGGCACCTGCTGTGTTTGGCTTGGAGGAGTCGGCTGAGTTACCGGCGTTATTCCATTAGTAGTGGCTCGCCTAAGCTCTTGGTTTTGGATTGTTAAAGCGCTGACTTGTTTTTTAAGACTTTCTATCTCTTTTTTGAGTGCTGCCAACTGCGTGTTATTCTGCGGGGAGGACGAGGGGAGGGGAGGCCACTCTGCAAAGCTCACCTTCGAATCTGAGAGCTGACCCGAGGACGTCTTCTTCAGCGCCCCGGTGGTCTTCGTGAGGTTCTCCTTCCCTTGTTCTTTACCCGCCTCCACTTGACTGGCGTTCTGGTTGGAGCCGGTTGCCCGGCGTCTCGAGCTCGAACGGCCGCGAGAGGTGGAACGAGAGTGGGAGACTGATGACGACGCTCCTCGCCATCGCTGTTCAGGCTGCTTCTTCTGCCTCGGCCTGCTCCTACCTTCTTCAAGTTCCGTTGTTGATGCCGCGTTTGATGACGTGGCACTAGCGTTCTTGTTCAGCGGTCTGTGGAATTTCTCCTTGCAGTCCCTTGAATAAGTCTTGTGCGGACCCTTGCACAGCGCGCAAACGGGCGCGCACTCGTGCGTCTCATCTGGACTCGGCGTTCCACAGTTCTGGCAAGCAGCCCCCTTGGGTTTCGGGCAGACGTCTGCTCGGTGACCTCGCATTCCACAGTTGATGCAAGCCGCCCTCGTTTTCCGGTAGATGTAGCAGCGGCGCTCGGACCACCCGTAGTTGACCGTGAATGGAAGTTTCTGGCCGGCGAAGACGATGACTGCCGACGTAGTCTTGTCCAGACGGCGCGCTCCCAGGATTGTATGGCTGGGTGAGGAGACGTCTTGGAAGATAGAGTCATCACCCACTTCAGGCTTGATATTATGTATTACACCCCTGCAAACATCCTCTGGCAAGGCAACGTAGGCGGTGACTGTTATACTCTTGCCGTCGAGGTGCAGGCTATTAAGCTTGGCGAGGCGGAACGCATCTTCCTCACAGTGAGTACATATCATTATAATGTTCTGCTGGCTAACAACGCGCAGGGTTGGCTTTTCTTGTAGCGGTGTGTCGAGGGCCGCTTGGATCCCTAATTCGAGATCGAAGGAGCGTGGAGCCATAGATTGCAGATCCACCGTGGTTTTAGGTCGGATGATGACCTTGTATGGAAAATTCTTTAAACTCGGTAGACGCGGAAGTCTCGGTGCGGGAGGCTCTCGGCGTTCTTTCTGCTCCGGCTCTTGCTTGGGAGCTGTCGATTTAGCTTGCGCCGCTCTTTCGTTGTTGCGCCGGGACCATATGTTCCAGCCATTGCTGTTGTCGTCCTTCGGGAGATCCTGCGGGGGCATCAGCTGCTGCTGGGATGTTGGTACATGACTGAAGTCCATCTCCGTCGGGTCGTAGCCTCTTAGGGAATTCATAGTAGTCGCGGTAGTCATGAGTGAAGCGGGAGCACTCACCGGCGAACGTCGTTACACCCAGCGTTGCCCGAACGCCATGCCCCGCATCCGCGGGCGCACCTGCGTCTCCGCTGCGGTGATGCACCCAAACCGCTCGGCCGTTAGGGTTAGCGCTCTTCTCGTGGTGCTGAGAAGCCAGACAGTCTTTACCGCCGAGAATATGGCACTCACAGGTTCACTGGTGGTACCAGGCGATGCCAGGCGTTGAAGGGAACCCGTGGATGGTAAATGTACGGTGATCCAATATTGTAATCCGCCGCAATCGAAAATGGTCAACGGAGCCCATGCCTCGAACGTCCGCTCTTGACGAACGCTTGCAGCGCCCCCCCCCCCCCCCCCCCCCCAGAATCAGGCCAGAATGGTAAGCATGTTGAAGTGCGCTATATAAAGGGACAAATATTTCTTAACAAAAATAGAATATGTCACGAAGTTGCGGGGGGAGGAGAATCGCGTCTGTGTGTATGTCGCGACATTTATGCGAGCACAAGGAAACCCTACTACATGATTAGGTCTGCCAAGAGCTGTGTTGTAACATAGAAATAAAATGTTCGCAAGTTCCCCGTGAGGAACTCTAACATAAATTTTGCATTAATATCTTCTAATACAATTGCGTTCATGTAGACTAAATGAAGTACATTATTACGGCGTGATGCTGCGCAAAAAAATGTGACGCCGGTGCGTGAACAACACATAAACATGACACACTTTTAACTAGCGAATCTACCTACGTTTTTTTTTTTTTGTATTTATACCTTTATGGTGCATTCCGTCCATTGTCACAGGCTGTTCGATCCCGCCAAGTGATGCATTTATGCCGTGATAAATTGACATCTGCAATAATTAAATTGCGAATGCAATGCCTTTTTACAATTTCTTTTTCAGGCGCTCCGGTGCTGTTTTTTTTTTGTGTTGTTGCTGATGTGGCTGTGTGCTTTTTACAGAGCCAATCAAATGCGGTAATAATGCTGCCCTCAAACCTCGTTGTAAAGAGCACACAGCATCCGTTATGAGACGTATCGGTTTGTAGCGCGACGATTAGCAGAACTGTTTGACAATCCACCGAGGGTTAGCACAGAAACAGAGTTGTAGAAATGACAACGCAGGTAGCTTTAGGTACAGGTAGCAGGCTGCCTATATGAAATATTTTTTATCTCTGCGTTATATAATGTTGTGCTGCTGTTGCTTTGGGCTGTCTTTTTTTTAAGGAATCTTCAAGTTGAGCACGAGCTAAGCGTGCGTATGCATTTTATGTTGCTTCTCGAAAACGGTCTGTTTGAATAGACAATTACGTGCGAACGTCGAAACAGATAATATTTCAGTGGTAGAAAATATACGTGAATGTGGCCTGCTGCAGCAGATCTTAAATTCGAATCGGAATCATTTAGGGGAGGTTTATTTAGTAGAATGTTCGAAATACAATACGAGATTACTGAAACCATTTACAACTATAAATTAGTCGAAAGAAAGCAATGTTGGAAGTTCACTTTACAGTTCTTTAAGGCATTACATAGCACATCAGGGACATTAACGAATGCTCTAGGCAAAATGGTAGCAAAACCGGAGGGCGAAATGCCGTTCACACATATTCAACAAACAACGCAGATGAACAGAACTTGATTGAAGATGACCACTCGGGCTCTGACTATCAACCGGTGGTTCATTCGAAGTCTTTCGCGTGTTCAGTTTTTTTTGTGCTGATTGTTCAATATAACGAATTTCTACCAAACACTCTAATCAACCATCTCATGCAGGTCAGAAATGCTTCCAGCTGTTCGCAATTCTGAAGAGAAATCCGAGGTTCATGGTAAGTGCTTGGCTACTACATTAAACATCGAAAGGTGCAGTCGGTGCGCGGTAACCTGCGGTTCATGAAACGCTGAGAAAATCTATTAGCGAGCGTGCCGTTTCTTAAACGCAAGGAGATATATGTTCGAGTGAGCTCTCGTGGGTTTACGTCCTCTTCTATAAATAGGTGTCTTTTTTTTATTTACATTGACTCCGATAACAAAGCCTGCCATTTAACGGAGAGACGCCGATGATTGGTCACTCCTTCAGTCTTCTCATTTACACGTAATGTGCGTTTTACTCAAGCATTACAGTAGTGCAATGCGCACTTCACTATTACCAGTATGCGGTGCTTTGTGAACAAGAGAGTGTACGAAATGGTTTTTTTTAAATCATGGGGTTTTACGTGCCAAAACTCTGATTATGAGGCACGCCGTAGTGGGGGACTCCGAAAATTTCGACCACCTGGGGTTTATTAACGTGCACCTAAATCTAAGTACACAGGTGTTTTCGCATTTCGTCCCCATCGAAATGCGACCGCTTCGATCCTGCGACCTCGTGGTCGGACCGATTCGATCCTGCGAGCTCGTGCTTAGCAGCCCAAAACCATAGCCACTAAGCAACGCGGCGGGTGCGAAATGCTTGGCTGGTTGACTTATTTGCTTTCGATGTGAAGTGTTCGCTTCATCAGAGTATGCATCATCACTTTGGGATCCCCCTACGGCACAGCTAACATACTTACTTCAAGCCATTCAGAGCCGATCTGCACGTTTCATTGTATGCAATTATTCCCGCAGTGCCAGTGTATCAGCCAGCAAAACTAGCCTATCAGACCTATCATCAAGATGGAAACTCGCCCGGTTATCCCTCTTTCATTAAGTGCACTATACTAACCCACAATTAAAAGGTCACCTGTTTAAATCACCCCCTTATATTTCATCGCGAACCGACCACAACGTCAAGGTACAACTACCAAGTTGCCCCACAAACCTTTTCTTCAAGTCATTTCTGCCCAACATAGCATCTGAATGGAACCACATGCCCGCCTCGGTCGCCAGCAATCCGGTTCATTCATCCCTTCAGATTGCATTATCTAACATTGTATAATGATTCACCACTCCTCTCTGTAACGCAATAAGGCATTGAGAGTATTTTAAATAAATAAATAAATAAATAAACAAATAAATAAATAAATAAATAAATAAATAAAAATAAATAAATAAATAAGTAAATTGAAGGAACATATTTCAACAATGTCCACTATAGCATCTCGCATAGCTGCCAGGTTAAACCCCACTGGTATCTTTTGCCAGTATGTGTCTTTGAGCGTACTGAAGCTAAACGAGACATCATTGAACTTTAGACGACATGTTATTTTAAGCATGAGCAACTGCTATTACGTAGTAAATTTTTAAGAACGTTCGACATAGGGCACTCTTTAGCTCGAGCTTACCTTCGTCCAAGAGCACGTGCGAGTGTGTTTTAATACAATGTTGTTCCTGTGTCCGCCTTTGTTCTGGCACTTGTGTCTGCGAGATAGAAACAATTGCGTTGGACGTTTTAAAGTACTGCTGAATATCGAGTTCACAAACCCCACAGCCGCGTTTGTGGTTCTAACTAAGCAGATGACAGTTAAATTCAACGTGTTGCATGACAGCATCTACGGCCACAGGACTTGCAGCGCTCGATGCCACTTCGAACTACGTCACAGATTAACAGGCGCAAAAATAGGTCACGTGTTGCGGTTCCAAAGTAGCTCTTCACAGCCTCCAGTCTGCTTTACGTCGGAGAATATCAAAGCAGATGGTATCCGATATCAGAGACACACAGCAACGTGCCCGGTAAACAGAGCAAAACATCACGTTTCAGTAACTTCCGGCTCACTGCGGCATCCCTGGCAATAACTTTGCTGAAAAGGCTGCCAGGTGTGCCGATGAAGACACCCAGACGCTGCCAATAGGTTTCGACGAAGTCTGGAAATCCCTCGAAGAAAGAAACTCGTCTGCTTTCCGGTAAAAATTCAGAGAGCTCTTCGAGTGCCTCCAATTGCCCACTTCCCGAGCTGAACTCCTCGTTGCGGCTACAATATCGTCTAGCATTACTCGCTGCCAAGCAACGTTGCCGCACAACTTGTGGCTGTGAGAGGTGTTTACGAGCGCTCACTCTTACGGTATTAGAATGCCACGAGGTGCGACTCCCGTGGACACCAGTCAACTACCAATCACCTGTTGCGTATATGTCTTCGCTATGACGTTGAACGCCTCTCTCTGCGCACAATTTTAGGCCAACTAGACTAGACACCGTTTCGCGAGTCAAATATATTTGGACTACGGCCACATCCGTGGCTGGCCCAAAAATTGATTCGTTCACAAGTGCCGTGCTTGAAGTGCACGGGCCTGGAAGTCCGTTTATAAGGCTCCTGTCAATCCTTCCACGTACACTCAGTGCTCACTCCCTTTCCATTTTCCTGTTTCTATTTCCCCTTTCTCTTACCCCATGCGTAGGGTAGCAAATCTGACGTTCCTCTGGTTGACCTCCATATCTTCCTACTCCATGGTTTTCCCCCCTCTCTCTCTTTCAACAAATTTCTTGAATTCTCAGAGTCCATGGGAAATACCAAACATTCTAGGCTGATTCGCAGATGACGTTACCAACACCTTGATGGGGATGTGCAATTGATTATGTGCTTGCAACGGGATCAGGCGTGTTAAGCAACAATTGTTGCCTTTCCCGCTTCCTAGGAAATACAAACCTATTTGGAATGAAACCTTCACATTGAGACCAAGAGTTTCTGAGTATTGAGAGGGTGATAAAAACGTAACGAGTATGGCTATACGCTTCATGGTTAAGTGACCGTTTTGCGCTTCATTCAAATAACGAAGAGGTTAACTCAATTCATTGTTGTATAATGTCCTCAAACGATATGTAATGAAACGTCACATACTTCCGCGAATAAAAGTTCGCGTACTTATGGCTTCGAGTTGCGTTGCACAGTACAACAAGGACGTTATGCTGGCCTGGCCATTACAAGTTGGAATATGCGGCACTTCATGTCTGCATCAGGGGCTTCGGATTGCCATCGCACTCAGCAGAACGAGCGCAAGAAAGCGGTGGGGATCAGCAGGAAGGGAGGGAACCTTTTGGAGATAACTGCTAAGAGAGGGAGCAAGCACGATAACGTAGCGGAAGAATTCCGGGACGCAGAAGCTAATGTGGGTCTTCCGAAACGGGTCACATCCGGTCGGCTCTGTTGCACACATCGTGAAGCAAGGAATGCGCATTTCTCTATCCTTCGCTATGCCTTGCTGTCGTAAGCAGAAGCAACTATTTGGAGGTTCTGGTATCAGGCAGCATAGTAGCAGAATATTAGTAGAATCTCAGGCAGAATAGTAGACTTCAGGAGCACAGTGCAATACGCCTCGGGAAAAGTGTGGGAAAGATTTTGTGGTTGTTGTTGTTTCGAAGCAAAAATTGTTGATCAACGAAATTTCCTATACAATCACTTGCTGAGTGTGTTATTCTCGCTGGTTTTCTTTATGTTTGAGTTTTGCGCTGCTTGAGTTTTTAGCTTATTCAATTTTCTCATCTTGCTTTCCTAATGGTCAAGTATAATTGACCAAGGGCATTGCGTATTTTGTATTTTTGCATTTGTGTACTTCTTGTGGTTCAATAGTATGTATAACAGTCCTACGTTATATATATATATATATATATATATATATATATGTGTGTGTGTGTGTGTGTGGAATACTGCGTTTCTTTATTTTTATTTTTTATTTTCAGCCTCCTCACAGTGTGGTCTTGGTAAATTCTCATATATGCCCCTTATCTAGGAAAGTCATGCGCGACACCTTAGCCTCCAGGAGTTCTCCACAAGAACGTTTCCACCAGGACTATTTTATTTTTGAACACAAAAAGGATCGCAAGTAAACGTTAGCGAAAATGCTTTGCACTAGAGCCTTGCATGTACTTTCCTTCATGAAAAACTTTCAATAATGGAGCTGCAGTAATTCTTAATGCGTTATCGTCAAATCTACACGAGCCTTCTTTAGAAATGAATGTTTGGGATATTACACCACGACCGCGCCATATTTGGCATTTTCTGTTGCTTGATTTTGATCAGCACAAAGAGGACTTCCTACATTAAGCGTATTTCAAACGAAGCTCTCCAAGTGGAAGAGATAAATCTCGCGAGAACAATAAATCTTAAAACGCCATATGAACATTTTGAGTGTCTGTCCGAGCCCCTGAACGCCGATCGTTGTGGGTCAAACTTGACTGAATGTCTACAACTGGCAGTGCTATCTGACCTAAGGCTTTCAAGATTTCAATTTGACTGTTTATTCGACTCATCTGATGACTACGCTTAAGGCTTTCGTTTTTACTGCGACACCAGATGAGAGCAACAAACCGCATTTTCTGTATCCACCCGTCAAATTATCGTTTCCACTATGCTTGTGAGATCAGGGATGGCGCTGACGAGGATAGCAACCTATAGGCCGTCGCGGTCGTTTTCGCGTCATTCTTTTCGTGTCATTGTTGGGTCGTCTCATCATCGTCATACGTCACATAAAAAGACGTCACGCACTGCCACCACTGCATTGCTTGAACTCCAGACACTGGGGACCCCAGTCGGCTTTCTGTAGCACAGTTTCAGCCATATATTTTTTCTACCTAGTCAAATAAGAACCAAGATAACAATAAGGCAATTTGTGCAGTTGTCTCCTTGTAAGCGCAAGAACACACAGACCTGTCTACAAGAGAACTGGCAATATTAAGCCGAAAGGTAACATCTAAGATGGCCCAACATTAGGTGTTACGAATGTCGCCGAAATGTACTGAATGCTCCCAAGTTAGCGAAGGCGGTTTTAAATACCCGCCATGGCCACTGATACACTAAATCATGTTCCTGCGACAGAGTGCACTTAAAGACGGAAGCGTTGACCACGTGGCTATTCCCCAAAGGTTTTGCTTTGCAGTACGAGCAAGGTTTATTAGAATGGTCAGCATTCAGTACAGTAGTGGAGGAAAGAGACACAGTATCCATCGCAGAGAAGTTCTTGAAAACCCACTTTTCCATCGCTTTTTTCGATTTATGTGGTTATCTGAGCATTGCGTATGACCATAACGTTATTGGCGATGCCTCATTGAGGCTGCGTACCACGTTTAAGGATTAGCACCGTCGCAACCACCAGCACCGCCGCGACCACCACCACCACTACCGTCATCATCATCATCATTATAATCGTTGTCAACTGTAGAAGACCGCAGCTTCAGCATATTAATGAGTTCAGCGCCAAAAGAATCGCTGACAGGCTGATTTTACAAGGCTAACCTTGTAAACTTAATTCAGTTGTACATTGCTCGTACCTCGCTTGAACCTTCAATGCTCTTTTGGCTATAAGTTTCCTTTTCGATTGATCTGAGCGAATGCCTTCTAACATGTACTTTCTCTTTTACTTTGGTTCATCACTATGCAATTTTTTCTGATAAAGCTGTGCGACGTGTTTCCACGATAAATTTGTTTATTAATTCAGACCATGGATGTTCTGTGTTCTAGTACGAACGTTATGCATTATGTATGACGTCTGCTTTTGTTTACCTGCTATGAAGCTGCCCTGTGTATGAGGTGGCCAGATACCCTAGTTGCAGCTTTTTGTGCGGTCATCCTAGCAACCTCGTTGTCGCAGAATCAATTCAATTCAATCATAATTCATGTTGTCACTCTTCCTTGATAATGTACGCTGAATAATAAATTTGCGATCGAGGCAAGTCGACCACACTACGGCAAATGGTTGTATTTTTAAGTGCTAGATTAACTCGTCAACTGTTTCTAGGTTTATGGGCCAGCCAGCATTTTAACAAGTGCTCTCATGTTTCCATTGCGTACTTGATATGCTTTGTCGATTAAAGCTTGTCAGCTCAGAAACACTCTTCATTGCACCTAGTTTATTGGCATCCTGTTTCAGTTCTGACTGCACATATGCGAAAAAAATATTGCAGGGAAACTTACGACAATAATTTGTTACGCTTCCAATACAGCCAAAGAGATCAGTCATTCACTCTGATTACAATGAGACAATGTGCACAATTCGATAAAGCAAACGCCATTTTTCTTGTCCCCCCTAGCCGCACCTACATTGCATCATTCGTATTATCAGAGAACTTGAGCATCCGAAATCCTACGAGGACGTCGAAAGGAGAAGCAGCTAGGTGCGGAAAGTAGCACTTTTGGATTCTGTATATAGTTGCACTATATAGTCGCACTTCGCATAAATGCTGGTCTGTCCTATTAAGCATCATTGTTGACGGCAAAAAGAGATGATGCAAAGGAATGCCAACTTTAGGATAACGCGATGCGAGATAGGTTATTACTATGGAAGATAGGGTAATTTGGGGGGGGGGACAACGTTAATTTGTAAGCTGGCATTACGACAGGCATTAAGCATTCAGCCGCCTATTACATGCAATTAAATGCATACAAATAATTATTAATGAAAACCTCCGCGGTAGCTTAGTGACTATGAAATTGTGTTGCCAAACACGAGGTGGTGGGTTCGACCGTAGACTACGACGGCCGCATTTCGATGGAGAGCGAAATTCAAAAAGAAAACACTGATGTAAAAGCATTTGAGATGGTCAAAGCTAAACCGTCGTCTCCCATTAAAGCGCGCACCATGCCTTGGATAGCATCCTTGGCACATGAAACCCTATAATATAATTTTGAAGGTGGGGTGAAACACTGTTTAGTCCAAAGCATAAATTTTCTGCTTTTTGCTTTATTTCAACCAATACGAATACTTGAATATACAAATATATAGTTATATAGGAAACAAATCTATGACGTTTAGCAATATATAACACTCGAGAATGCATGACTTGTAAAACAGCTTTTTTTTTTCAACTCCACTGGAAAGTGGGCATGCTGAGTTGTCTGGTTTGGATTTCGTGATGAAGTTGTTTTTTTTTCACAAAAAAGCAAGTTGCGTTTGTCACAAGTTTCCGCTTAGATTCTGCGACTTCCTTTTTCTGTGTTGTTCGTCTTGCATGATGGGAGATCTATGTAGCTCTCGTGCGCTACTGTTTTGTTTTTGTTTTTTGCTCTGGGAGGCGTGCGTTTTTCGAAGAGTAGGACGCGTCTGCGAGGGACCAATCTCACACCTTTTTTCGGTGTTGCCCATGAGAAGAACACAAAGACAAAGACACAAAGCGGAGAGGGCTCACTGCTCAACATTTCTTAATCTTCTTGTGCGTGCTATCGATGGACACGTAGCTGGGAAACAGAGTGACACTAAACTTAATGCCGAAAGAAAAGAGATAAATAAGGACCAAAGAAACTCATAGAAAAGGCTACAGCAATGATAACCACGAAAAAGATTACAATCCTGGTATCTTTTGATAAATCAAGCAACTCAACACCAATTTATTTCTATTTTTCGGAGAACACGATTTTTTCCACGGTTGTGTACCGTTTTCTATTAAAAAAACTGTTCGCTGTGGTAAACTAAGCTCTCTGAGTACTTCAGTGAGTCGGCGCACTTTGGTATGAAAAGATGAGTTGATTAAAAAAAAACTATCCAACTAATAGCTGTTATTCCATCTCTTGTATAGCGCAGAGAAGTTATTTCCCAATTCCGCTGATTTCTTTCAGTGTTGGCGGTTCCTCTAAGAGCATCCCGAGACCATCCAGAAAAGCTTCACCACAAGGATAAGTGAAGTAACATCCACGATGATTTCGGCATAGGCGAAATCTAGTCATTGCTAGATGAAAGCAGTCTCCGCTAGAAAAAAAAAATACTGACTGCTAAAATCTTCGCGTAAACAGAACAGAGATCCTGGGGTGTAACAAAAAAGAAAGAAAAAGAAAACGGTGTTGGCGGAGGAGGTGGGGGACGTAATGAAGGTCGTGTACGAAATAGATTCGGCATTGAAGTTAGGTATACCCTAAGTCTCAATCTACCCGAGCTGTGAAAGGAATTGCAGATTTTAGCACATTCTGCACAATTGCAACCATTGGAAGTATCGCAATTTTTCTCCGAAATACGAAACGTAACGGCAGTTGTTTAACGCCCCCCACACGTGTGTTAAAGGCAAGATCAGTTACACTTTCCATTCTATACGCTGGTAAATTACCTTTGGATAGCACTAGGCTGTACGAACTTCATTTGGCGCATGCAAACCCTCTCCTGCACGGAATACCTTATCTCCACACTCCCTTGTGCTGGCGTTGCAGCTCGTTCTGTTTTCCCTCGCTGCCCCGCAGCTGTGTGGAAAAGCAGCTGCTACGCTACTTGACGAGACGCCGAAGTCAATCTCGAAGAAAGAGAGAGAAAAAAAAAAGGTGGGTTCACAATGCTAGAGGTGCGCCACTCTAATGCACTGTCGACGTTGACCAACCCACGCGTTTGACTGCACTCCCTCCAGGATCAGCTTGGTCGAGAAACTGCATGAAAGCCTCGCGTGCGCACATATTGAGCACACCCAACTCACCACCATTGATTACGCACTCTGGAATTAGCCTAGTTTGCTAGGTTTCAAGACCAGTTGTGCCAAATTTTATGGAGATAGACTGATAAGTATTCGCTTTGAGGGATATTTGGCGCATCTTAGTAGGTACGCTATCTGCACATTGCAATTACTCGTCCACGTAATTTAAAGCTCACGTCATTCCTGCTGAATAGATCCCTAGCCTTAATGCGCACAATCGGCTCTCAATACCGTTGCCTGTAACAGAAACTGGGCTTTCTATATAAACATGCAAATGGCGTATGAACAGATGGAAAACATTGGTATACTTTACTAGATTCAGCTTACTGTTAGTCAATGGAAGTCGCAATGCGAGTGGGAGTAAGCTGAACTTTTATTGCTGAACGTCGACAACGACTTCCGTGTGAAACATCTTTCTCGGCGGCGTGTAGATAACTTATTAAGCATTCAGTAAACAAGCAGCCGAAAAGCAAACGCGTGCCACTTGAAGTGACCAGAAAGCGCTTAAACCACAACTTGCACGGCTTACTTGCACACACACACCTTGCAAGGCGCAAGAGCCACTAACGTTCGCAATTAGAACAAAATAATGAAACTTCAAACATCTGAGGACACCTAGGCACTTATTATATTTATGAATGGGGAAGCATTAATGTTCAATTGAACACCGCTGAGCGGTCGTTCGAGTTATGAGCTCCTCGCGGGCAAGCGAGCGTGTTGAGACGCTTGACGCGTTTTGAACTGGCCTTAGCAAGGCGCAGTTAGAACTCGGGCGAGAGCTTGCGCCGACGAGGAATGCGCGGATAACACAGGCTTCCGAGAGCGAGGTTGATTTGGCGTCGTGGCGATGCCCTCTTCCCTCACGCAACATCTGGCTCGCTAGTGCGGCAGTGGGCGTTCCCTGTCGCCGGCTCTGCTCCGTCGAGGCGTGCTCGTGACGTGACTGCAGCCAATGGCAACGAGATTTCAAGTCTCATTTCGCTGCTACAGGCGACAGATGCCAGATTTTTCAATTAGTGGGCCATTTCACGCTTTCCCGTCAACAATATTTGAATGACGAGATCCAGTGCACGTTTTCTGCATCAATATTTTCATTTTTCCTAGACTAATTTCCTAGTACGTACGGGTTGTATTTTGTTCACCATTACTGTAATAATTATGCACGTGTCTCAAGGCTTCCGGAAACTTGTGCTTGATGCCTCTTGGGCATTGCGCAGTTTCCTTAAATTTCATAGTTCTTTTTTGTATTTGCGCAGTGCAACAAAACATCCAGTCACGCCCAATATTTGATCATCGAATCGAGCGCGTCCACCTTAAATGTTTGCACTCGAGTGAAAGCCTGCGCCTAGATATGTCCATTTTCTGCTCATTTGCGCTGGCAACCTTGTCTAGTCATTTGATGCTCAAACATTTGAAAAGTCACTTAAGAATCCTGACTTGATTTGAATGTAAAAGCATTAGGAGTTGTCCAAGTCATCGAAGTAAATTAAAACTCCACCTTAATCCAGCTTGCTCTAACTTGTACCAAACTTAATCCACCTTCCTCTAATTCGTGCCAGCCTTAATCCACAATAATCTCCTTTATTCCACATTCTCCCACTTTAATCCCCCTTAATCTAGTAATCGATCTTAATCAACCTTAATCCAACTCGGCGAGTGGCAGTGGTGTTCATACGATGGTGTAGCTGCTCACCATTGAATTTCGCGGTCCGAGCCGTAGCAGGTCAAGCACCAGGAACGTGGCGTCATCAATTGGTCACGTGGGTTTTCTTGCCATCCGGTGTTAACGCTGGGTGCTCGGCGCATTTTCCCCATCAGGGGACTTTCGCATTAATGATGGGGGGAAACGGGGACGAAAGTTGCCGATACGCTAAGAACTAGGCGTCGCCTGACGGTGGTGCGTCATTTATGCCCGACAATGTGTCACGCACCCTTTCCAAAAAGTGACATATAGGACGGCACACGCCTCTTGCACTTGCCGTACCATCATACAAGGGTTTTCTCTGTGCAGAAACGGCTGCGCTGAAGCATTTGCGACGCGCCTCTCGCTGACAGCGCGTGTCACAAGCCACTTTCGCTGGAAACAGAGGAGAGTGAGAGGACTGTGTTTCCATAAGTGCGTCAGACACGTGTAAGCGGCATCTTTGACATCGTGGTCCTACTAGGCCTATTTCGTCGGTGACAGGGCCGTGTCTGAAGTAATTAATTTCAAGTAAGGGTTCACGCTGGCGTGGAGTTGTTGCCATTCGTTTGCTCGACGTCCTTACAGATATTGAAAAAGTAGTGTCGTTCCCAGAGCCTGCAACGTGAAGCAGCCGGCGTTTTGTGACAATGAAAAGTGCTACTATAGTCTTCTTTCCGTGGAAACGCTACCAGCCATAGGTGAAAATAGCAGCCGACACCCAGGCAGCGAACGCGCATTTATCGTGCGGTTTAAAGGGACAATAACCATTCGTGGTGTAAACCATCGAAAATGTCTGTCCCAGTCAGGAATAGTTTCCGTGTGAAACCTGCAGCATATAACCACGCAATTCGTGAATCCCATATCACCAGGCAAAGGGGTAGTCTTGCTAGCGAGAAGAATGCTAAATGACTCCGCGACACAGTATATATTGTTTTAGTCAGACCAGCCCATTCGAAACTTCATAGCAACGCCTAGTATCCGTAGTCGTTTTGTACATCCTTACGGGGGGGTTGGCAAAAATGGGCACCTACCAAAATCACAAAGGCAGCGAAGGAGTTGTCTGGTCGACACATACTCAGTGGCACACATACGCAATGGCCTCAGTTGTCAACTAGCCCGGACAGCAGACAGCACACGCCAGGTGAATCAAGTTGACACTCCTATATCACTAAAAGTCCCAGGCAAAACACAGGGAAGCCGGGAGATGGAAATTCAAGACGATGAGCAAAACGAGAACAAAGTAAACGCGAAAGCCAACGTTTCGACAGGGGAACTTGTCTTTTTCAAGGCGACATATGCTTTCCTCGCCAGAGGCTATATAGCTAGGGTTCTTCTAAATGGGAGAGGAGGTAAGGTGGGTGGATGCGACAATGACCAAAGGTGTGTTAGCGGCGAGGGTGTGGAATTGAGAATAGCAGACTGCTGTGCTCAAGGCCGGGGACACGGCCATGTGTCAGCTGGCGTGTCAATGGTCGTGTGTGTACAGCACCCCTCTATTTGCTCATCGTCTTAAAAGTCACAGGATCTCTAAATGTTATCCCTGAGACAACTTGTAGGCGAAAGTCCAAGTGCGGATGCATTAAAAATGGACACACAACGTAAGTACCTCCTTTAATCCGCTTAATCTACTTCGCTTATTCATCACCCTTACTTCACTTAGTCACCCTCTTAATTCGCTGACTCTGATTAGCTCAGTCATTCCTCTTAATTCGCTGAGTATTCGTCTTATTTTGCTTACTCATCCTAATTTTATAAGCCATCCTCCTAATTCGATTAGTTTAATTCGCGTAGTCATCCTCTTAATTAGTTGTCATCATATTAATTCTCTTAATCATCAATCTTACTTCTGTTGCCTTTAACACGCCTGAGTCATCCACTCAATCCTCTTGGAAATACGTTTAATTCCCTTCATCATCCATCTGAATTTGCTTTATCAAACGGCTTTATCGTCGATCTTGCATGCTTACGAGGGTATGAGCCATTGATGATTATAGTTTTTGTACCTTTCGTATCGTCAACGTGTTTTACGGCGGGTATAAGCCATTGAAAACGCAACGATGAGGCATATAAGGCTTTCGCCTTAAAAACATCGGGTCCCTCGATTTCATTTCGTCATTGATAACCAGAGTCCCAAATCCAGCAGCTTTGAAGCCTTCAGATAGCGTGTGTGGGTTTATTGACCAGTTGCCTTCACCCAAAAAGTTCACGTAGACGTGACGCCTGCGGCAGAAAGAATGTTTCGCATCCGCACCCAAGGCCGTGATTGGTGGCGATGGTTAACACTCCCAAGGTTAGTTCTAGTAGATAAACATAAGCACCCCAGAAAGTCGATGCTCTTGAGACCGATCAGGATCAGGTGCACACCACGCCATGTGAATGCCACACCAAGTCGTATTCGCTGTGCCAAACTTGCGTTGCGGCATTAACTTGGGTGGCATACGAAACTTCATTTCGGGGTCGAGCTTATGCAAATGACGTAATCATGGTCTGCTTGCGCGTAGTGGTTGCAGGCTGTGTATTAAAGGAGCGATCAAACTGCTTGAATCAGGTCCGGTTCAGTATATACTGACATAAAATATAGGTGCCTGTGTGCCAATAAGCATTACGAACCCTCCCCCTCCCTCCTCCGGAGCTCGATAAATTAACATGCTTTGCTCTAGGGCCTTTGTTCAATAACCTTCTTTGGATACGAGGGCGTACGTGAAGGCATCCAAACACCCATCTTCATCGTTACTCCTCATACACCTCCTTTTGTCGTCTTCTCCTGCCATCTGAGCCGAGTAGCACAATATATGACCTTTACATCAGGCCAACTTCTCTGATATGTCTCTAATCAATTATCTTCTCCCTCAGTCAGTTGGTCAGTGAACTGGTCAACTCGTTATGAGAGGTTTAATTGATGTGCGAAAAAGAAGAACTCCAAATCATGTCCCTTCATTAGCGAGCTAGGTGTCCTCCACTACATAGGTTTCCTCGAAATGTCAGAATAGCAGGGCATTGTCTTGAAGCCCGACGTAAGTGCTTCAAGCTATGCGGACATTCTATTATTGCACGTACTTCGCAGAGGGCAGCAGCTTGGAATTTCCAGCATGGAAATGCTATGCGTGACGCGAAGAGACAATCTTCTTTGGCCGCATTGCGATGGGGGCAAAATGCGAAAACACCCGTATACTTAAACTTAGGCGCATGTTAAAGAGTGTCCAGAGTTTCCAGCGTCTTCCACTACGGCGTGCCTCATAATCAGAAAGTGGTTTTGGCACGTGAAACCACATCATTCTTTCATTTTTTTGTGGAAGCTTTAATAGAATCAGACCATCAGTTTCCTCATGTGTACAGCATCCGAAAAAGTAGCTTCAAGGAGGAGTACCTTCAAATTTCGGGATACGCCCAGGTGAGCGGCAGAAAGGAAACCGGTAGCGTTGCAGACTGAGTGGCACTGCTGTGTACTACAAAAGCGAGACACGTTTGTGGTGAAGCTCGCGTCGAACTGCAGATCTGACTACCATACCTTCTATGGACTGCGAGCTGTGCAAACAGCCCAACAACACAACGACGCCTCGAAGTTGGGCGCAAACCAGCACTGGAGCTGTGCTAAACTAAGTTGGTCCAAAAGCTTTCAATTAAGCGTCAACTGGTACTGACAATAACACACAAGCACGTCCTGTCGTCCATAGACAGTGCTTCCCGTAACACTGATGCCCTTGTGGCATGGAATATGCGGAACTCCTTTTTTTTTTTCGTATGCACGCAGTGAATTATATTGCTTCATTACAAAACCATAAGAACATGCCAATAAGTAATTGAGCCGTCTTCAGACATTGCCTTAGGCCGACACCTTCTAAAAGGCATTAAAATTATGTTAAGTGCCTGTGGGCTGTTCTCAGCTGGTGTCATCACCTATCTTCAGCTCTCAAGATCGGATTGTCTCGTAAGCTTTTCTCTTTGTTTTTATTTAGAAGAACACATTGGAAATAAAAAATTGAGGAGGGATGCTCGCGTGTAAATTCACGAAATTGCCAAGAGAATGTGCAGCTGTGTGAACCCGAGCTGTGATATCATGGATAACGTCCTAAATACGCTCCTCGGAACAGTATAGTTCAGCCGCGATGAAGAATTGTCGGTCCTGCAATGCCGATAAGGATTTGTTTGACGCATAGGTCAGGAATTTGCTTCATAAGAAATACCAGTAACCAGTAATAATTCACGAATCGCCACATAATGGGTAAGAAACGAGGAAGCCAGAATGGCCTGCCAAGCATCCTTAAGTTCCTCGACGTCAAATGCGGATAGCATTCATGGCGGAGATTCAGCGACAAACCACCTATTTCGCGTCGACAAGCCTATTGGGGCAGGAGCTCCGTTGTCTGCGACTACGTATATAGAAGCCGTGTCCCTCGGCCGGAGCAGTATCCTTTTCTATGCGGAGAGAACGACGACGTGGTGTCAGGCGTGTGTTACTTCTTGTGATTGAATCATAAAGAGGGACAGACACAAACGAAATACAGACAAGAGCCCCAGCGATGGGGGCGGCTTAGCTCTGGCTTCCTGTCTCCCCTCCGGCTTACTTCTTTTTGCTATAGCTTAGCCGTCCCGACTGTGATGGATGCTTGCTCGAGTTGGGCGTGGCTTTCATGCTTTAGCGGCTGTGGTGCGTCATAAAGGTAATCTCCCACAGTCTTCGTCCTCCGAACAACTGTCACTGCGATGCAGTTTTTCGTGCCTTATTTGCACGCTGTTTCCACTTCTTACGCTTCTCGAGCCATGCGCCTTGTTACACTTCAATCGAACCTCTGCGGTCAGTATTATTTTGATCCCTACACAACACAGCTTTTGAAACTGCTTTATTGATAGAGTTCAAGACTTGTTTGCTTCTGAAACATGTGAAAGTTCATCAAGAATGTGTTGATGCATGTTACTTTTTATACATGACAATGTAATGATTTAGGATGAGGAAGGTAAACGAGAATGAAAACCAAACAGTAACACAATATTCGTTGCCTGTTATTCCAGCAAACGCGAACCTGGGCCTCGCAATATCCACAAGCCTTGCTGAGAGGTTAATGTTTCTTGGATGTCAGAAATCCTGTGACGTTGTATAAAAATTAATGGTGAAAATTTCCAGAATCAATCCACCCTGCAGCGCAATAACTAGGTGGCTCTCAAGACTGTCACCCATAAATTAAAATAGCCTCATGTCAACAAGAAGGATAATGCCACTATTTATCGACAGATTTTTGCAAGAATAAAATGAACCAAAGAACGGGTTAACGTTCCTGTTGTTTAAGCCCCGCCCATCGACTGTGAAAGTGCGTTTGAGTCGAAATTAATCGCAAGTAGCAATTGAAAACTACGCCCTAAGAGCTAGCACAAATGATGCAATACAAGCCCAAGAAAAAAGTACAATGTTAACAACGGTAAATGCGACGACGGAAGGTACCATCAGAGTGGATGTGATATACATATATATTGTGACGCTCTTAGGTGCATAGTGGGTTCACGAATGTGACGCGCTTAGGTGCATAGTGGGTTCACGCCTCAACAAACAGTATGTGGGGGCACCGAAGGGTAGTGAACGACGACGACGACGTGTGGCGGGCTGGCTGAGTCTCGACAGGCGCTCAGTTGACCAAGGCCATCGCTCCTAACTCTACCCGGCTTCAAAGTAACGCCTTTTGTGGGCGTAACAGAGTGGTGGAGGTGCTGGGTACGACAGAACGTACCACGGAGTCGCAACATCTAGAACTTCGCCGGAGCCGTCGTCTTGCCGGTCTCTTGCCAACGACCTTCCCTATGGCTCAGGACGGAGGTGGACAAATGCCAGCTATAGTTTCACCTTCTCAAAGGTCAGCGCCAGTTGGACCTTTGCGGCACTACATGGAACCACGCTCGTTCGCGGGAAAAGTGGGCGAAGACGTCGACGAGTGGCTGATGCACTACGCAAGGGTGAGCCGCTACAACCGTTGGGATTCTGTCACTCAGCTTGAATATGTTGCACTCTTTCTGCGTGAGACAGCGTTGATGTGGTATGAAAACCACGAAGACTCCCTAACAACGTGGGAGCACTTTGTTGAGGAAATTAAGAAGTGTTTTGGCGACACCCACGCCAAACAGAAACGCGCCGAGAGAACACTTGCTCAAAGAGCTCAAGCTCCTGGAGAAACATGCACTATATACATAGAGGAAATCCTCAAGCTGTGCAAAATCGTAAATCCGCAGATGTCCGAGGAAGACCGAGTCGGACATCTCCTCAAAGGAATTGCAGAAGATGTGTACAATTTCCTCATAAGTCGGGAACACGTTGATTCCGTCTCAGATGTCGTGCGTCATTGCCGTACGTTTGAGACGTTGAAAACACGTCGCATTGTGCCAAAGTTTGGACGCCTGGCGAATGTGACAACCATTGCCAGCGTCGATGAGAGCCCTTCTGCCGATCTTTCGTCTACTATACGGCAGATCGTGCGTGAAGAACTGCTGCGGCACCAGGAACTTGCGCGCGACGTCATACGACAACCTGACGCTTATTACCCGCAACACATGGCGCCTGCCGCACCCTGCGCTTCCTGGCAACCGGCGGTATGTGTCACAGACGTCAACCACAGAGGTGCTCCATGGCCACGTGAGGACACATTTACGCCCGAACGCCGACCAGCAGGACACCCTCGCCCCAGCAGGTTTGCACGCAGACCGACCGTTCCTCCTGTGCAGCAGGCTCAGCCGCTCCGCTCTGCTACACGACCCCCCACGGCTGAGCGCTTCGAAGGGCAGTTCATCGATCGTCGTTTACCTGTGTGCTATAGCTGTGGCGACTTGGGTCACATTGCCAGGTACTGCAATCGCCGCCAACCACCGAGGTTCGACCGATCGACGATGTCTAGGCGGTACCGCGCTCCTCTGGGCGAAACATATTCGCCCTCGCACACATATTTAGGAAGCTTGCCTCACCAGCACCCAGAGCCGCTACGGAACCATTCTCCAGCATCCGATCGCAGCTTGACACCACCACCCGCTCCTCGTGTAAGCCGGTCGCCCTCTCCGCGGCGTCGATACCCGTCGCCACCCCCGGAAAACTAGCCAGCGCGGCCGTTGGAGGTGAGGTCGCTGGACAATCTTCGATATCGACAGAGATACCTCCAACCATTTGTATGTTTAAGAATAAGGTGTTTGTATTAATTGACGGGGTTTCATCCATGGCCTTAGTGGACACGGGAGCAACCGTTTCAGTGATGAGTCTTGCGTTTAAAAGCCTCCTAGGACGAAAGGTGATGTTTCGCTGGGACCGTGCCGATACGTTTCGCGGAGTGAGTGGGGAGTTGTTGTATCCTGTGGGCGTGTGTAATGTAGACGTTACCTTGGGTGGTCAAATATTTAACGCGGAGTTCGCTGTTCTACCTCATTCTACGCATGACGTAATCCTGGGTCTTGATTTTTTGAAACTGTGTGGTGCCACCGTCGACTGCAAAACGGGTGAAATCAGTGTAGGTACGAGCTTTGCTGCGGCGTTTATGGAAGCCCCACCGTGTCGTGAAAGTGTGCTTTGTGTATCCCGGGATACAGTTGTGCCTCCGTTATCCGCAACGTGTGTTTCAGTCGCCTGTTTCCCCACCACCGACGGAACGTTTGACGCTACCGTGGAGCCCGTTCACCTGAGTTGCATCAAGAGGAATGTACTGATACCGTATTGCACGCTGTCAGTTGTTCAGGGACGCACCAACTTATGGGCCGTAAACTGTTCGAGTGAACCTGCAATACTACCACAGGGTCTGAAACTTGCCGCCTACCATGAAGATCACGTGCTATCGCTCGCCATTCTTACAGAGGCCCTTGATTCTGCCGATGAGCGCCATTTCGCTAATGTCTGCCCTGCGGCGCACTCCTCATTTCTGACTATGGTAAACAAGTCGCTCAGCACTAAGCAGCGTCACGAAGTGGCGAATATTCTGCTACAACATGCCCGACTGTTTGACTTCTTCCAGCAAGAGGGACCACCATTGTTTCCTCCTTCTCGTATACACCATCGCATCGATACGGGATCTGCCCAACCGCTGCGACAGAAACCATACAGAGTCTCACCGTCGGAACGCAAGGTGATCAATGACCAAGTCCACGAAATGCTAAATAAGAATGTAATCCAAGAATCCTGTAGTCCGTGGGCAGCGCCAGTGATCCTGGTTAGAAAGAAAGATGGTACATGGCGATTTTGTGTTGACTACCGCCGCCTCAACACCATCACTAAAAAGGACGTATATCCTCTTCCGCGTATTGATGATGCTATCGACTGCCTCTCATCAGCGTCTTACTTTTCGTCTGTTGACTTGAGGTCGGGGTACTGGCAGATTCCTATGCACGAGGCAGACAAGGAGAAAACGGCATTTGTAACACCAGATGGACTTTTTGAATTTAATGTGATGCCGTTCGGGCTCTGTAATGCGCCTGCAACTTTCGAGCGCTTCATGGACAACATCCTGCGTGGTTTGAAGTGGGAAGTATGCATGTGCTATCTAGATGATGTAGTGATTTTCGGGCGCACGTTCAGTGAACACAACGCACGTCTCGATCTTGTGCTAGACTGCTTGGACAAAGCGGGTTTGGTGCTCAACTCGAAGAAGTGTCATTTTGGAGAGCGCCAAACACTCGTTCTGGGACACCTAGTGGATAAGGACGGTATACGGCCTGATCCAGCGAAGACTGCTACGGTGGAAGCCTTCAAGCAACCTCGCCATGTAAAAGAGCTACGCAGTTTCCTAGGGCTTTGCTCGTACTTCCGCCGGTTTATTCGTGGATTTGCCAACATCGCGTATCCGCTGACATGCCTCCTCCAGAAGGGCGTTCCCTTTGAGTGGACTCCTGAATGTGAAGCTAGTTTTCGTGAGCTGAAGTCTCGTCTGACGTCTCATCCCATTCTCCGACACTTCGACCATGCGGCTCCCACAGAAGTTCATACGGACGCTAGCGGTATTGGCATCGGCGCCGTCCTTATTCAACGCGTCGACACCAAAGAACACGTCGTCGGCTATGCGAGTCGTTCTTTAAGTAAGTCCGAGCGTAACTACACCGTTACAGAGCAAGAATGTCTTGCAGTTATTTTCGCAGTACAGCGCTTCCGGTCGTACCTGTACGGGCGCCCCTTCACTGTGGTGACAGACCATCATTCTCTCTGCTGGCTGGTTAATCTCCGTGATCCGTCGGGCCGGCTTGCGCGTTGGACACTCCGTTTACAGGAATATAACTTTACCGTTTCTTATAAAAGCGGCCGCCGACACGCCGACGCTGACTGCCTCTCGCGCATGCCGCTTCCAACGACGGACTGCGACGCGGACAACTTCGACTGCTATATCGCATCACTGGAGCCAGGATTTCCTGATATAAATACCTTCAAGGTCGAGCAACAAAAAGACAGAACTTTAGAACCACTGCTCATTACTGCAAGGCAATCAGCACCATCCACTCGTTTCTGTGTTCGTGATGGGGTTCTTTACAAAAAGAACTATTCTACTACAGGCCCACGATATCTTCTGGTGGTCCCGGAGAGTCTCCGTGTCTCCGTCTTGCGCGCTATGCATGACGATCCAACATCTGGACATTTGGGTTCTGCGCGAACTCTCTACCGCCTCCAAGAAAGGTTCTACTGGCCTAAAATGCGCCAGACGACCGCCCAGTATGTGTCCAGCTGCAGCGAGTGTCAACGTTATAAGCGTCCGACGAGTGCTCCTCCTGGTCAACTCCATCCAGTGCCACCCCCCAGCTCTCCCTTTGAGCAAGTTGGCATCGACCTCCTCGGTCCTTTCCCGCGTTCATCCGATGGGAATCGCTGGATTATCGTGTGTGCCGATCACTTGACACGCTACTGTGAGACAGCTGCAATACCATCGGCTACTGCAACCGAAGTGTGTATTTTTCTGCTGCGTTTTGTCATTCTCCGACATGGACCTCCCAGAGTCATCATCAGCGATCGTGGGCGGCAGTTCACTGCAGACGTGGTCGAAGAGATGCTTCGTCTATGTGCTTCAAGGTTTCGACATTCCACCCCGTATCATCCCCAAACAAATGGCCTTACGGAACGCACGAACAGAACTCTTACTAACATGCTGTCCATGTATGTCGAGTCAGATCATAAGAACTGGGACAGCGTGCTACCTTTCATTACGTACGCATTTAACACCTCAAAGCATGAAGTTACGGGCTACAGTCCCTTCTTTCTTCTCTACGCTCGTCCGCCTCGTTATACACTAGACACTATCTTCCCGTTTTCCAGCCACGATAATCTTTGTATATCAGAGACAGTCTGTCTTGCTGAAGAAGCCCGACGACTTGCTTCGTTACGCACTCTTGTTTCACAAGACCGCTCGAAGGCACGCTGCGACCGCCGACGCCGACACGTTATATATGACCCTGGTGATTTAGTGTTGCTCTGGAAACCAACCAGGAAACGTGGGCTATGTGAAAAACTGCTGGCCCACTATGTTGGACCCTATGTTATTACGGAGCGCATCAGCGAATTAACGTACCGCATAGCACGTCTCACATCAAATGGCCGACGGTCAGCAAAGACTGAACTTTCGCATGTCGCCCGTTTAAAGCCCTTTATTTCTCGACAGCCTGTTTGACTTGCCCGGCGGGCTTCGTCTGCGCGGAGGGAAATGTGACGCTCTTAGGTGCATAGTGGGTTCACGAATGTGACGCGCTTAGGTGCATAGTGGGTTCACGCCTCAACAAACAGTATGTGGGGGCACCGAAGGGTAGTGAACGACGACGACGACGTGTGGCGGGCTGGCTGAGTCTCGACAGGCGCTCAGTTGACCAAGGCCATCGCTCCTAACTCTACCCGGCTTCAAAGTAACGCCTTTTGTGGCGTTATATATATATATATATATATATATATATACAATATATATATATATATATATATATTGGATATAGAGGACACGGTGTAGGCTCCACGTGGAATATGTACAAGGCACAGGGAGATCAAAGCTTTATTCCTATTTATGTATACTCCCTATGCACAAAAGTATCAATGTAACGTAGAAGTTTGCATAACAATCGTTCTCAATCCCGTGATGCTCCATTTTCTTCTCGCACAGTTCTTGCTAGGGGTTTTGCCGTCGCTGTTTTACCACTCCTGCAATTGCTATCGTACAGTGGTGCCGTGCGCTGTCGTCTTCATCCAGTCCACACTGTCGACATGGTCTACTGCTCATGGTAGTGTCATTGATTGTCATATTTCTCAAGTACGTCATCATCGTTATGCTATAGCTCTGGTTATTGTCTATCTTAGTCTCACTACCACGCACAGTCCACAGAGCGCGAGGTATTACAACTGTTCGCCCCTTTTTTATCGCTCTCAAGGTAGCACAGATATACGGTACACGTTTTCTTTAGAGAGCCACGAGAAGCTAATCGTCTTGAAGTTCGCCACTTTGGAAGCTGTCTGTAGTGCTGTTATAAAGCTTTCGAAGTTATTCTACTATGTATGAAAACTGAGAACTTGAATGTCCTTTTCTTTAGATGTGTTCCAAGAAAGTTTATGAGACTAAGCAGTAGCGTACAGGTCTTGTTTTGTTATGAAATATAATAAAGGAAATAAATTTAGTCACCCCGTATATATTAGTTGCTACATCTCTGCAGATAATATAATAACATTAAAAGAACAATTCGAAGATATGACGAACCATCACGGGTTTGATAGGTATAGAGCCGAGTTAACTGAGTTCAGTAAAGAAAGACAGCCTATACCATTAGGTACACTGCAACAAGGACAAAAGTCGAATACAAGTTGCACCAGGAACTATACTATGTACTTGCATATACGCGTATACAAACTCCGTGGCACGTACACGTGGCCACAATTGGTCAGAGATGTGCACCTAGGTGCTGGATGAGCAAACAGATATGAATAACACACACACAGTAAACCACGGCAGTCAAGGACTCATTCGTCCCAGAAGACGCACAAATCGTCAAAGCGTGTATCGCTTACATAATTCCGTCCTGTGATTGGGTACCATGTAGCATTCTTCCTTCTTCCAAGAAGTGTTCCAGTCCAAGAAATGTTCTTCGCAGTGCTATCTCAGATGGCCAAGAGCTGACCACATTAGCGAGATCAGTTCTACTACAGTGAAGTCCTATAACCATCATATGTCTTCAATAATCAAGACACTCTTAGAATATGAGAAAGTTTGAATGAAATCAAGAGTTCGAAGAAATCTCGTCTGGTCGGGAAGTAATGGCATAACAGGAAGAAAAAAAATTGGTTGGCGTTGTGTTTTTCTTCTTATTATGCGAAAGTTTATTCAAGTAAGAATCTAAAACACTGTTTTGCTAGTGGTGCCATTGTCCAGCCCAACGTTCATTATTCTCAAGTAAGACGATAACTCCTGTTAACGACTGTGTTAGTGCAGCTGATTGTGGAGTATGGTTTCTTGTGCATCGAAGTTTCTATTACCTGGCATTTTCTTTCTCTTGCAAGAGACCCACACACAGCGAAAGAAGAAGGAATCACGTACCGACACAGCCGTGATAATCAGCGGCTCTCAAGCAGCATGTCACAATTACAAAAAAAAAAAAAATCGGAAAGCCTCAAATAAACAACTGAGCATAGTCACACAAAGCTCCAGCCGAACACAAGGACATTTTTTTTCAGAGACATACGTCGTCTGGACCACGCGACTCGAGTCCCTGGGTGGGAACGAAGCGGCCGACGCCACAGCTCGAAAACGGTTCTTGTCCTCGGAAAAACAGCGGCGACGAGGCTGGAAGACATGCCTAAATACATTATTATTCTACAGTACCATACACTCTAACAAAGAGTGTACCCTCCACTTCCCCTGAAATTCTACAGAGACGACACAGTTAAACTCACAAGGCTGCGAACTAACTACAATGTTAACGGTATTTTATTGCGTAGGTTATCTGTTGTAGCTTCGACGGGGCGGCCGGACGGAGGATCTACGGCATGAGGCCTGAACGGCCGGGCCGCGCAGCGCCCCAAGAAAAAGTAGGACTGCTTCAGTCGGGGACCAGACCAAGAATCATTTTATTACAGCGAGGGGAAACACAGCAGGCAACTTAAAACGTTTGGCGCTGAGTGGCGCCCTGACGTAAACGACCCAAAACAGAAATCGGAATCTAACACAGCATACCGCATCACCTCTCCCTTGAGAGGTGATGCGGTATGCGCTACTCGTTCTCCTCGCTACAAAAGCAAGCCGTAAATTGCAGAAGAACACGTGTTAGCACTGTAACACGCGTGTTTTGTGATGACCTCTCTGGCTTGTCCATTTTAAGAAAATCACACATTAAAACTGAAAATGAACACGATTGCACAACAGTTCTGAAGAGTTTCAGTACCCGTCTTGGGAAGACAATGACATGCAGACTTGCACACACGGATCACACGTGAAAAAAAGTTCACAGAGTACAAAAGTAGACAGTGCAAACATCTATGTGCCCGCTGGGACAGCACCGATGGGTGGCTCATTCACCTTGAGCCTCACTCGAGACAGCTCTGTGGCTGTCGTGGATTGGACATTGTGCGTTAAAGCAATTTACACTCCAAGAAGTTGGGATGGTCCCCCCGTAAGAATGCTAAAGAGCTCAGCAATGTTCAAAAAATTTTGGAATGAAGGGCCAATTTGTATGGCGATCAGTACCGTAGCAATTATGTGCGTACTGCACGATTACGCTACAAGAAACATAATGTATCCCCTATACCAGTAGTAACTGGAAGAAAAGGTGGGAGATAATTATCAAGGGAACGGTAGTCACTGGAGTGACACTTTTCTGTGAGGTTTTCAAGAAAATCCTGGTGTGCCGGGCATTTCACAAGTTTGGATGCATTCCAACGTTTGCCATTTTCAAGCTTGAAAGTATTGCGACCTACCTACGGTAAGTCTTAAATGAACCCGAGTATTTAGTACTGGACTTTTTCGAGTTACGTACTCGGACAAGATCTCCTGGATGAAACAGAGGGCATTTTGTTGCGCGGCGATGGTCCACGTACGTCTTAACACTTTTGGCGTAAGAGCCAAATTCACATGCAACCACTTCGTTAACAGTCTGGAAGGTGTATTCAGTATCCTGATCCCAGACAAGCGGTTGTCCTTGCTTTAGCAGTTTCCTAAGCGATTCTGCCAATGCAGTGTAATGCGTGATCAGTTTAGAGTAATATCGCGTGAGACCAAGAAATGAATGCAGCGTCTTCTTGTCAGTTGGTTGCGGTGCATCAACAATTGACTTAACTTTGTTTGCCAGCTACGAATTGCCATTTGGACTAAACCTATGTCCAAGAAAAGTGAGCTCTGGGACACGGTATACATACTTTGCATATGCCAGCAGCTGACATTCTGGAAAGCGCAGTTTGCAGATTTTTATCATGGTCAGCTTGTGTCCGGCCCCAAATCAAAACATCACTTAGGCAGCACAAGGTACCTGGACAGTTCTTTAAAACAGATGACATTATCTGCTGAACAGCGGAAGGCGCAGATGGCAATCCCAGACACATACGCTTGATGCGAATGAGACCGTTATGAGTGATGAAAGTAATAAGCTCACGGCTTTTCTCGGACAATAGAACATGATGATAAACAAGCTGTAAGTCCAACTTGCTGTACACATTAGCACCAACGAATCGATGCAACAGCTCGTCAGCCCTCGGTAGGGGAAAGCAGTCTATGACGATAGCATTGTTAGGTTCTCTAAGATCGATGATATCAGCTGATTCCAGCCGTTGCAGTTCGGCGGAGACTTGCTCACGGAGAACCAGAGGTAGAGGATGTAGTTTCGCCACGACTGGTTGCACTGAGGCTCGAAGATGAATGTCGAGGATGAAGCCCTTTACAAGTCCCGATTGTCCTGAGAACGGCTGGGCGAACCCTCAGGGAGCGTTGTGTGGAAGAGGCGGAAGCTGAACGCTTGGGTCAGCTGGAACTCCTGACACTTGTTGGCATGTAGCAAAAACAAGCTGCGTACGAACAGGGTCCTGTCGATGCGTTCGGTTCCTCGAACGGCAAACCGAAGCGTAATGTCCCACCTTTCCGCACGCACGGCAGGTAACGTGCTTTGCCGGACAGGCTGCATTGGATGCGATGTGGTGAGGTGAACCACATCGGTAACAATGGGGTGTGATGTCTCGACTGGCTTGGCAGAGTTGAGGCTGGACGTCACGTTGGCCGGCTTCCCTAGGATGCGACTTCCCGCCAAGCCGCCAAGCGCCATCTTGAAGCCGCCAGGTCGAGGGAGAAGGGTGGCGGGAACCACCATCTTGCGCGCCCGGGCAAGGAAGGTGATGGCTGTCGACGCCATCTTGGCGTTGCGTCGAGACGCGCTGACAGACCAGCTGTTTAAGACGTTGTTTGTCAACTTGCTGTACGGTTCGTCCGATTTCCTGGGCCTTCTTGAGCGTGAGGGACGATCCTCGGTAGAGTAACCTTTCTCGTGTTCTTGTTGATGCGATGCCTTGGAGGATTTGGTCGCGAAGGGACTCGTGATGCCAAGCACCGAACGCACAAGCAGGCGCTAGCCTTTGTAGCGCGGTGACGAAGTCCTGAAAGGTTTCCCCACGTAGTTGCTTTCTGTCCCGGAAGATAATGCGGTGCACCAAGGGATTGGTGCTTTCTTCGTAGTGCTCGTCGAAGATGCGAAGAATGTTTCGAACGTAGTAGCCGCCTGGCCCGTTTGCGACGCCAGGTTGTAGTAGAGACGCTGCCCCTCGAAGACTAAGTTACTTAGTAAAATGGCTTTCTTCCTCTCCTCTTGTAGTGCCTCGCATCCGGTTGCCTCGAGAAACGTGCAAAAGTACCGTTTCCACGTGAGCCACGGTACCGCAGGAGTACCGGGTAGTACCAGAAAGGCGGCATTGGGGTTACGAACGCCGTGCTGGGCCCCGAGAACAAAGGCGGAGGAGTTGCGGTTGACGGAGGAGACGTAGTTGCGGCGTCTTCCATGCCGAAGGCAGGAGGAGGAGCAGAAGTAGTATGGAAAGGGCACGTAGGAAGCATCGTAATGGTTTACCTCGTCGCCAGTTTGTTGTAGCTTCGACGGAGCGGCAGGACGGAGGATCTACGGCATGAGACCTAAACGGCCGGGGCGCGCCGCACCGCAAGAAAAAGCCGGACTGCTTCTGTCGGGGACCAGACCAAGAATCTTTTTTATAGCAGCGAGGGGAAACGCACCAGCAACTTACAGCGTTTGGCGCTGAGTGGCTCCCTGACGTAAACGACCCAAAACCGAAACCGGAATCCAACACAGGATACCACAATATCGCCAACGCCGTTTTCGTGCCTCTGCAAGTTTTGCGGCGTCCCGGGCAGTCTGTGCCACATGGTAACGGAGTGTTCGGGGCCCTCGGGACCTTCGCAGAAACCGAAGACGGGAGATCAAAAGAGCAGCCGAAGGCGAGACGACAGAAGAGGACAGAAGAGGAACTGTGTGAGGTCATAATTTCTTGCTCACGGCTGGATCACCAGCGAAAGTTGATGGACAGGGCCAAGGTGGCAGCAACAATCCACGGGTTGCTGGAACGAGGAAGCCGCCCACCTGAGGGCGAAGATACATATCTTTGTCAGTATCGCTAATTTAGGCGTAAACGTTTCTTTCTCTCGCTCTATAAAATTCATTGCCTTTTCCACTCCCTCGCAGAATGGCGCTAAAGTAGGTGCCATTGCTGCTACGTTCTTACGGCCCTGCCAGTTGCCTCTCAACTTCTAGCCTGGACTTCCATTTCAGCAGAAGTTACTGAAACCAGCATCAAAATTTTAAAAATTGCCAATGATCGCATGAGTCGAGTAACCTTAGATTAGTAATAAACGGCTGACTTCCTCGGGTGCCTTCTGAAGTACATAAATCGATAATAATTTATTGATTTGCTCCTAGAGCCCCATGAACCATTGGGGGCCAGGAAAAAGGTACATGTACTAGCGCATCCTTTCAAGAGGCTGGAACTTTCTTCCTCTATGAGCCTTGTAAAGTACCAGAATACGCCTTTAGGTTGTAGCGGATACACGTTGAAGATTTGCATGTGCTCATGCAGCGCCTAAGAGTTCTGCACATTCAATTTTCTGAACGATATGTGTCTTCAATCCGTAAGCCTACAGCTAAAGAACAAAACTATTCACCTAGAAGTCACAGACCAGTCGAACATGTACAGCACTAGACATATTTCTCAGAAGGGGGAATACACGGGAGGAAACCAGCTGCGGTATAATAAAGGTAATCGATGAAACCGAGCTGTCATCGCCCAAGCCTGCCGAGGGAATTCGGTAGGGCCTGTCTTTCTGGTATTTGCAGCCAGTGACACAGCGGTAGCCCCTCGATAGTTGCTCTCTCTCTCTCTCTCTTCCTCCCGTTTCTTCCTTACAATGAAAGCGAACCATCACAACAGGAGGAGGGGGGATACTAGGAATGTGGCCTGGTTCCATATCGGCGTAGTAGTCGAGGTGGCGGCAAGACTGCAACCTCGAACACATTAGCAATTCAGATTGCGGAGCACCGACGTTGTATCTGCTTTCGTACAGAGTTCCCCAGAGGTGGCTATTGCACTGTCCAAATACAATGTCTGCAGGGTCAAGCTATGATGCCGGCTCTCGGTAAGATCTGCAAAGAACGTCGCTTTGCTTTCCTAACGCAGTCTTTGTACGCTCAGTTATTCCACGTGCGCTCGTATTTCTTGCGGTGCGAATCGTTCGCAATATGAAACTCGACGTTCGACAGCCTTAAACAAGCAAAAACAATAGTAATTTCATAGACATCATAATTCCTTGAAAGGATCACCAGCTGTTCTGTTTTCAGTAATGTATTTATTATATATAGTATATGCTGTATTTGTTTACTTGTTTGTTTGTTTTCATTCGCACAATTTATTTAAACAGCGCCGGTGAAAGATAGCACTGTTGCACCCGCAGTGGTCGACGTCTGGAACACGTCGAATTTGTCTTTTTGAAAACTGTATGAGAAGTCGCAATGTCCCGGATAGGTAATAAAGTGATTCACTGCATTATTGCTTGTTGCTTCCAGTTCTGGCGAAATTTTAGGTTCCTAAGCAGAAGCCCAGCATCTGAGTAGAAAACTTCAGGCTAGCACCGCATAATATTTACAATAGCCGAATACTTGCGAGCAAATTTTTGACGCCTCAATAAATGTGGTCGCGCACTGTGGAGGGAGGCTCTTACGCGCAAGCGCAGCTTATCATCTGTTCAAAACTGCAGCGTCTGTCTGATCCCGCGAAGCAAGCGAACGCGGAAGGCGCCTGCAGGTGTAGAAAATCACGCGAGGGAAAGAGCCAAGGATAGCAAGCGCGCGGCAAGGCAGCGTCACCTAGAGGAAAGTGCAGGTAACGTTGAGCGAAGGCTGAAAGGACAAATGAGGGGAAAGGTCGCGGAGAGCGAGGGTAGGCAGAGGCACGCTGGGTTGACATCCTCTCCCACCTGCTGCAGGTTTGCTCCCTTGCACGCCCCACACTGCGTGTACGAGTGAAAGCGTGCGACGGTGAGGCCGACGATGGCGGCTCAATAAGGGAGAAAGCGCGCCGTATTCCGGCGCGCGCGTGACACTGGGGGAGGGAGGCGGGGCGTTGTAACTCGGCCGCGCGCGGGCGTGCGGGCTTTATCTTGAAAGCGAGCTGCTTTAGGGATCCAGGTGGGTCGGCGGCTCGTAGCTTTACGTACGCTGTGTTTTCACCCCTCAGCTAGCGTTGACGCGTCACGGCGAAGAATTGGCGCACTGTATAGGACTGCCTCATTTAGTTTTGGGATTTCGAAATAGCATGTATCAGCCGTGTTGTGAATAAATATAAAATGTGCATGACACTAAAGTTGTTACCTTTCCGGGGCGCACAAATCGGCATTACATTACATTACACGTTGCCACGGGGTGAACGTAAACAGGATTGTATGCATCGCCATTTGCCGTATAGCAAATAATTACCCGTTTCACTGGAGCTTTGCTGCACAATAATGTTAACATGTACGTTAGATCGGCGTCCTTTTCATTGATAAGTTGCACTTTGTGGGTATCTAACGTAGTATGGAAATCACCATCGTAATCTCCACGCGGCCACCATCTGAAAGTGATAGAGTTGACACGCGAGCACTGTACCTGTGGCTGCGGCCTAATGGTTAGAGAATCGTGCTGCTGTGCTTAAGACCCGAGGTTTGAATCTGGCAACCGGACATGATTAAACTTTATAGGGAATGCGAATCAACTGGACGACGGACCGATCAACCCAGGTGAAATAAAGGAATAGTAGGCAAACAATGTTTTGCTTTAAAACAACTGCCACCTGTATCCTTTAGCGAACTTCTTCCTAAATAAGACATCATTGGTGGCGCCCAGCAAATTTCACCGATGTTACACGTCATAAGGAATGACAAGCAAACGTAAAACGTCCCTGCCTCTAGTAACTTTCAAATCCTTTGAATTCTATAACTGTGAACGGTGCTTACCGAGAACCCGAATACTCGATGCGTTTAGAGATTCCAACATGATTAGAAAAAGCTTCAGAAATTTTTTTGCAAGCTCTAAGATTTTCCGGGCCTTTCTTTCTGGCGCATATATTGTCAGGATTTGTTTTCCAACAAGTAAATCTCACGACAAGCACCTGAAGCGAAAGGCGAACACAGCAGCGGCAAGCAGCGTCTTGAGGTGCATCTGCACTAAAGCCGCAGGCACCATGTATTGAAAGTATCGGGCTGCCGTTATTGGTCGATGCTCAGGTTGCAATCTCTGACCACTGGCTCGATTCCACGTCGGATTATCTTTCCGGACGTCAACTTGTGCCGAGTGTGAAGCAAAGGGTGCCGAACTAAGCACCACAATCGGCACATTTCTTCCGGACATGTGCTGTTCGCGATAACAATAACTTGGGGAAAAAAAAAAAAAGAAACTCGTTTTATAACCTATACGCCGCTCCTGTTGTTCTTCATTAGTGCAGCGAAGTTTCCACAACGATGTGTATCGTCCCAATTTCCAGGCATTGCACCGAGAAGCGCAAAACGAACCAAATGCATCACAACGATAGGCTAGGAGGTATTCGGGCATCGCGTCGCTTGCGCTCATTTTGTTCGCTTCCACTACGGGCACGGCTAGACTTAGCAAAGCGCGCAAGGCAATATTTTCGAACAGAGACGGGGCAACGTTCCACCTCTGTACACCGGACGGCAAATGCATCCCTCCCGCTTTCGTGTGAGCGAGCAATTACGCCCGCTGTTATTTCCAGCTCAGCGAAGCAGCCGCGTAGAGCGGCGACTCCTCGCGGTCAGATAATAAAGGTCGCCATCGGCCCACACCACCACGCCACAAAGCTCCTGAAAGCGGACCACCGCAACGCTTTCTTTAGGCGACAGTAACTGCAAGCCTAGGGCCAATTTTCTCACACCCTCGGCTCCTACAGCCAGATATAAATTGTGCGGCTGAGTGGACACAGGCACACTCGAATACGTCCAGGCAGTTCGACGACTTTGGCGTTGTCCTATCGAACATAAAGGACGCGGTTTTGATGCTTGGCAACGCCGGCTACGCTGTGACAGGAACATTATGACGCAGCTTCTGGCTTCTGGACGCACACGTGCCCGGTGAAGGGTGTTAAACCATCTAAGCAAGTCAAGGATACGACAGACCAAGCCCCGGATATCACGGATGATCGAGAGAATAAAAAGAAAGTTGGTATTTGATACACGAGAATAAAAGAAAGATGTGGAGTTTCGCGGGTCATGTGAAGGGTGGAGCAGATGACGGACGGTTTGCTAAGGTAACAGAACAAGTACCATGGGAAGCACATTGCAGTCGAATACGGCATAAAATTGGGCGATGTGACCAAGAAACTGCAATTTTTGTGCGCAGGGGGTGTTTAGTGGACGCAGTATAACGCTTCAACTAAATTGGACGATAAACGCGGCACTGGTTTCAACGCGTAGTCCGGTATACGAGGTATTTAAACTAATGGCACAGGCATAAATACTTCAAGTTGACAGAAAATAAACAGCGCAGAAGGAAGGGCATATTGCGGAGCACTCAATCAAACTTTCACAGGTCGGCTGCACTGTGAATCAGGTATATAACAAGTTTGACAACTACACACTACCGACAATGCCTGCATACAATCGTCGAGCTTACAACGTGAAACGTACAACGCGTCGAAGCGTACAACGCCTCGAATGGACCTAATTATTGGTCAGAATAATTAGTAGGAGATGCTTGTGGTGTGTGTTGTCTATGCGCGTGGCTGCACTGATTGACTTCCTAACTTCGTTATTTCTTCCCGAAAAGTAATATCTTAGTTAGTGCGCTTATGGATTATTTACCAGTCCGTAGTAGGTAAGTGCGTGCTTTACAGCGCTCCGATCGACTGCATCGCATCTGGCACCAAATGAATTCAGAAAACGAAACATCGGAGCTCATTTGTTGTAATTTTGAGGCCAGCTAAAAGTACATTTATAAGGGTTTGCGGAAAGCAATGACGTTTCGCACGTTAAAAATCGGCATTTCGAACGCATATGTTGGACTCTATGTGGAGCAAAACTTTTGTCAAGATTGTTGGCGTAAACTAACAGCAATGCTAAAAATTGTGTTGGTGTTCATCTGATACAGCGTGCCACAGCAAAGGAAAGTGCGTATTCTTCTTCCACAATGGTTACAACACGATCCTCATACAATTTCTTCCTTTAATGCATTGCACCACTCATAAGCTATGCCGAGACTAATCCTGATGGATGCAGAATTTGGGATGTGTACGTAGCAATCTCGAAAAACGAAAGCGATGTCTGATGCTTCTGAAGGGAACATTAGTGATGACAGATGAATTCACAGTCAATGTCACATATCTATCTACCTCTATATGTAAGGATTCTGTACCTCTTATATCACAGCGGCGTATACCCAATACGTACCCAATGCGAAATTAGGGAAATGAACAAATCAGAGAAATTATTGCGGAATTACAATAGGCGATACTGGCTTTGGCCTTCGCCGCACATGTAATCTTCGACAGTATACCGGATGTTTGAGAAAACACTGTCATTTTTTTTAAACATTGCCTGTGGCGGATAGCACTAGTTCATGAGCTGGTCACTCGTAGAGGCGAACATTACTTGCACAAAAATTTGAGATGCATGATTGACAAATTAACAACAATTTACTAATTAAGCTTTTAACTAATTACCCAACCACCCATATTACAATTCACAAATTCTAGCCGTGGAGTTGGCAAGGCGATCCGGATCCACTTGTAACGAACTCTCAGGATGACACCAGTTTCGAGATAATTCCCCAACTTTGCCAAGAAATTAATTGACGTTCCAGTTACTTACTTAACATCGTTTTATGCATTCAAGCACAAAAGTAACTGGAATGCCATTCCATTTCTCCGCAATGTTCGGGAATTAAAATCTCAAAACTGGTGTCATTCTGAAAATTCGTTGCAAGTCGACCGTTTTTTCGAGCTCCACGGCTAGAATTTGTAAATTGCATTATGAGCCATGAAGAAATGCGTTAAAAAGTAAATAATTTTTGGTAATTATTCGATAGTGCATTTCCATTTTTTCTGCAAGTAGTGTCCGCTGCCTGGAGTAGACAAGTTCATGAACTAGAGTTGCGCTATCTGCCTCAGGCAACATTTAAGAATGTTTGAAAGTTAATTAAGGCAAAATGAGACATCCACCCAATCATAGCAATTGCTACAAAGGAACCCCATACGGGTTTCCCGAAAGAAAAGCCTCGCAGTTGAAAAAAAAAATTCGTCGTGGTCCGGGACTCGAAAAATTACTTCTCTCCATCTTGCGGGTTTCCGCAGGACTATTACTTCAAACTGCTGCCTTTGCTTCGATTGTTGACAAATTCGACTTCGCAGTGCCATATGCTAGCTGCCTTGTTAGCTTAGATGGTAATAGAGCGGCTGCCGCGGAAAGGCGGTGGTGCCGGGCTCGAATCCCGGACCAGGACGAACTTTTCTTCAACTGCGAGGTATTTCTTTCTAAGAATCCGTTTGGGTGTCCATTGTAGCAATTGCTACTATTGGGTGGATGTATCATTTTCCCTCAATTACATCTATCCACCTTGCGGTTGTCGCAGAACTATTACATCGATGTTTGAAAGTGTCCGCTGAAACACTCGGTATATCGACAGATATATCTGCTGAGGTACCGACCTATACCCATAAGCAGCAGCTGCGGCGACTGCTGAAAGAAAGATACCCAGGTCAAGTAGGCAAAGAAAGCGTTACTTTTAAACAATCAAATCACTCCTTAATAAATGTCATACGAGTGAAAGAGAAATGGGTGAAATACCATTACGACAAAACGAGTCATTCAGAACTTCGCAGGGTACATTCACACGGTCGCGCAGATACATAACTGATTCATGCCAGTGGCAAGGCATGCCCTCACGACACGGACTGCTTGTGGCGTACTTTACGCTATTTAAATAAGAATGCTTTAACACGACCCCGTCCGCCAACTTGTGCTCGTAGTGCCTTGCAAATACTCTAAGCCTACCACAAGACACGAAGTTTTATACGAAGTGCAATGAGAGCCCGTACGTAGCTTAATCGATTTTTCCATTGTCTTCAGCTGTCGCGAAGTCGGCAGCTAAAGCCGGCGCGAGAGCGGTAAACAGAAAGAAAGTGAGCATAGCACAATAAAAGAAGGATTTTTCTACATCGGTTGCAGTGTTGACACTCTCTTAAGCCAGAGATTTCCGAGAGGGGAATGACTGGCACACGTGAGCCCAGTAATTCACCCGTTTCGGGCGATGTTTTCCACGCACCCCAAGCTTAAGACTGTGCCAGTACATTTCTTCTGCAACAAAGAATGCTCAGAATAAAAGACCGTGCTTGGATTAATGCTTTGCTGGGTGTTCGAAGAAGCCAATCGTTCTTTTTTTTTGTTTTCCTGGAAAGGTTTCCGTGTTTGTCGCAATATTACGCACAAGCAGAACGGGTTGATGCTGCTGCCAACAAAGCGCGTCTTCCAATTCAATCGCAATGCGTGCCCGTTGCCTTTCTCAATTTTTGTTATGGTACACAGATGAGAAATTCAATAGCCGTATACGTACAGTCGATGGTCACAAAGTTAATGGCTGCACCAGGACGCTCGAGGAAACATCAACGTGCAGCAGTAAAGAAGGCAAATGTGTAATAAATTGCAACGAGGGGAACAGTGACTCATAGAGAAATGAATCATAGAAGAGCCAAACCGTGTGCGTAATAAATAACCTTTCAGTTGGTTTTCGCGTCTTTCCTTCCGTCTTTCAAGTCACTAATATGAACCTTGCCTTCATATTTATACAATCTGATGGAGATTCCGTAGAACTAACAGAAACAGAGATGTAATATCATTAAGCAATAAAATGTATTGCTGCTAATACTTCCCGTGGCACAGCACTTGTCGCGTACTAATGGGACCAAGAAGGCCAATGAAAAGATGATCATGCAAGACGGCATAAAAAGCGTAATGAGAGTTTGACAGTTTCATACCATAATTATAAAGGTGAAATGTGGCTCTGGTTTCCTCAGTGGACGTCAGCATGACGATTAAGGCAGCCTTGTAATACTGAGCTCAACAGGTACTTGACCTTGTCCCACAGGGTGCAGGTGTGGATCGTGGATGTGTCTTGATTAGGCTTCCTGAAACATTTATTCTCGAAATTCGCTCTATTACAACAGGCCGTTAATCTAGCCTTTCGGCAGCTTTATTTCGTAGTTGGAAAAACCCAGGAAGAAAAAATTATTTCACTTATTTTTTTGCTTTGAGTCTTGATTATTCAAACATCCAAGACATACACGGTGAAGTTTATTAACTTACTCGTATAGCTGAAAGAAGAAAAGTGCGACAGAGCATATCAAACGATGACTGTCGACGCTAATAATCTAGCATTCAATCAGCATAGCGACACAACGCATTGCCACCATCGAAACGAGTGATGCATGAGACGCGCACTGCGGCAGGGCTCCTCTTTCATGTTTACCTCAGACGACGAGACAAACTAGAAGTTAAAAGCGGGAGCCAACGTTTCGAACAAGTGGACTTGATTGAAGTGGACGGTCAATGTTGAGCGTGGCTCATGCATTCGATGATACTACTGCTACGGCACTGGCTGCTCTAAGGGATGGTGCAAACTGACGAAACACACCCACCCGGCTTCGCGAACATGTAGTGATCGTCGCGATGAAAGCTCAGCAGATCAGCAGGCACATAGGCGATAGATTCGAGTGCTGTGGTTCCATGATCAGGCTTCAGGAAGGCACTAGCTATGGCGGCGTCATGAGTCTTCAAGCCGTCGTCTTTGCTGTGGCGAGACACACCCGCATTCGATGTAGTTTTTTTAAATTATTATGCGAGTACCCTAAAGGCCCATATGGACATTACATAGGGATGTTACTGATAATCACCTAAGTTACAGTATACGTATTGAAACAGATAATGCATGCTATTTTAAAAAGAACAGGCGGAGAAACAGGGAAGAATAAAAATACACTGAGATGATTACGACACATCTTTAACGTTAAAGATACCTATACTATTAAAATGGGTGTTACACAAAATCAACATTACTTGATTACTTCATACAAGAAAAATGCCTGCTGGAAAGGTGCACTAACCAGCAGATACTGCATGAAACAATAAAATAACAAAGCTAGAGAACATTTTATGCAGCGCAAGGAACACGGTGCAAACCCAAAGTCATTTGCGCAAGAAACCTCAAAATATGGTGAGGAAGAAAAAGTAAAATAAGAAAACGTACACAATAACACAGTGACGCCTAGAACGAATGAGCAAGAGAATCCTACGTGAGTACGTTAAAACAGTGTTTTAGTTTTGCTAGGAAATCACCATAACTTCAAGCTGATACGATTTCATTTGGTAACATATTCCAGGGCTATATCGCGAGAAAGAGGGGCGAGTGACTCAAGAATTTAGTGCGCGCAAGAACGGGCTGAACTTTAAAGCGATGATCAAGGTGCGGGAAGATACGATGGGCGGGCCTGCAGCTTTACCTGCAGTGATAAAGCTGGTGAAAATGGGAAAGAAGTTCTATCAGTCTTCGATTTACTAGCGAAGGGAGGTTTCATCATCATCATCATCATCAGCCTAGTTACGCCCACTGCAGGGCAAAGGCCTCTCCCATATTTCTCCAACTACCCCGGTCATGTACTAATTGTGGCCATGTTGTCCCTGCAAACGTCTTAATGTCATCTGCCCACCTAACTTTCTGCCGCCCCCTGCTACGCTTCCCTTCCCTTGGAATCCAGTCTGTAGCTCTTAGTGACCATCGGTTATCTTCCCTCCTCATTACATGTCCGGCCCATGCCCATTTCTTTTTCTTGATTTCAACTAAGATGTCGTTTACCCGCGTTTGTTGCCTCACCCAATCTGCTCTTTTCTTATCCCTTAGCGTTACACCCATCATTCTTCTTTCCATAGCTCGTTGCGTCGTCCTCAATTTCAGCAGAACCCTTTTCGTAAGCCTCCAGGTTTCTGCCCCATATGTGAGTACTGGTAACACACAGCTGTTGTACACTTTCCTTTTGAGGGATAGTGGCAACCTACTGTTCATGATTTGAGAATGCCTGCCAAACGCACCCCAACCCATTCTTACTCTTCTGGTTATTTCAGTCTCATGATCCGGATCCGTGGTCACTACCTGCCCTAAGTAGATGTATTCCCTTACCACTTCCAGTGTTTCGCTACCTATCGTAAACTGCTGTTCTCTTCCAGGACTGTTAAACAGTACTTTAGTTTTCTGCAGATTAATTTTCAGACCCACCCTTCTGCTTTGCCTCTCCAGGTCAGTGAGCATGCATTGCAATTGGTCTCCTGAGTTACTAAGCAAGGCAATATCATCAGCGAATCGCAAGTTGCTAAGGTATTCTCCATCAACTTTTATCCCCAATTCTTCCCACTCCAGGCCTCTGAATACCTCCTGTAAACATGCTGTGAATAGCATTGGAGATATCGTATCTCCCTGTCTGACGCCTTTCTTTATAGGGATTTTGTTGCTTTCTTTGTGGAGGACTACGGTGGCTGTGGAGCCGCTATAGATATCTTCCAGTATTTTTACATATGGCTCATCTACACCCTGATTCCGTAATGCCTCCATGACTGCTGAGGTTTCGACTGAATCAAACGCTTTCTCGTATCAATGAAAGCTATATATAAGGGTTGGTTATATTCTGCACATTTCTCTATCACTTGATTGATAGTGTGAATATGGTCTATTGTTGAGTAGCCTTTACGGAATCCTGCCTGGTGCTTTGGTTGACAGAAGTCTAAGGTGTTCCTGATTCTATTTGCGATTACCTTAGTAAATACTTTGTTGGCAACGGACAGTAAGCTGATCGGTCTGTAATTTTTCAAGTCTTTGGCGTCCCCTTTCTTATGGATTAGGATTATGTTAGCGTTCTTCCAAGATTCCGGTACGCTCGAGGTTATGAGGCATTGCGTATACAGGGTGGCCAGTTTCTCTAGAACAATCTGACCACCATCCTTCAACAAATCTGCTGTTACCTGATCCTCCCCAGCTGCCTTCCCCCTTTGCATAGCTCCTAAGGCTTTCTTTACTTCTTCTGGCGTTACCTGTGGGATTTCGAATTCCTCTAGGCTATTCTCTCTTCCACTATCGTCGTGGGTGCCACTGGTACTGTATAAATCTCTATAGAACTCCTCAGCCACTTGAACTATCTCATCCATATTAGTAACGATATTGCCGGCTTTGTCTCTTAACGCACACATCTGATTCTTGCCTATTCCTAGTTTCTTCTTCACTGTTTTTAGGCTTCCTCCGTTCCTGAGAGCCTGTTCAATTCTATCCATATTATAGTTCCTGATGTCCGCTGTCTTACGCTTGTTGATTAACTTAGAAAGTTCTGCCAGTTCTATTCTAGCTGTAGGATTAGAGGCTTTCATACATTGGCGTTTCTTGATCAGATCTTTCGTCTCCTGCGATAGCTTACTGGTTTCCTGTCTAACGGCGTTACCACCGACTTCTATTGCGCACTCCTTAATGATGCCCATGAGGTTGTCGTTCATTGCTTCAACACTAAGGTCCTCTTCCTGAGTTAAAGCCGAATACCTGTTCTGTAGTTTGATCCGGAATTCCTCTAGTTTCCCTCTTACCGCTAACTCATTGATTGGCTTCTTGTGTACCAGTTTCTTTCGTTCCCTCCTCAAGTCTAGGCTAATTCGAGTTCTTACCATCCTGTGGTCACTGCAGCGTACCTTGCCGAGCACGTCTACATCTTGAATGATGCCAGGGTTCGCGCAGAGTATGAAGTCGATTTCATTTCTAGTCTCACCATTCGGGCTCCTCCACGTCCACTTTCGGCTAACCCGCTTGCGGAAAAAGGTATTCATTATCCGCATATTATTCTGTTCTGCAAACTCTACTAATAATTCTCCTCTGCTATTCCTAGAGCCTATGCCATATTCCCCCACTGACTTGTCTCCAGCCTGCTTCTTGCCTACCCTGGCATTGAAGTCGCCCATCAGTATAGTGTATTTTGTTTTGACTTTACTCATCGCCGATTCTACGTCTTCATAAAAGCTTTCGACTTCCTGGTCATCATGACTAGATGTAGGAGCGTAGACCTGTACAACCTTCATTTTGTACCTCTTATTACGTTTCACAACAAGACATGCCACCCTCTCGTTAATGCTATAGAATTCCTGTATGTTACCAGCTATTTCCTTATTAATCAGGAATCCGACTCCTAGTTCTCGTCTCTCCGCTAAGCCCCGGTAACACAGTACATGCCCGCTTTTTAGCACTGTATATGCTTCTTTTGTCCTTCTAACCTCACTGAGCCCTATTATATCCCATTTACTACCCTCTAATTCCTCCAATAACACTGCTAGACTCGCCTCACTAGATAGCGTTCTAACGTTAAACGTTGCCAGGTTCAGATTCCAATGGCGGCCTGTCCGGAGCCAGGTATTCTTAGCACCCTCTGCAGCGTCACAGATCTGACCGCCGCCGTGGTCAGTTGCTTCGCGGCTGCTGGGGACTGAGGGCCGGGGTTCGATTGTTGTATTCATATAGGAGGTTGTGGCCAAGTACTGCACCAGGGTGGCCAATCCTGCTCTGGTGAGAGAGTGCGTTACCGGTTCTGGTCACCGGGATCAGGCCGCACTCCAGGCCTGTTTGTGCAATTTTCTCAACACACGGTTTTTTTTTTTCGTATTTTCCGGTGGAGAATAGCGCGGCACCGGGATTTGAATCACGGTCCTCTTGCACTGGAGACGGATACTCTACCGTCCCCGTAGGAGTTAAATTAAAAATTAATTTATGGGGTTGTACGTGACAAAACCACTTTCTGATTATGCACGCCGTAGTGGAGGACTCCAAAAATTTCGACCACCTGGGGTTCTTTAACGTGCACCTAATTCTAAGCACACGGGTGTTTTCGCATTTCGCCCCCATCGAAATGCGGCCGCCGTGGTCGGGGTCCGATCCCGCGACCTCGTTCTCAGCAGTCTAACACCATAACCACTGAGCAACCACGGCGGGTCCCGCAGGAGTTGTACGCCTCATTTAACCTACAGTGGTGCCCTATTTCGTCAGTCAAGGTGGACCAATCTGAGCTCGGTTATACCGCATGGATGGCACTCGGCTACAGAACCTGGTATTTATGACCTGCACATGTGAGTGTGAGGCCATACATATTTGAAGATATATATCGTTCTTTTTTTTCTTTTTTTTAGGAGGGTTCCCGTACAGTGATAAAATAAAGGAAAAGACATTAAAAGAACGAAAAAAAAAGAAAAAGGGGCGAAAAAAAAAAGGAACATAACAGGTGATTTGAACTCGTGACCCTTCGATGTTGCCCGGAAAGATAGCTCAGTCGGTTGGTTCGTCAGGCCCCAGGCTACTTTCAAGCGCCACAGCTCCTGCTCCGAGCCTCACACTTACGTGGAAAGAGACTCATGAGACTCAGACTTCCGAGTAGTTGGAAGGCATACTTTCTAGGAAAAATGGCCGCTCGAGGAGAAGAGCGAACTCGAGCGGCTTTAGAGGCTAGGAAAACTGCCTTAAAATATTTAGACTTGAGGGAAAGCTTCGTTAACAAACTATAACAGGGCAATCAGCACTCGAATACGACGACAGAAGTTACTGAGACGTGGAAAATTCCCTTGAAAAAAAAAATCTGGTTTGCGAGACAAATGCTTGTATGTATTGAACCTCTTAAAAGATGAGGGGGGGGGAAATATGCGCTCACCGAGAGGGCATCGTCAGCACGAGACATCCACAAGGCACCTTACAGAGATGTGGAGAGCTTCGCGGGAAGGGAGGTTTAGACATATTTTAATATTAGTGATGCTAGACGTTCGTGAGTAATTTTTTGTAATGAAGCGGGCTGCTTTGTTTTGGACTTACTCGAGCTTGTTTATGAGGCACGACTGATGCGGATTGCAAATAAAAGACGCGTACTCCATTTTCAAACGAATGAGTGTCGTATACGCTAATAATTTAGTGGAATTGTTTGCCGAGTAAAGATTCTGGCCAATGTTCTGCTCACTTTGGGGGTCCGGGCGACCAATTTTGTAGCGACACTCGTTCTGTAGAACCGTGGTTCGAACCAGTGTTTCGGCACCAATTGCAAAGAGTCGAGACGCACGCCATGGCTTCCCCGATCTTCCTTTTAATGGAACCCCAATATCAATGATGATGATGGTATTTACGTGAGAGGGGGCTGTCGCTGTCTTCTGTATTAAAGCCGAGTATTGATGCACGAGCACCTCCAAGGGAAATGGACGTATTTGAGAAGATTATTTGAATATAGACTAACAACTGCCACTTTCCCACGTTCTTTTCATTTCCAGACATAGGCGTACTGAATTTTCGCGAATTAAAACGTGGGTCCTGTTCCCAGCTTGGCTAAGACACATTCTCGCAAACCCTGAAAACCTGGACGTGTTTAACAACCTCGCACTATAGTGTGCGTAACCGTTATGGTTGCTTTATATTTGACCAGCAGCAAAAAGAGAAACAACCATGGGAACAAAGGTTTTTGCAAGAAGCAGAAATTCACAAACGTCGTTACTCTGACGGAAATGCTCCTGTAATTGAGCAAGCAAAGACTGAGAGTGCCTGTTGGTATATTAGGATGGAACGCGTAGAACACCTAGCATTTCTTGCCTACCTTTGACAAATTAGATTTTTGTTTGTAATTTCGCTTATATTATGTTCCCTAAAATTGGCTGGAGCTGCTATTGTGTGTGGATTGTGGAATACGCCGTACCTTGTTAGCCCGGGAGCCTTGTCTACATTTGCCTGTCAGTCGAAGCACCATTTTCTCAAAAACGGCTTTCACGATGACGAAGTATGTACTCACTTTATGCCACACCATTCGGCTGCAGAAATGCAGTAGTGTACATTAAACGTTGTGGGAAAGCAACTAGGACGTCGTAATGATGTTTACGTTGTCTACGCAATTTCGAAGCTCGGCACTGTCTTCTATGTATTCCTGAGCATGCTGCGGGAATAACTTGTCGTTGTTTGATCACGTACCATTGACCATGTCAACATCCCTGTCTTTCCTTCCCCTTTGTGCCTCCTTCTTGTTTGACCGTTACAAGTAAGGTGACGAGTTTACGAGGTAAGGAGTGTAGTAAACTCCCACGTATGCATGGCAGGCGATTATGAACGCATAGCTGAAAAATACGGGCACCGAATCAGTAATAAAAATGCACAACAGCAGCGTATCTACAGGATCATCACTACTGTCTTTGCCACTGCCAATAAACACTTATTCAGCTGCAGTCATTCCCTTTGAGCCCAGGAAGAATCAAGCAAAGATTGCCGCGTGAAACACCTCACTAAATTTGTGCCATAGAGTACGTCAGTAGCGTGCCAGATTCCCGTGACCTGTGGCACAAATTATGCGGACAAACGTGGTCGATATATTAGCGCGACCAAGGGAAATACAAGAATCCCTTGACATTTTCTCATTCACATTTGGCAGCACATGGCTTCGTTTATGTTCTGATCCTGATCTTCATACCGCAGTTATCATGGGTAGGCATAATAAACAGACACCGTGGGATATTGTCGAGACATTTCATATGAAAATATAAATGTACAGAATAGCCATGACACAGTTTCATTTTGTGACGAAAATATGCGTCCTTGAAAACCACTTATAGTGTTCTCTGAACAATTTCTGCACATTTTTAAACAGCCTAGTGAACATTGCTCTTTACTCATCGCGATGCTACCAATTAGGCATATATTTAAGCGAAAGCAGTTAGTTCTGTGTAAGCGCTCGTATCTTCGTCTTTTCTTTGCGTCTCTGACCAGCTTGCGCTCCTTTTTTTTTTTATTACGACACTTTAATAACTCGCCCTGATGACTATTCTTGTGGGAGAGAACTACCTCAATCTTTTGTACGTCAGCATGCGTGAAGTATTGCTGGGACGTATCTGAGGAAGTGAAACATAAATATTAAAATGATGATTTGCAACAGCTACAAAAACTTGTCAAATGTGCAAGGCACGCAGAGGTGCTTGCAACAATTTTCAGAAACTGAACGTTTGTTTCGATTGCAATCCTAAAAGTTCGCTTGTGTCCCCGTTATTAGGCATCATGGTCACGCCTGAAAGGACGTAGCTGCTTGAGACCAGAACCCATCACTGTCGTGCACGAAGAAATCGGGGAAAGAATTAGCGGAAACGTCGACACCAGGCAGCCGGAACAGCCGTCAAGCTGTCACCATCTCGGCGGTTGTACGCGTCATCAAGCCTTTGTGTAGTTTCTACGCAGCTTCTATGCGGCAATTGCTTTTCGTATTGCGACGCCAGCAAGCGTCACACGTCGCCACCATGTCAATGAAGGGGTCCCGCGCTCCCTCAGCAGCAGCCGCCTCATAGATGGGGACAATAGCGAGGCCGTCATAACAAACTTGTCACCGCCAAATGGGTAATCACTTTGGAATCCCCGTCGAGACAGCACCCTTTCACCTCGCTGTCTGGTTCCCAAGTTGTCGAGAGCAACTTTCCTGGCCAGGCACTGTTTTTTTTTTCATGCTTCCTCCCAGCATCTCACAAGACGTCGGTTTCTTTTTTGCGCCGTGTCCTGTGGTTCAGACATTATAATCGTTCTTATGCCTTACTACGGTCCGACGAAACAAAGGAAGTTTACTCACGTGACATGGCTCACTCGGTCCTGCTGCCATTTTTAGCTCCCTTGGAAGGATCCTAACGATATTTTGTTCCAGACTCTGCAATAGACGCCACCTTAATTTCACTACATAAAATTATTTACCCGGCTGTCAGCTGTGCTGGCGAAGGAATTGGGGCAATCAGAGGGAAACAGCATGCACCGCTTTCTGCACAGTTTCCGGAGGAACCGCGCGAAACAAATCGAACTATTCCTTTGCCACATTCGTGACAGCACGTTCACTGCTCTGGCCCAAGAAATGGTGACTCATACGAAGGCTCGCCCTGCCTGCCAGACAGCAATACCCTGTGAAGTACCGAAGTACTTTTACTTACTTTATTGATGGCGCTCTTTGCATCTGTGTCGTTTTGTATATTTATTTCTGATGCAACTTTTAGGTAATCTAGTGCCCTTACTATTTACCCCTGTCTGGTAAATGAGGGGGCTTGTTCGTACGGCATAGTTTATTTTCTTATAGCGCAAGCTGAACGAAAAGGACAACAGAAATGCACACTTGGCACACACAGTGCTAACTTTCAATAATAGACATATTTTCAGTTTTCGTGGCTATAATTATACCTACGAAACGTCACACAACACGTGTAAAATCTAGGTAAAAATGAACAAAAAAGGAACAGGGAATCACGCGAAGGCACTTTATCACAAAGACTCACAGACATGTACACGTTCAACGAGAACAAAAATAGTCCAGCTCTTTTGCAGATTATGAAATGGAAGGCTTACTGATGCATGTGTTGCCAAATGCTGAAATGTACCTAGCTTCTATTACCGCATGCTTCATCTCACACCTGCTTCTACTCATGATGACAGTTCCTTTAAATCTTGCTTTGCATTAGCATCTTTCGCAATGGACGTTATTATTAGTATTATTAGGTATGGAAACATACAAACCCACGAGAGAAACAGGGAGGGAGCAAGCTGACAACTGCCACCGGGAGGGACACAACGCCTGCTTACTCTTTCGGGAGGAGGAGATGAAAAGAAGAGAAGACAAGAAGAAGATGGGAAACAAAGAAATAGGAGAGGCAATACGAAATAAAGAAATGACAGAGACACGGAAGTAGAAGCACGAAAAAAGATGTCTATAAACGAGAGGGGAAATCAGTCTTCTGCATGGGACTTAGCAAGGCTCGATGGGCCTGGTCGCGTTGAGCAACACTCCCTCTCGGAAACAGGCGATCATCAAGGGTCGTACACTTGAGTCTAATCAGTCCATATTCCTTAATTAGCAGTGCACGTTGTGTGACGAATGCAGGGCACTCCAATATAAGGTGTTTAAGTGCCTCACAGGAGCCACAGGATGTACACGACGGACTGTCCACGCGTCCTTGACGATACAAACCTTCGCCAACCAACACAGAGCCAACTCTTCATTTCACTGACAATGCTCTGACACTACGAGGCAAGCCACGACCATGAACTGCGGGGAGGGAACGAGCCAAGAAAGCCACCAGCAGCCATATCGTTTTCTTTGTTATTGTGTTCTCGTAGCCTATCATTTATGCATCTGCCTGTTTGACCAACGTAGGATCGTCCACACTCGAGAGGAATGCGGTATACCACACCCGCGGTGCAATCAATGGATTTCTTTTTATGTTCTTTTTCGCATGCGGTACCTGTGATTATTTCTGTCCTTGTGTTTCTACGCAGGCTAACCAATTTATTAGGCGCCACAATAACAACGTTGATGCCGCTCTTTCTGGCAAGCTTCTTTATTTTGTGGGAGAACCAATCTGTGTAGAGCATGATGACATTTCTTTTGTTTAAGTCGATACTTGTACCATCCATTTGCTCCGAACTGCTTTCCTGCGCCTTCTTAAGCAATCCTGCTGCGAATGACACAAGCACATGGCTCGTGTAGCCAGCGCTGCTTAAACGTGAGGCTTGCCGTCTGAAGCTATCGGGCATTAAGTGCTGGCATGACTTCTTCAGTGCTTCAATGGAACACATCTTCGCGATTGCCTTATTCACAAGCTTCTTATGATTCGAGCGACAAGAAATGGAAGTAAATCTATTGTTGAAAGTTAGCGCTGTGTGCGTCAATTATGCCTTTCTGTTGTCCTTGTCGTTCAGCTTGCGCTACAACAAAATCAGACCTGCATGGTTGCTTTACATATGTTTACGCATCTTTCAGATAAACTTTTCATTGCGATGAAATAGACAAAAAAAAGACAGCATTTAAGCACAAGATGCCAGGCAAATACTCATCCTTTTCGATGCTTTCTATCGTATAACGTCCTTTTCTTAGATTTTTTAAAGTTGAGTGCTTCAATGTAGCGGGGAGAGGGGCGAGGAGGGCGCACTATTTGTATGCTGTTTACCAAGTGCGGCGCCCAGTCTGAGAAGCACGGATATCTATGTCGAAGTCATTGCACTAAATATTCTAGCCTGCATTCTCCTCTAGCCTGACATTATCGATGCCTATTGCCTCATCAATGGTGATCCTCCTGGAGTGAGAGCAGGTAACAGCGACACACCCGAGCGTGTAAGGTTCCTTTTGCTGCGTTCACAGCTCAAGTGCCCAAATACGAGGGTGTCGAGAAGTGCTGCAGCAGAAGCCTCCACCCCCCCCCCCCCCCCCAAAAAAAAGAAAGAAAATCGAAGGTACTGAAATTGTTTTATCTACTAGAGTCGAAAGGAATCTCAACTTTACGTTCCTCCTCTTTGACCATGGCATTTTAGGGCCGCAACCAACCCTCGCACCAGCGACAGAATAGTATAGAGGATCAAGAAACGATTTTATCAAATGGAGTATAATATGTACAGGGATAGTGGTAAAGTGCCACATTTCTTTCTGAACGTCTCAGTACCTGAATGCACGTAGATTTTGCCGTAAATACTTACAAGCAGTCACTTTTTCCGGCCCTGTGAAAAAACTAAGTGCTCTTCCACTCTGTCAAGAAGGATGACCAGTGCAGCTGTGTATGTGGGCCCCTTTATGGCGAACCGCACCTCCACCGTGGGTCGGCCCGGTATTGCACTATCTTCGGGGTCGGTGCACGTATGGGGAGCGCTTAACGCTTACGTCACCTCCGCCGCGGCTCGGCCTGGCGCTGCACTATCTTCGTTATCGGGCCACGTATGGGGAGTTTTGTGTCTACACACGAATACGATCGGCAGTTGAATTTTCTTGTCGAAGCATGTTTAGTTGTCTCTCGCTAGGTTTATTTTCGTAGCAGTTACAGCTTTGTAATATAGCGGAAGTAATCGAAATATTACTACTCGCCGACATCCTTTGGGCATAGTATTCCAGAAAAGTCTCGAGGCGGCCTATACAACAGGATACTTGTTACTGTTGCAAATGCACAGCAGATGTGTTTTATTCGGATAGGTATGCATATATGTTTCATTTTAAGTTCGTACCAGATAATGTGGCGAAGTGTAAACTTCGTCATCGTTACTAGTGGCGCGCTGTTTTCAGATGTCGCATAGTGAGATGCGCAGAGCTAGAGTGAATTGACTTCTTGCCAGTTTATTTATTTATTTATTTATTTTTAACTTCCTTCCTAGTAAAAGTGTCAGTCTACTCCCCGTTGACATACTATCAGCAAAGATTACCGGCATGTGACAGTCGTTGTGCACTCTTCGTAATATACTAGGAACCTATATACTATTAAGAACTATTCCTAGGAACCGCTCAGCGGATATCGTTGGGGCTATAATACCATTGTACTGAGGGAATTAATTGTGAAAAAATACATCGTCATGTTACGCTTCATTAAGTGTGTATCAACCCTAGCTAAAGAAAGTGTGATCGAAAGCCAAACTTTTTTGCCTCGTGTATTTTCTGTAGCCTTAAACGCTTCCCCCAACCTTAATCTGCACATTCTTTTAATAAATTTACAGTAAGCTTCTTCACCGCAATATGCGGTGTACATTAAAGAAAGCCGCTCAGAAAGAGCTTTCTTGAAGTTTGGAGCAACATTGCTTTTTTGATAGCGTTGCCGCCGATGTTATCCCGTGCACTGTACCACGCTAACTGTTGCTGCACAATGAGAAAATCTCCAAACTGTGCTCGCAAACAGTACCTTACGCTTCCGGGCCTGACAATGTAGCGGAAGGAGTGCCTATCTATGGACCATCGAGCAGAGATGCCTTAATTGAAGTGGACTCAAACACAGAAACAAATTAAACACGAGCTAGCACCGTTGCACCAAAGCTGCAAAACTTAACGCGATGTCCTTCGTGCGCAGCCCTCCTTAAACGTGTGCACTTAGTGCTACTGCTAGAAGTTGTAGCAAACATAGGTCTATAACTTGCGCTAGGGCGTTGTTTGAAAAATTCATTAAGTTTCGAAGTATGAAAAAATTTCCACTAATATTTCGCATGTTTAAAATGAAACTATTATCGGCCAACACAAGGGAAAATATCGGATATCATATCGAAAAGGCAGCGGTAAGGACAAAGATGTCAAGCCGGGCTGCGTTGTAATCCAAGTGACTATAATAGGAAGATTTCACTGGTTACACATTTAGTAAGAAACATACCTTCGGATGATATCAGCAGTGACTTCATGTAGTGGCTTCATATCAGTGACTTCATGTAGTGACATAGTAGCTCTGCGGAAACCCTCAAGGTGGAGTCTCCACCTTGTGCGTTTCCGCAGTACTACTACTTCAAACACGTGCCTTTGCTTCGTATTGTCGACAAATTCGACTTCGCCCAGCCATCTGCCAGCCGCCTGGTTAGCTCAGATGCTAGAGCGGCTGCCCTGGAAAGGCGGTGGTCCCGGGTTCGAGTCCCGGACCAGGACGAATTTTTCTTCATCTCTGACGCTTTTCTTACGAGCAACCCGTATGGGTTTCCTTTGTAGCAATTGCTACGAACGGGTGGATGTCTGATTTTTCCTAATATTCGTCACACTGATACCTTACTGGAATGTAATAAGAAACCGGCATTACAAACGCTATGCAACGGAATTCTACGAGCATGGTACTCCAAGTACGTATCGTTAAAGTGGTGCGTATGGATATGTTGCCACCTAAAGATTTGGCCGACCATCTTACACCAAATATGGAGTTATGGAACCTGCATCGTTTGCGAAGAGCATATAGTGATCTAAGAATTGGCGATAGACTTACCTTCTATAGTGCATTCGGAAACGTTAAATATTCACAAAGCCTCAGGTAACTAATAATACGTAAGCTCTTATTAATTATCTCCTTAACGGCTACTCGCTGTTTACAGTCATGTCTATCCTCTCAGCCAAGCGAATGTTTCTCACGAAGTAATACTGTATCTCTACGAGTGGCTCGCTGCTGTGGTATCATATGCGGGCCAATGGCAACTGAAACCATGCTCATGTAGCTTTTACCTCTGCCTGCTTTATTGCTTCTTGCTGAAGTAAAATAAATATAAAAGTAAGGCAAGACGAGCTGTCAATATATCCAAATAAGGTTCAGGCAGACTGCATTCCCACTTGCTCTGTTCAGTCAGTAAGCCTTGATTTTCTCCCGACCCATACCAGATCTTCGAAACCATGTCCCCGAAAGAAATCGGTGCAAGGTAACGGTGAAATGAGAAGTATCATGATGTGATCTCAATCAGCCATAAATTTGGACACAACAGACGAAGTGCTGTGTGCATTGTTTTCGCTGGTCCCAAATGTGGATGATGTTTGTTTGAAATTCAACATGAACCACTAACGAGCCGAAATTCTGGCGTCCTGACGTCATGTGGCAATCAAGCCTACAATCAGTACGCCTCTACCACCATCCCTGCGTCGTAAGCGAAGACGGACACAGCAGTCACAAGGGGATGCATTACAAGTAAAGTAGATTATCCCTGACCCTTGGCCTGCTGCGCGAAGGTCACGCACACAAGGCGTCAGCTGAACTGTATATAAACTAGATGACACACAAGCGCCGCCAACGACACACGCAGGGAAATAAAAGTATGCGCCGAACAAGGGAAAATGTTTGCTGAATAATTCAGAAAAACCAGTGATGTCTCCGCAAACAAAAGCGCACGTCACCATTCAACACAAAAGAAAATTCTTGCCGAGAGGCAGCACTCTAGGGAGCGAGACGAAGCAGGCGAGCGTAATCAGATATTTTTGAGGTCAGAATTAAGACTTCTCGGTGATGATATGCAGCGTGGTTGCAGGAAGTGGGGCTTTATTATCGACGAAATTTTAGTGCAGCTGTCTGAGGCGCCTTCATATGACATGCGCATTTGCACAATCAATGTTGTTGAAACATGAGAAGATGCTTTTTTTCACTTGATAGTTAGTTGGAAGTAATCCAAAATCAGTTGTTAGTACGGAAAGCTAGTATGGCGACTATTAGGGAACATTCTTTACCACTTGCTGACATTTGAAAAATGTTAAAATGTTATTTTATTCCTCTGCGTAGCTACGCGAGATCTCGGGACGCTGTCAACGCCATCATCCGGGTCATCGAAAGTTCCAACAAAGCCAGCCATCCAAGCGACGGTGGCCCCGACAGGATCGTCCAAATCTGGCGCACGCTGGCCTTGGACGTGTCATACGACGCATATCGCGCTGCTGGTGTGGTTGAGGGGACAAGCACCTCGAAGGATTCGAGGGCTACGGCAGTGCTGCGATGTTCTTCATCGCATCGTGTTACGCTCTGTGTCGTGGAAGCGACACCATGCTGCCCTCCGCCGGCGCCGAGTGTGACGAGACATTTCGCAACGTTGAGGGCTTCGGCAGCGCTTTTGTGTGCGAACTCGGCACTGCAATTAATCCCTCCAACAAGACGGCCCTTATGTGAAATTTATGCGTGCGTCTAAAAGACACGTCTTCCGGTTTGTTTAGCAGGTGACACAAACGTTTTGTTCATTTCCTGTTTAATTCTAGGATCGTGATATCGGCATTGCTTATTCCGTAACTATATTTTACTGTATTTAAGTACGGCTAATGCATGCAGGCTTGAATGGCCTCAAAGACTTGAGGTAGCTACGCAGAAAGCATGAGGAGATGTATAATTTTGTTTTTCCAATGTTCCTTGCACATTACTTTTGCGTAGTTTTCTGATTGAACATGGCATATATATTGTACCTCAGCTTTCGTAGCACCTCGAAATCATCATAGTAGTATATATATTGACTAGCTCTTGTGCCTTATTCAGCACTTACTGTGTCACGCTTCAAGTGAAATAAAAGATACAATTTGGCACGCAGAGCTGCTGCTGAGTAATCGTGCTGGTGTTATTGTTGGCTCGGAGAAAGCAGAGCGGCAGAGTCAAGCCAAAACTAATCATTGCTTTTCCTATGACTTGTCATTGTTGTCAAACTCAGCTATCGTGGAATGTTGTAATCTCGAATGACACCTAATCTCACTAAGATTCATCCGACAGCTGGACCACAGTAAGACTTTTCGAAATAATTCATGGTGACAATGCCGTGAATGACGTTTCGACTCCTTTTAATTGCTGTATGTGTGACTTTTTCTCAGGCAAATTCATATTGTTTTTGAAGCATTCTGTACGGAGTGCAAAAAAATGCCGTTCATAAAAATGTGGACCACATTGACTGAAAGGCTGCGCTAGTAATGTGCGTTATAATTGGTGATTCTGTGCCGAAAGTGAGATGAAACCATGCGGAGTAAAACTGAATTTTTTCAGCATCTGTCAGAGCTCTCTCTCTCGGTGATTTGATAACCCGAATTCTCCCACAGAATCTGCTTGTACCTACTTTGCCAAACTGATTCACTCACATACGGGCACATGACCACTGTGGCAGCAATAGGCGTAAAAGCGGAGTATGTCGTGTCTACCTGAAAGCAATGAAAGTCTCAACACGATGCCTACGCATGTTGAATAAACGTTACTTCAGAAGTAGATGTGTGTCATCCCATTTCTCGAATGCTAATCGCATTACCGTCGACAGTCGTCTTGAAATCAGTTCCGCCATAATCTCCTTTTTTCTATGAGTACATTTCGCAAACAGGAACACCGGTGCCTGTTCTTTATTTCTTGCTGTTGTATTTCCTGGGTTTATTTTCAGCAACTGTTTCACCAGCCAGCAAATCTCAGGAAAGCAGCTCCCCAAGCACGAAGCGAACACAGCTATAGCGAAAAATATCCTGCTGTGCATGTGCACCCGCGCCGCATGCCACAAGTATTGAAGACATTGATCAATGCTGATGTAGTGTGTCGGCGCTCAACCGAAAACTGCTTGACCACCGACTCCATTCCATGTCAGGTATTTTCGTTGGACGCCAGCTCGTGGCGAGCCTGAAACAAAAGGCAGCAAAAAAAAAACTAAGAAACGCAATCGGCCCTTTCTCTTGCCCACTAGTTGCCGTTCTCGGTGAAAACAATTTGCTGCGAAGGAAGATGCCTCGTTTCATAACGCATACACGGGGCGAGGAGTTTTTCCGGTACAGTGGAAGTGAGTTTTAACAGTGATCTCCATCATCCCCGTGTGCTCAGGCGCTCCACACGGAAACGTAACGCAAACACAACGCAAGGCCTTGGAGGCATTGGCGCGTCGCGTCCCTTCCAGTCAATTTGGCCCTTTCTGGGATTGCACCGCTGAACTCGCCAGAGCGCGCCTGACTATATCTTTTGGACAGAGACGGGGGTAACACACCGCCTCTGTACAAAGCTCGTGGTACTTGCATCCCTCTCGCTTTCGTGTGAGCGAGCAATAATTGCGCCCGCTTTTAGTTACAGCTCGCCGAAACAGCCGCACAGAGCTATTACTTACTGCCGTCCGATAATAAATGGCGTCATTGATTCAGGCCACCATGCAACAAAGATCTTGGGGAAAAAAAAGCAGCACGATGCTTCGTTACGCGACAGTTGACGGCAAGCCAAGGGCGCAATTGGCGCCGGCAAACGGAACCCGCAGCTCTTCCATTCCGGAGATAAATTGTGCGGCCGAGCGTACGCAGGTACACGCGGATCTGCCGAGCCGCTTCGACGGCTTCACCATTCTGCTATTGAACAGATCGATCTACAACACGTACGTAGAATGTGCTTACTGGCCCCGTCGTAACAGGAACGCTTTCGTGTGTCTTCGTGTGTCTGGTTGTAGGCGTGCCTGTTGAAAAGTGGTGGACGATCTAGATAATTCATTTATTTACAGTATCTTACAGGCTCCGCGGACGGAGCAGTGAGTAAAGAGGGGAGTATGTACACCCTTTGGCTGTGCTCAAAGAGAGCCGGCATTCAAGCTCTCGAGCGCTTTCATTTCCGTAACATAGAACCGGGCATTTCGCTGGCCGCTGGTAAGTTGATGGCTAAATAGAGTCGTACTGCTTTCGCTCCACCGTTGCGCTGTCCTTCGGTCAGACAGGACATAAGGTAACGTAACTAGAGCCAAGATATGAAAAATACATTCCGGGCGGGCAGGAACTTCGGTGATGAAAGTAGAGAATTTGAGCGCGCAGGAGGCATTTTGTTGACACAAAGAGATCGGATGCCAGCTTTGGGATGTAAATACCATATTTACTCGCGTACGGCCCGTCCTCATAAAAGGCAACCCACACTAACTTTGGGCAGGGCACGGCAAGTATTTCCGGGAAGTTCACCGTTAAAGTGTTTCACACGAGTAGACCGTGCATCGGTGTTTGCATTGCATTCTGGGAATTTTATGTGCCAAAATCACGATTTGATCATGAAGCACACCGTAGTGGTGGACTGCGGATTAATTTTAACCACCAGGATATCTTTAACATGCCCTCAATGCACTGGACACGGGCAGTTTGTGCATTCCGCCCCTCATCGAAATGCGGTCGCTGCGGCCGGGATTTGAACCCGTGGCGTCGTCCTAAGCAGCGCTGCACCATAGCCGCTAAGCCGCCGCGGGATCGGGCGTGAGGTCACGAGCACGGGTTGACATCACGGCAACACGTGCATGACCCGGTGTCTGGATCCTCAGTCAATGAGACGGCAACTACAGCGAACACTTGGAAAGTTTGTGTGCGCATTTACTGGAGGGAAGAGGGCGCAAGCCGGCTGGTAGGAATTAAGCCAATGACGTTCCAAACTGACTTTTCGCAAGACAGCCTAAACTGTCAGCGCCTAGACTCAAGGCTGCGTGTTCGGTATTTGCACTTCATGGTGAGCCAACTCAAATCAGACTGAGTAGCAGGTGAATGCGAAACGAACCCATGACCTCGTCCATCACGAAATCTGAAATTAATTTCCTTTTAATGCAGCACCAATTTGAGCAAAAGAAAGCCTGTAAACAAATTTATCGCTGTGGGGGCGCTCTCAGAAAACAACGAAATCAATTTTACCATCCTGATTTGTTTTTTTTTTTTAAGTCTGCTCGAATATATAAAAATTTGTGCGGCATTTTCGGTGTCTGAAATATCCGTCGGCGACCTCAGGCATGTTTATTGTTTTCCGCAAGTGCTTGCCTTGTACTGTATAGCAGTCGGGGCGCCGTTCGATGCTTAAAGGCACACTAAAGTGAAAAATGATTTCTGTTGCATCAGTAAGTTACCGTTCTACAACACCAAAACACCACTCTTACAACGATAAGATGTTTGGTAAGCCAGAAAAAGCTCAAGAACGAAATACGGTGGCGCCGCCTACTTAAGTTCTCGCACCTGGGGGCTGTGACGTCTTGGATTTTGACGGCATCTTCTAGGGCCTACTAACTATATATAGCGGTACAGATCGACTACATTGTGTTATAAAGGAGCCAAATATTAAACATGGCAAGTTTCGGGAACCTTTATTCAGCCAACGCGACCCAAATGCGAAAACATACTTTGGAATCCCTGACGTCACGCTGACGTACCGGCGCTGGGGTTTCGGCGCGAAATTCAAATACTGATACTTGGACCTTCATTTTATCATCTAATAATCAAACTATTTCTTTGAAATGACTGCCTGCAGGGTTCTCACACAATGCTTTATTAGTCTAAACTGATTTATTGTTTCGCTTTAGTGTCGCTTTAAGTCAGTAGACTTGAGCCTACCTTGTGTAAGGTCCGCATTCTGCAAAAGAAACATTAAAAAAGAAATGTGCGCCTTGCACGAGTAAACACGGTAATGCACTGATGTCAACGAGCAGCGTAGGTTACGGAGAAATTAAAACAATTATTGTAGAAAAAAAACTGAGCTGCCTGAAATCAAACTGCGCTAAAATACGCCCAGAATGCGTATAGCGCTGTGCCCAAGTTTCACAGGTGTATTACGCTGTCATTCAGCTAAAACAAGCCGGACAGGTGGAGACAGTCGGCAGTGTGTACGTACAGCCATGTCGCTCACTATGTGAAATGATACAAACGCAAGATCGCGCTTTGCGGTGCGTCCAGTGGACCTAATCTAATGTTTGCCATAATGAGGCGGCAAGGCTTGGGGTGCGTGCTGTCAATACGCGCCGCTGCTTCTGCCGCCGGCTTCCTAACTTAGTTATTGGTCGCTGCAACGCTGCATCTGGGTAGTTAGTCCACCGAGGCATGTCATGCCGGAACACAGTGTGCAAGGGCTTTTCAGAGCTCCAGTCGATTCCGTCCCGTATTGACGCAGAACGGATTCACAGAACGAGACATTGAGCTGATTCGTTGTAATGTTCAGGTGTGTGAGACATTAACTGCGAGAACTTGTGAACAACAACGACGTGTTGTATGATGCATGACGGCAATGAAAACCTCCTTAGACAAAATCAAATCCGAAACACCTGTTAGAATTCATCTGAAGTGAATATTTAGACGTGTGGTATGTATTAAATTCCACAGAACTGTAGAAGCCTATAGAACAGTGACGCGTACAATTACGTTTCTTTTCATCCGATGCTGGGTGCAACCTTATGAAACGTTAATCTTTATCCAGTAAAAAATCGCGACTTTCATCTCAACGAATATTTATGCTCGCACACTGCACAACTCACGAGCTATTCGGGAGTGAGAACGCCAAATCAAAAGGATGCACAGCACGAGACATCTACGCAGCAATGTGATGAGTAAAAAGAAGATGTACGTTTCTGGTCCACAAAAGAAATTAAATGACAGGTGTACGGCACAGAAAAGTACGACACACATATAGCTGCACTTAAGTAATCGATACTTGTTGTGTCGCAGTGGTCCGTACCAATCGCGGAGGAGTGGTGAAGAATGGGCGCCAACTCGGCGGTACATACTCAGTGGCCAAGTAAAAGAAAATAAGCTAAAGTTAAAAGTTGAATATATTGATTTATTCAAATAAGGAAATATAGTGCTTCTGAGATGCCAGTGCATCGACATCTCATGTTCCGGTGGTATGTAGGTCATATTTCTTTTTTTAATCACAGCGGAGGTGTGCTTACCGGCACTACTTGCATGGTTAGCATATGGCTCGTTTCCTTATATTTGCACTCGCTACACATGTAACATGTGCATATATATATATATATATGTGCACGAATATAACCTCTGCGATATCGACATACCCAGCAGAAGCCCCTGCAATGCCAAACACAGGAGGGTACAAAAGCTTTGCTGTAAAATACCCAAATCACTTCAACCAAACCCTCTACATATATTTACCAGTCTGTAATAGAAATTCAGTTGATAGTCAGCGCAGCCTTCTTTGTTTCGTTCAGGTGCCGCCTTTTCACGCTATTTGAGGCATGAAATACCACTCGCGGAACATTCCATACAGCGAATGTGATACGAGTGAAAGAGAACGGAGCACAGAAGCGAGGAGATGTCAAATATAGTGTTCAATATTACTAGAGAGAGAGATAAAAGGAAGGCCGAGATGTTAACCAATCAAGAGTCGGGTTGGCTACCCAGCGTTGGGGAAGGCAGAAGGGGAATAGAAAGAAGGGAGAGAGAGAGATGAGAAAAGAGAGATGCTAGAAGAAACATCATACACAAGAGTCTCGAATTACGTAATGTGCACGTCTCATTCAGATGGCGGACGAAAGATGGCGGCACGTGTGAACCTTCCAGCAGTAGGCGCATCTTGGTGTCTCCTAGCACTTTTGGGAGAGCCTAAGCAGGGCCACGTGATGTGTTGGTCTACTTTGGTCTATATGTGGTTTTGGCTACGCGTGCAACGGCTACGATGCTTTCATAGCGGCGTTACACTACAGTGCGTAGAAGACCTTGGCGTTCTTGTACACATGTACACGATTCGGGTGAAGTATAGTTGAAGCGGAAATGTGGGCTCGTAGCAGCAGCTAGCTGGCTACAGTGTGAAATTTATGTGTTGTGAAATAATAAATTACTACAATGCAACCGCAAATTTTATTATGTGCTTCTCTGGGATTTGTGGCATAGGGTACCCTCATGTACCCTCAACAGTGTACACAATACGCAAGTTGCACAATTCTACTAAAGGCATTCGTAAACTAGCTCATCTAACATTTGTTCGACCTCAGCTTGAATACATCGCATCTGCACGGTCTCCCCATCAGAAATAATTGATCGAAAAACTCGAATCTATCCAGAATAGGGCTGCGCGTTTTATTTTATGGTGTTATCAATATAACAAAAACACAACACAAATTAAACTCGACCTCTCACTACAGCCCTTACATGATCGTCGCGATATAACCCTGCAGTGCTATCGTTATTTCATAAATACGCCCAAAATAAAGAGTCAACAGTTCTGCCTCTTGAAACTCCTCATTACAGGTCACAACGGTTGTACAACCGGTTCACTTTCATGCGCCTCTACAAAACGAGTAATTAATTTAACTATTCCGCTCTTCCAAGAGCCGTTCGCCTTTGGAAAGACCTTCCTAACACCTTCGCTTATGAGAGTAACCAAGGAAATTTCCGGTTTCATCAAACAACGCATTTTGAAACTCTACATAACGTAACGTCTTATTTTTTGTTGCCTTCCCCGTTATTAATTTGCAATTATCCGTTAAATACTGTTTTCTTATATCCTAATTATGTCCCACTCACTCTGTAATTCTAGTGATTATATTTTACTGTGTGAAATTTTATTGTTCAATGAGCTATTGCGTTCAAAAACATTCGGATCATACATTGTACAATTGTAACGCCACATTACTTTATGTTTGCGCATTTCTTACACTGTATTTTTGTATACGTATTCACATATGTATTTTAATTATTGTATGTTATAATCTCTGAGTATACTCTATGCCCTGACACAATGTCTCTAGGGGGCCTGTAAGACATCTTTAAATAATAAAATAAATAAAATATGAAGTATACGCTACGGTGGGAAAGCATGTAATCAGCCCTAACCAGAAATGATACGGCCACATTAGGAACCCTGAAATATATAACGGCGGACTTGTCGTTAAAAATGCAAGCATTACAGGTTTTCGAGTATAACAGTTTAATGATGTTCAACTACAGCAGTAGTTGTAAAGGTAAGTGAAAATGCATTGCTCTGACTTAAGCAAAAATCCTCTGCAACAGCTAATTAAACGTAAATAAACGCATATTAAAGTTGCTCAGGTTTATGCATTCATCTGTGCTCATTCATTCCATGAAATTCAAGGTACACTGATTGCCTTCATTGATCAATGACAACCTCGAAAGACGTTCTAAGTTTGCGTGAAGTATTCCCTAGCAATGTATAACCAGACACCTTCTCTTAATAATGCATTTCTAAATTTTACCATATTGTAATGCCTTCGGGCCCTAAGGGTTGCTAATATGAAATAAAAAGGAGTATTCAGTTTAACATATTGGCTAACGGAAATGCCAAAAAATTGTGTCGTCTAGAAATTCGCGACAGCAATTTTACAAAAATATAATTTAGAATACAATACAATGATATATAGCTTTTCTTATTGAAAATGTGCGAGAGACCGGTCAGGCTCATTGCCGCTACCAGCTGCCACTGCAATTAATGCTATGACCTACGGGAATGCGCTAGCAGCAATAAAGTAACGAATGCAGCGAAAAAATAGTCATAGGTCTTTGTGGCTTGCTAGAGATCAATTGCAAAATTATGCAGTCGAAGAGAAGCATGCGGGAATAAGAAGGCTTGACGGGATGAAGAATCGCAGTATAGAAGCTTCATGTCGCCATTCAAAGTATTAACTCTATCTAGTCTTGGCGATAGCAGGCATATTCAGCACCTCGCCCAATTTCAAGTGGACAGTGCTTGAAAGCACCCTTGCCGGCTCTTTCCAACAGTGGCGCCCAAGACGCTCGAACGCAGCCTTAATAATCGCAGTAAGCACGAGTCCCTGGTAAAAAAGGTGGTGACGCGGACCTAATCAATTTTATTGCTTTCCCTGGAATAATTCAAATATGCATATAAATAAGATCATTCAGAATTGCGCATGGTGTACAAATACACGTTCGCGTTGATACATAACTGAATAATGCCAGTTATAACCCGACGACACTCGTTATTCGTTGCGCATTTGTCGCTGCGTGAATAAGAACGCTTTGACATCAACTCGTCCAAACACTTGTGCTAGCAGTGTCTATAGGAAACATTGTAAACATGCCTCGACAAAGAATATTACATAAGGAACTAATGTGCCAGCATACAGCCTCTAATCGACTTGCTCATTGGGTTGTATGTCTTGGCCTGTACCGATGTCGACGGCTAAAGCTGGCTCGAGAAGGTGTAAACAAAAATGAAGTGCGCAGAACACGAGAACAAAGCATCCTTCTACATCGACAGCGGTGTTTGACACTCGCCTAAGCCGGAAACTTCGGAGAGTGGATTGACTCACACACGGAAGCCCACTAATTCGCCCGTTTCCGGCGACGTGCTTTCGACACACCTTGAGCTGCAGATATCGTCATTGAATTTGTTATATAAAATAAGAATGCTCAGAATAAAAGAAGATCGTGCTTCTTTTACGGCTGTGTCTCGTGCTCGAAGAAGCCACCCCCGCTTTGATGCACGGCGCCAGCAATGCTTAATCCAATTCTTTCGCAATGTGTAACCGTTTTGTTTCTCGAAGTGCGGTTGTTCTGGGTGCTGATTCGCAATTTGGGTCTGCCCACCAACCTCTATTATGTTTTGCCGATGAGATGATGAAGCCGTATCTGTGTAGAGCATGATCTGAAAAAATTACGGGGCAATTACTGTACAGGAAACAGCAAACTGCTGCATTCATTTGACAGTTCAGAAGAAAGGAAGGAAAGAAATTGCTGAGTAAATCAATCCTTTTTTTCCGCGGTGATTCTTGATGCTCCAATTGTTCCAGACATTAAATGCTGTAGCTTTTTAAGTGACGCGGTTAAGTGAAATAAATAAGAGTATCGCAATTCACTTGAACGAAAGCACTTGATTCATATAAAACAGACAGCGTTTCGAGGCTTCCCTAAAACACAGGCCGTACACATCAATAAAAAAGAAACCTTGACTTGAAACACAGTTTTGTCAGGGGGAAAAAGACAAATAATGTCCACATGATTCCTAAAGGGATTAAGAAATTACAGTGCCACATTTTACGTCATTAGTTTAGTAGGATCAAATTCAATGGATTTTAACCCCAATTGCTGAAATTGCTTGCTGGAAAGCGGTACATATGTGTCCACGCAGTGGCAGCAGAGGACGGAAGCCTCATTTGCCGCCATAATATTAGGAGCATTGCCTTTAAAAGTGCACAGGTGCTTCCTCGCACCACCCGCCAATTTTGTTTCAAGACACCTTTCTTTTTCGTCATGCGCGCCGTCACGTTACGTAGGCAGGCTGGCGCCATCTATGGAATGTCGCCATGTATAGCTTGGACGAACGCTCCTTGTTTTATGCTCAGTGACAGTTACTTGTGCTTGTTTTCGGGCGCGCGTTGCGTCTTCTACGATAGAAACGGTTCAATGAGACGCATTGAAGTGATTTAAGTCGACATAGCTCGTGTTTCTCCTGACATTGAGGAGGTCGGATCAACGCTATGTGTGCGCCTGTATTTAAGCCTGCAATCTACCTCGGACATACCGTGTATATTTCTAAAAAAAATTTTCCAAGAATCTACGCTAACTGAACTATTCTCACTGTGATTCTAAGTTGGGGTTTAGCAGCAATTAGTAGCAACGCGACGATTGTAACAGTGTGGGTACCGTTCTAATAGAGAATAAGTAGTGCAATGTACTTTGACAAGCTTTCGAAGCTGTTATCTGTAGATAAATTCAGCGACTACCTTGATTGTTGTCGTGCTCGTCCGATGAAAAGATCTATTGTATGGAGTCGAGCTCCCATTAAAGAGCAGTTTCTCTTGTTTGCGTAAGCCATAAAGTATTTAGGAGCCCATGAACTTGTAGCTTTATGACCGAGAGGGGGCATGCGCTCAATCGCAAGTTTCTACTTCAGTTTGATATTTTATTCGTCTCATAATCTTTCTTGCCTTCTAACCGTATAGTAGCCGGTTAATGCTTTAGCTCAATGTTTTAGATATCTGACCTCTCAAGCGACGCTGCAGAAAGATGACATTCCACGGACGCGACGAGCAAGCAAGACGGCGTCGCATAAGCACTCTGGGTAAAGCTGAGCAGAAAAACAAATTGCGCCTCCGTTCCGCTCTGTGAAGGTGAATGTGCCGCGAAGCTTTTGCCGACGCTAGGCAAGCACAGCCGACGTTAGACGACGCTACACAGGTGCCACCACCACAAGCGACGTACGTCATGTGTGCACGCACGTGTGCCAAAGTGCGGCCTGCCTCCTCACTGTTGGAGGCCCTCGGCCATGCGCAACTAAAGGATTGTTTAAAAGTAAATGCACGTGTAAATTCAAATATTGCGAGAAACAATAATAAAGTTTTGGAAAGCGTATTTAGCTCCAGCGAACTAGGACAGAAGACAGACGACACCACAATGCACTAACTTCAACAACCAAGTTGTTGATGTTATCTATCTATCTATCTATCTATCTATCTATCTATCTATCTATCTATCTATCTATCTATCTATCTATCTATCTATCTATCTATCTATCTATCTATCTATCTATCTATCTATCTATCTATCTATCTATCTATCTATCTATCTGTCTGTCTGTCTGTCTGTCTATCTATCTATCTATCTATCTATCTATCTATCTATCTATCTATCTATCTATCTATCTATCTATCTATCTATCTATCTATCTATCTATCTATCTATCTATTTTTATCTTTCAACTTCAACAACACTGTTGTTTAAGTTAAAAGATGAAGATAGGTAACGCTGTCAAAGTTGAACTTCGTGCATTGTGGTGTCGTCTCCCTTCTGTCCTTGTTTTCTGGCGCTAAGTGTGCTTTCCAAGTCCGTTTACCAACACGCACAACAAGTGGCAACGCTGAATAAAGTTTTGTGATGATGACGAAAATAATTCGAGAGAAATGCGTAAACTACGAATTACGCACAAGCTGCAGGCAGGATAGCTGTGGATTGTTATTCCAATATACGGGAAAACGTAAGTTTGTTGCACGGAAACTGAAAGGCAGTCATTTTTGAGCACCCCTTTCAGCCGCCGTTTGAGGTCGGTCTGAGCGGCTGCTCAGACCGACCGGCTGCTCAATATCCGCGTGTTGATAAATTTGCATAAACAGGCCTGGAGTGTGGCCTGATCCCGGTGACCAAAACCGGTAACGCACTCCCTCACAAGAGCAGGATTGGCCACCCTGGTGCAGTACTTGGCCACAACCTCCTATAAGAACACAACAATCAAACCCCGGCCCTAAGTCTCCAGCAGCTGCGAAGCAACTGACCTCGGCGGCGGTCAGACCTGCGACGCTGCAGAGGGTGCTAAGAATCCCTGGCTCCGGACAGGCCGCCATTGGAATATGAACCTGGCAACGTTTAACGCTAGAACATTATCTAGTGAGGCGAGTGTAGCAGTGCTATTGGAGGAATTAGAGGGCAGTAAATGGGATATAATAGGGCTCAGTGAAGTTAGGAGGCCAAAAGAAGCATATACAGTGCTAAAAAGCGGGCACGTCCTGTGCTACCAGGGCTTAGCGGAGAGACGAGAACTAGGAGTCGGATTCCTGATTAATAAGAATATAGCTGGTAACATACAGGAATTCTATAGCATTAACGAGAGGGTGACAGGTCTTGTTGTGAAACTTAACAAGAGGTACAAAATGAAGGTTGTACAGGTCTACGCCCCTACATCCAGTCATGATGACCAGGAGGTCGAAAGCTTCTATGAAGACGTGGAATCGGCGATGGGTAGAGTGAGAACAAAATACACTCTACTAATGGGCGACTTTAATGCCAAGGTAGGCAAGAAGCAGGCTGGAGACAAGGCAGGGGGGAATATGGCATAGGCACTAGGAATAGCAGGGGAGAGTTATTAGCAAAGTTTGCGGAACAGAATAATATGCGGATAATGAATACCTTCTTCCGCAAGCGGGATAGCCGAAAGTGGACGTGGAGGAGCCCGAACGGCGAGACTAGAAATCAAATAGGCTTCATACTCTGCGCTAACCCTGGCATCATACAAGATGTGGACGTGCTCGGCAAGGTGCGCTGCAGTGACCACAGGATGGTAAGAACTCGAATTAACCTAGACCTGAGGAGGGAGCGGAAGAAACTGGTACATAAGAAACCGATCAATGAGTTAGCGGTAAGAGGGAAAATAGAGGAATTCCAGATCAAGCTACAAAACAGGTATTCGGCTTTAACTCAGGAAGAGGACCTTAGTGTTGAAGCAATGAACGACAATCTTGTGGGCATCATTAAGGACTGTGCAATGGAAGCCGGCGGCAACTCCGTTGAGCAGGATACCAGTAAACTGTCGCAGAAGACGAAATATCTGATCAAGAAACGCCAATGCATGAAAGCCACTAACCCTACAGCTAGAATAGAACTGGCAGAACTTTCGAAGTTAATCAACAAGCGTAAGACAGCTGACATAAGGAAGTATAATATGGATAGAATTGAACATGCTCTCAGGAACGGAGGAAGCCTAAAAGCAGTGAAGAAGAAACTAGGAATTAGCAAGAATCACATGTATGCGTTAAGAGACAAAGCCGGCAATATCATTACTAATATGGATGAGATAGTTCAAGTGGCTGAGGAGTTCTATAGAGATTTGTACAGTACTAGTGGCACCCACGACGATAATGGAAGAGAAAATAGTCTAGAGGAATTCGAAATCCCACAGGTAACGCCGGATGAAGTAAAGAAAGCCTTGGGAGATATGCAAAGAGGGAAAGCAGCTGGGGAGGATCAGATAACAGCAGATTTGTTGAAGGATGGTGGGCAGATTGTTCTAGAGAAACTGGCCACCCTGTATACGCAATGCCTCATGACCTCGAGCGTACCTGAATCTTGGAAGACCGCTAGCATAATCCTAATCCATAAGAAAGGGGACGCCAAAGACTTGAAAATTATAGACCGATCAGCTTAATCTCAGTTGCCTACAAACTATTTACTAAGGTAATCGCAAATAGAATCAGTAACACCTTAGACTTCTGTCAGGCAAAGGACCAGGCAGGATTCCGTAAAGGGTACTCAACAATAGACCATATTCACACTATCAATCAGGTGATAGAGAAATGTGCAGAATATAACCAACCCTTATATATAGTTTTCATTGATTACGAGAAAGCGTTCGATTCTGTCGAAACCTCAGCAGTCATGGAGGCATTGCGGAATCAGGGTGTAGACGAGCCATATGTAAAAATACTTAAAGATATCTATAGCGGCTCCACAGTCACCGTAGTCCTCCATAAAAAAAGCAACAAAATCTCAATAAAGAAAGGCGTCAGGTAGGGAGATACGATCTCTCCAATGCTATTCACAGCGTGTTTACAGGAGGTATTCAGAGACCTGGATTGGGAAGAATTCGGGATAAAAATTAATGGAGAATACCTTATTAACTTGCGATTCGCTGATGATATTGCCTTGCCTTAGTAACTCAGTGGACCAATTGCAGTGCATGCTCACTGACCTGGAGAGGCAAAGCAGAAGAGTGGGTCTAAAAATTAATCTGCAGAAAACTAAAGTAATGTTTAACAGTATCGGAAGAGAACAGCAATTCATAATAGGTAGTGAGGCACTGGTAGTGGTAAGGGAATACATCTACTTAGGGCAGGTAGTGACGGCGGATCCGATCATGAGACGGAAATAATCAGAAGAATAAGAATGGGCTGGGGTGCGTTTGGCAGGCATTCTCAGATTATGAACAGCAGGTTGCCATTATCCCTCAAGAGAAAAGTGTATATTAGCTGTGTCTTACCAGTACTCACCTACGGGGCAGAAACCTGGAGGCTTACGAAAAGGTTTCTACTCAAATTGAGGACGATGCAACGAGCTGTGGAAAGAAGAATGATGGGTGTAACGTTAAGGGATAAGAAAAGAGCAGATTGGGTGAGAGAACAAACGCGAGTTAATGACATCTTAGTTGAAATCAAGAAAAAGAAATGGGCATGGGCAGGACATGTAATGAGGAGGGAAGATAACCGATGGTCATTAAGGGTTGCGGACTGGATTCCAAGGGAAGGGAAGCGTAGCAGGGGGCGGCAGAAAGTTAGGTGGGCGGATGAGATTAAGAAGTTTGCAGGAACGACATGGCCACAATTAGTACATGACCGGGGTTGTTGGAGAAATATGGGAGAGGCCTGCAGTGGGCGTAACCAGGCTGATGATGATGATGATGAGCGGCTGCGGCCGCTGGGTGGCAGTACCGTAAGCACAGCACACATTCTCATTTTTGTGGGCTCTCCACTTAGCGCACCTGCGTTATTGAACAAATTGTATTTCACAAAGAAAAATGCCTAATAAAATTTGTAAAGTACGATTTAGACACGACCTGCTGACAATAGCATCGGATGGAAACTCGAATATACGAGAAAACGTAATTCTGTTACGCGGGAACTCAAATGCAATTCCTTCCTGCTACCGTTTGTGCGACCACCACGCACGCGGACACTAAACATGCCCACCAGTTAGAGACTCACAGCTTCGCTCTAAAAAAAAAAGCAGTTTTTCCCAGCACGAAAAGTATTGAACGCGATGGCAAGATTTAGCGGCGCGTTCGAACTCGTCGGTTGGTTTTCGAACTACACGCTGGTGTGACGTGCTGCTGCGAGGCATCAGGCAAGGCAAGTGCCATTCGGCAGATGAACAGGCGTCTCATAATGCAACAGGCGTCTCATAATGCCGCAACAGGCGTCTTACCGCAACAGGCGTCTCATAATGCTTGCGCGACAAGGAGCACCGGCAGTAGCGTTGCAGGCGTGGAACCTAGATGGCGCACGAGATAACACCAACGGGCAACGGTCTGTGTCGATCAACAACCAGCGAAATACTCAATAACGTTAGCGCGACTTTTACGATCCGTTACCAACAGACCAGAGCATATACACAGGGGCTCAGCAGGAACGTTATTGCTCTTATAGTACGCCCGTGTGCGACACTGACGTCAGCAGCCGAGAAGCAGAACGATCTGCTGGGTATTGAGCGTAGCTTCGACGGTGCGTCCACGTTACCGTGTGAGCAGCCAAACGCCAAAAAGCGCTCTGCGTCTCCGGGCACCTTCTAATTCACTGCGCGGAAGCCGCGCACGCGCCGACGATAGCGGAACAGGGCGATGGCGCCGCCGACGGCGTCAATGCGCTTCGAGCGTCCGGATAACCAACACCTCCTGGGAGGTGTTTGGTGCAACTTCTATCTCAATAAAATGTGCTTCCTGCGTGCTATTTGTGCGTTATGGAAAAAATATTTCAGGATGGTGAGTGTGAAGTAACTGGTTTCGAGTAAAGGAAACTCAAACTAAAATTTAAAGAGGCAGCGTGTTGTGATCTCACCTTTTATGCAGGTCATATGCACTTCTAGTGGGTTCTTTTTTTTTTTTTTGCACCTGATATAACTTCTCTGAAGACGCTTTGTAAACGAGTTCAAGAAACCGAGTCGGATCACGCCAAGCGCGAAATGTATGATTTCCAAGGCTTCATCTACGGCGGAACGTGTAGGGTGTAGCCAGTGCGCTAAGAAGAGAACTTACAGCAGGTCGGTGAGTGGTGTCACGGTCTTGGCGTACATCAATTCCTCAATTCATCTCATTTCACTAAGTGGACTTTACGAGTGACGGCCGCGACCAACTATTCACCTGCAACTGCTGCCATGGCACATTCATTTGCCATAGAACCTTCTTAAAGACAAACTTAACGATATATTCTTGCCTTTCGCGCGAAGTCCCTGCGTTGTTGGGCACGAGGTGAACTCAGGCTAGCTGTTTTGCTTGTATTACCTATCAATAAGTTAACACTATAAATTCTGATCTTGAGCAAAAGCGGCTGAGGCTTACTCGTTATATCGACTCAATGATATCAAAGCGTGCAATAATTGTCTGGTCCCATTTTCTTACGGAGCTCATTTGTAAAGCATACCTCTAAACACGTAGGTGCTTCATTTTCGAAAGTACAGGTATTGTAAACGTAACACTGTACACTTTGTTGTGGGGGGAAGAGGGAAGCTGTTTCGTGACGTATAAAAACGGCTTTCGGCTGAAGCAACCAAAAGTTGACAGTCAGCGTGCATGAATGAATTCAAGAGGCGGGAAAGAAAGATGCACGTTGGACACGTAGGCCACCCTTTAGCTCCCCTCATATGTTCAAGCGCGATACAACCTCATTTCGTTGAATTTTAGCATGCATGGCATGATGTCAGACCGTATTCGAAAATGTAAAACACATCAAAATGAAGATTACCATGGCAACAACAAACAAAAACCCAATCGAAACTAAAAGGCACCCATAAAAGTTCTTACGAACGTAGCAAGATGAAAAGTTGAATGATGGCCTAAAACCTTGGTGGTGTTCCTTTTATTACGACGCGTAGTTATTGTACGAAACGCCAAGGGTACGTTAAGTCAGAATCCCTCATGGTCGGGCCCGAAGGAACCCGGGAAAGATTGAGGCGAAATCCCGAGACCAGGGATCCGTAACAACCTTCAAGCTGTTGCCACCTCGATGGTTTCGTTCGTCCTCGAAGCTTTGTGCAGTGTCTACGTTGTCTTGTGCAGTAGTTTTTGTAGTGTTCCGATGCCAGGAAATGTCATACGTCACCGCCACGTCGAGGAAGTGGGTGCGCAGCCTCGGGAGCAGCCGCCATATCGATGGAAACAATACGGTACCATCAAAACAAACTTGTCACCGGTAAATGGGTAATCATTTGGGAATCCCCGTCAAGAACGCCTCCCCGATCCCTTTTCTTTCTCTCGATTTTCGGTTCCCTCCTTTCCAAGCTCAACTTTCGTGGCCGTGATTTCTTTTTTTTAACGCTACTTTCTTGCATACTGCGATATACGCGTATGGTGTTTCTTTCTTTACACGGTGACCATTGGCTCAGAGATTAGAATCGCCCTTCCGCTTCAGCCATTTCTTCGAAATAGACGGACGTTACTCTAGTGACATCGCTCACTGACTTCTAATGCCAATGTAAGCTGTTGTGCTAATGATACCTTGTGATTGTCAAAGGGAAATCAGCCGTCTCATTCTCACTGGGCAAACTTATTTACCAGCTCTAACATATGCCAGCGACGAATGTAGGGCAATCAGAGGCAGAAAGTTCGGATCACTGACCAGAGTTTCGGACAAAGTTCACGAAGAAATTAGAAAAATATTTATTTTCCTTTCTTTTCTTCATGACATGATTGGCCATGCTACGACAGCTCTCGCCCAAGAAACGTTTACTCAAAGGGAGGCCTTTCCTGCCCATAGAAGGTCAGTATTTCATTAAGTCTGTAGACAAAGGTCTTCATAATGATTACAATATAGGGTTCGTTATCATCACAGCGTCAGCTCTATCTTTATCTTGTTTGCACGCGATGTTCTAAAGCAATAACCTGCGAATCGCAAATCCAGAGTACGATATAATGCAATGAAGAACCATTCTGCTTCCTTCTTTACCGTACGCAATGCACTTACGCAGATTGTTGTATCTTACATCGTCGTGCGGCAAATGAACTTTCAGAGGTCACTAGCCTGGTGGTAGCCATCCTGTGTAGCACCTTATATTCGTAAATACAGAAACAACGTTCCTTGCATTGCGAGAAGTGAGACACGGTAATATATATTCCTGCATAGTTACTCGTGATATCTATTCAACCGCATCTCGAGAAACAGGGCCACTGTAGAAAGCTCCCTAGAAATTTTATGGTATGTTGTCGCATTCTTTATAGTTCATCATCATCATCATAATCATGATCCTGGTTATGCCCACTGCAGGGCAAAGGCCTCTCCCATGCTTCTCAACTACCCGGTCATGTACTCATTGTGGCCATGTTGTCTCTGCGAACTTCTTAATCTCATCCGCCCATCTAACTTTCTGCCGCCCCCTGGTACGCTTCCCTTCCCTTGGAATCCAGCCCGTAACCCTTAATGAACATCAGTTATCTTCCCTCCTAATTACATGTCCTGCCCGTGCCTATTTATTTTTCTTGATTTCAACTAAGATGTCATTAACTCGCGTTTATTCCCTCACCCAATCTGCTCTTTTCTTATCCCTTAACGTTACACCCATCATTCTTCTTCCCATAGCTCGTTGCGTCGTCCTCAATTTAAGTAGAACCCTTTTCGTAAGCCTCCATGTTTCTGCCCCGAACGTGAGTACTGGTAAGACACAGCTGTTATACAATTTTCTCTTCAGAGATAATCGCAAGCTGCTGTTCATGATCTGAGAATGCCTGCCAAATGCACCCCAGCCCATTCTTATTCTTCTGATTATTTCAGTCTCACGATCCAGATCCGCGGTTACTACCTGCCCTAAGTAGATGTATTCCCTTACTACTTCCAGTGCCTCGCTGCCTATAGTAAGCCGTTGTTCTTCTGCGAAACTTTTAAACATTACTTTAGTTTCCTGCAGATTAATTTTTAGACCCACCATTCCGCTTTGCCTCTTCAGGTCAGTGAGCATGCATTGCAATTGGTCCCCTGAGTTACTAAGCAAGGCGATATCATCAGCGAATCGTAAATTACTAAGGTATTATCCATTAACTCTTATGCCCAATTCTTTCCAATCCTGGTCTCTGAATACCTCCTGTAAACCCGCTGTGAATAGCATTGGCGATATCGTATCTCCGTGTTTGACGCCTTTCTTTATTGGGATTTTGTTGCTTCCTTTATCGAGAGATACGGTTGCTGTGGAGCCGCTATAGATATCATTCAGTATTTTTATATACGGCTGGTCTACACCCTGATTCGATTACAGATTCCATTACACCCTGATTCTTTATGGTTACTCTGGCGCGATTCACACAGACGCCATACGGCCAACCTCATCGTCACATTCATGGCACCGGTAACTGTCCTGAGATAGCGTGTCCTCGTTGGTTTCTCCTAAAATAAAACTGGCCGCTAATGACGTCAGTACATGCTCCTAACGTCGCCGCAGTGCCGTTTTGGGGGTGAAACTGGCCAGGAAACCCTCTCTCTTGACCGACTTTTGTGCCGCGACGGTGACGTTCCGGGGCAGATGATGTTTGTTTGAATCGAGCCTAAGGTCAATTTTGCGAGCACCTTTGGAATAACGGCGAGAGAAAGTTAGGAAACATAGAAGGTGGGTGACGCCTGGCAATGAAGCTTTATGCGGCTTTACTAGCTATCAAGCCTTACTTTACACCGTAGTAGTATGAATTGACAAATACGCAGAAATAAACAGCCGTGCACTGCATATGCTGGCAAATAAAATGCGTCATGCCGCAACTCGTAAGTCATTGTGCAGACAACAGGATGGGGTTGGGTTTGACGTGAAGTAAAATTAAACAAATAGCAATGTATCAAACTGCTTTGTAACTGAATAATTTGTTCTGCGGAGCGTGAGCTCCACTGCGCAAGGTCTAATATGTCGCTGCTAGGACATGGCTCGGGGCTGGGCAAGGGACACGGAGACGCTACATTTTGGCGACTATTATAACTATTAAGCCCGAAGGGATCGGCAAGAAAATGCCCCTACTCCCACGGGATTACTAAAAATCGCAACCATGAGAGGGAAGGAATTTACGGAAAGGTTCCCCTCTTTTTCTCTAGATTTCTTATCAAATCACCTTTCTTCTATGAAACCCCACAGCTATAGAGCTGAACGGCATCGTTATTCTTAGAGACGAAACGCTAGACATGGGAATATTGTTAGTTCTCGATTCCTGAACAACGTGATTTATGAAGAGGTTTATTACGCGTTAAAGGCCAAATCATTTTAGTGTTGTCATTCTCATCGCGGATTGCGGTTCGGCGTTTTACAATGTTGCCATGCTGATGAGGTTTGTCTAGTTTTGCTTCGCGTATTTAAAATATTTTTTTTTTCACCTGAGGCGGGACAACATATTACGGTTGTTCACCTTCATGTGGTATTTTTACAAAAGTGGTGTCTCAGTCAATTCTGGCAAGGTGGTTGGCCGTTTCACAGAAGGCAAGAGAACTCTAAGCAATGACATGTGAGATTGTGCGCCCCATAATTCCCTTCTTTATCTATTCTAAACTTTCCAGATATTGTACCTGATAGGTTTGCAGAAACTGCGAACCTATCACCTGTAAAGAACTGACGTCAGCACAAACCAATGTTATTTTTTTTCTCGATATTGTTCAGATATAACAGAATAAATAGAAAAAGCTAGGAATAATGGTTAGTAAATTTAGTTAGCATGCTAACCACCGATTTGCCTGCGGTGTAACTGCCCTAATCAATGTTAATGGCAACCACGGTCACATTGACCCTGGTTACCCGCCGAACCATTATTTCGCCTCCTTGGAATGGCCAACAGCCCCACGTGTGCGACATGCAACATTGATGAGACGCTTGCACATGGTATCTTTGTCTACCCGCGATATAGTGTTCAGAGACAAGTGCTGTGCAGAGTAATGGACCAGTTGGACAATCGCCCACTATCAGAACTGAAACCTTTAGTTCAATACTACCACAGAACACCCACGTAAAGGCCTTACTCGCGTTATTAAGGTTTCTGCGGTCTGCGGGGTTTGCAGGGTCTGCGGGTCTGCGGGCCCCCAACCGCTATGTAGTGTACGCGGTTTGGTCGTGATCGTCTTTATTGTTGTCTATCTCTCCCTTCCGCTCACTTTCTCTTTTTATCCCCTTTCACCCTTCCACCCTTCCCCCCTGTACGGTGTGTGTGTGTGTGTGTGTGTGTGTGTGTGTGTGTGTGTGTGTGTGTGTGTGTGTGTGTGTGTGTGTGTGTGTGTGTGTGTGTGTGTGTGTGTGTGTGTGTGTGTGTGTGTGTGTGTGTGTGTGTGTGTGTGTGTGTGTGTGTGTGTGTGTGTGTGTGTGTGTGTGTGTGCGCGCGCGTGCGCGTGCGTGCGCGTGCGCGTGTGCGTGTGCGTGTGCGTGTGCGTGTGCGTGTGTGTGTGTGTGTGTGTGTGTGTGTGTGTGTGTAACTGAACTAACAACCATGGTTAGCGATGTTATTAGGGGCGCACTTGTAACAAGGGTATTATGATTTGGAATGCCAAAAGAGCGAGTACTTTTCCCGAGCATGTCTATGCTGAACTGACGTTAAGAATACAAACGCGTGGTACGGTTAAAAATAGAGCAGTGATATTCGCGCGTAGACGCGACTGTGATGCAATGTTATCGTGGCTTTAAAATAAGGTTCACTGCTACATGCAAAATGCAGTCACTTGACTTCTAAAAACTTATTTATATCAGCAATTTAGAGGCTGCATTTATTAAAAATTAGGGGAACCTTATGCTCTTACTGTTGTTTAAACTGGAGTCCTACAGAGGCATACCAAATGGTTTGAATGCATTTGGGAACCGATCTTACGGAGTTGTTTGGTTGTGTATTGGCTTCCTCTTTGAAAGGAGGCGGGGAGAAATTTTCCAAATTACGCAAGTGCTACTGCTCAGGAATGTAGTCCCTCAATTGCACCGGTGTTTCCTGCATGACAAAGAAAAACACATTGCTTCATTTTCTGCAGGAAGCTAGTTCGAAGATGACGCGGCAAACACCAAGGGTACATATATATATATATATATATACACTTTGTACTTTGTCATTTCGTGTGTTTACACATGGGCGAACGACGCACCTTTTACGTGCACCTCAAAGGCAAAATAGCGTCTTGGTCTTCAGGTGCGCGTTCGTCAACTTCTGGCGCTGACGCCGACTCGCCGCAGAAGCTTTTGACGAACTGCACTAACCAATGGCTCTCTAAGCAGACGGAGCAACTGGTAGGCACCATTTATGCTGAAATCATGGGCGCCCATTCGGAGCTCACTACCGTCACCATGCATAAAAGATTGAGCCGGCTGACCAGCGTGAATTTGCATTCCGTGAGAAGGTATAAAAGCAGGGGAGCTTCGAGGTACACCGCTATTTCCAATGCGGCGAAGACCCGACTTCAAGCAGGGAAGAAGCACCGAGAAAAGTGGAAGGACAAGGATGCAGCTTGTACGACAGCTTCCCACTTGATGCCTTCAAACGCAAGGTGCATATTTCATGCGTAACGAGCTGCCCACGCCCGCGAAAGTCGCCAAGGATCTGTCGACTCACCCCGACATGCAGATGCCAGGTGTGAGTGAAAGGACAATGCGCGAACTGCTAAACGACATTGGCTTCGCCTTTCGGAAGAGGAAGCGAAACTGCGCTGTTGGAGGCAGGACGTTGTCGTGTGGTAGATCATGCGGTAGATGCGGAAGCAAGAAAAACACAGGTATGTTCACCAAATACTCGTTCATTGCGCGTCGATCTGTGGATAATGGCGGTGATGAAGAAGCATCTTAGAACGACCGCATCTAGTGCTCCGAGGCGCATTCCACGCAACACTGAAAGATGTCGCAGTTTTGCCGAAAAGGCGAAGCATCGATGGCGATAACAAATTAGTGGACCGCTATACGAAGTAAGGACAGTAGTTTTATCAGCCATGCAAACTTGAAAACATAGGCAGACTAACTAAATGAATAAGCATGGTCTCTCACACGCACAAGCAAACATGAACACATCTCAGTCGATGACAGCGGAAACTAGCTGTCCAAACACTGGCGCGAGGAAACGCGGCAGCAGTGGCATGCGAAGTGACATGCGCACTGTCTACGGGTTCAATGCAAAGTGAGCACCGAGAACACAAAGCACGCACAAACCTACGGGCGGGCGACGCACCTAGACTCGTGCTTCCGACCTAAATCGCTCTCAAGATGCGTTCACGCGACCGCGCGCAGCCGCCTTATGAACACTTGCAGCCTTAGTAGGAGCGGCACGCCCCTACCATCCCCTCACCCCGGTGCCTTGCAATGCTGGGTGCCTTCGCGTGCGACGGAAGACGCACGCGCGGGCGAGATTGAGCCCCGATCGTCGGCTCCCCTCGCTCGCTTTCCCTCGCACATACAGCGTAGGCCGCGCGGCGACGGTGTTATCGCCCTTGAACTTTATACGGAACCTCACGGTGACGGCGACACCGACGCCGACTGCAGGAATGCGGTTGGAGTGTCCATATAATTGTTATCGCAATAAAAACTCAGTCATGTCGCTGCAAGTAGTTAGCGTAAATCATGAAAGCCAAATAACGAACGCAGTCTCGATTCGGACGACGTCCTCTGAAATCGCAGAGCAGGCTGCAATAGCGATGGCCTTATTGGACAACAAGAGGACATCAATCTACAGTGACTCGATAGCAGCTGTTAGGGCATTTGCCAAGGGAACCATATCCGAGCTGGCCCTAGGGATATTAGGAAGCAAAGAGATCACGCCACACACATTAATCTGGTTTCCAGCCCACATGGGACCGATCGAGGGTGCCCCGCCCAACCTCAATGAGTCTGCACACGGAGCTGCTCGAGGGATCATCAACCGCGTAGCTACCGGGCAGCGTGACGCCTGGAGTACTGACAATCGGGACTCTCCTTCCTCGTACACCGAAATTACTAAGCACTTTTACTTGGCTCGGAGGATATACCCCCTCCCACATTGCAAACTCAATAGACCTCAGGCTTTGACACTAAGGCTTCTACAGACGGGGGCATACCCAAACCCCCTACTTCTTCACAAGATGTACCCCGAAATTCAGACCACAAATGCATGTGCACTATGCAATGACTTAGCAAACTTACCTCACATGCTCTGGCGATGTCCCGCGTTACGCGGCGATGAAAGTAACACTTCTTCACGCTGGGATGCTGTCCTACACAGCCCCAACCTCGAAGAACAGTTATGGGCTGTCCAACGGGCCCGCGACGCAGCGGAGAGGCTCGGCCTCTGTCCCGACGTGGGAGCGGCCCGCTGCGTGCTAGGGCGCGCCCTAAAGGACCCTAATAAAGTTTTTCATCCATCCATCCATCCATCCATGTCGCTGCAACGGACATACAATCGTTCGTGGTGCCACAGTCGCTTCTTTAAAACAGACCACGTTCTATGCAAATGCTGGGGCTATAGCACCGAGAAATTATCAGCAAACAAATTTGTTAACACACGCCGAGAAATTCGGGAAAGCTGCTTAAAGTCTTTGGCCCGAGATTGGGAGGTAGTGCTGGCAGTGAATGCGCTACTCTTATACTTACGGTGCTTTCAAATGATTAGTGTGCTGTTTGACCTGTGTAAGTGCGCACTTCATACTAGTGCTCGCATATGTTCCCGCTGTTGAATATTTTTATTATAATAGGAAGATAGAATTTACGATATTTACCTGAAAAAATAGTGCTGAATGTGGAAAAGTTCTATATCTTGAGCTTTCACTAAATGCTCTCGAAGTTTCCTCAACATCAATAAAATTTCGAGCCGGACCATCCATTTGTTGGCTGATAAGCCAGCGAAGCTGCTTCTGCCGCTTGTACGCAGACTCGAACAGCCTAGCTTGACGCTTACGAGCGGTCTCCATTGCGCGATCTTCATCGGTAGCTTGCGCTCGACACCGACGATAAGACTCTCGCATCTGCTCTCGCTGACGTTCTTCGGAGGCAAAGTCCGCATTCTCCGCGTTCGCACGGGCACATTGTCGTTGGCTGTAGTCGCGTCTCTGCTGCCGACGTCTCTCCTCGTAATCGGCTTGCTCTCCGGCCGGTGCGCACAATCCGTAGTCTGCCCATGTTTACCAATTTTGTTGAAGTTGTAACTGTTGCAACGGCATATCGCCGCAACGCACAGTCCGGTGCTAACATAACGCGACGGCTACCACGGTCTAAATTCCCGTGTTTTCCCGCCACAACTTCCGCTCCGTTTCATAAAGGGCAGACGACAGCGGACGCAGTCGGCAGCAACAGTGGCCAGCGCGGGTGCCAGCTGTTTTCAAGCCAAACTACCAGCTCTTTTCAAGCCAAAATTGTAGTTCAGAATCCACCACGGTTGGGTACGCTTGATCAGAAAAGCCATGGGGCACTGAGTTTCAAAAATTATTAGAAGCAACTCTACCGGTAGCCTCGAAGTAATCCGCAAGTATGATTACTCATATCTACTGGGAGTGATGTATTTCGCGAACCATCGTCTTTTTCGCTGATAATGGCTTTGCGGCTGCTTAAATTGCTTATTTTCAACCTAAACATAAACTTATGCTAAAAATGCGCTGGTTTCAAACATGCGCAGAAACCTATTGCTTTCATGCGTGAGTAAAGTATGACTATATTGACATATGGTGTAACAAATTGGCACAAACGACGCCACAAGAACAAAATTTCGACAGGTTGGTGATATCTGCACGATCTCCGCACCGGAGTGTCCTCTTCCAATTTTTGTAGGAACCCTGCTGTTCCAGCAACGTAATCTGTAAAATAGGTTTGAGGGCACTGGCAGTCGTGTGCCGGGCCATTATGAGACTATGATTCGCCGCGTGAAAGGCGCGTTCATGTAGTCGTAAATACTTATGGTCCGTTTCTCGAACCCTTCCTCTGATATGTTCACACTTTCAGATGTTTAATTTCGGCCTTGTGAGGGTGTCAAAGTGTTTATTTTGTTTTCGCTTTTCATACAAAGCTATCCAACTGCTGTGTTTTTTCGGCGTTTCTTTATTTTCGAAGTGGAAGCTTTTTGTGATGAGTCATACCTCTTTCATTCACTTGAGATCCAAGTTATCAGCATTCAGTCATCTTACCCTGTGGGCGTTGACTGGTGTGCTTTTTTTATTCATTTTAGCTAGATGAACTTTTGTAGCAGTTTCAAGTTTGTAATACATATAATTTGTAATTGGCAATTCCCTGAACATGCGTTTATAAATAGAAATCAATGTTTTATTCAATGTTTTATTTGAACTTTTAATACGATCAGCATTCTTTAAAGATTGCTGACACTTTGAGTGTAACTAGCTTTTCTCGCCCAAACCCAGTGACCGAAGTTTCCTACCAACTTAGACCATAACTAACCCCATGGTCGTGATGCCGTCATGGTCTTTGCACTGTCGCCATTGCAGCTTCACCATACGACTCTCTTCATGCCATCATCTTCACTCCTTCTCGCCTACCCGGTAGCCAAAGTTAGCTTCGGCCACGAAATACGTGCTCCTGGTAGTGATCGTAACACCGTCGTCATTCCACCTTTCTCACCCGGTTCTCCTTATGGAGACCTTGTCACGCCTCTTGCGCTGACGCAGTGGCCCGAGTTGTCTCCTAGCTTGGGTCACAAGGTATGTATGTACTGGTGGTCAGGTGCCATCGTGGTCGGAGCATCATTGTCTTTCCTGTTTCGTCACGCCTCGTCATAATGCCATGGTCTTCATACAGTAGTCGTCATGCATTAGTTGTTACAACATCTTCACTCCAGCTTCCCGTCCAATTTTTGTCATGCCATCGTTACGCTATCCCCTATACAGTCGGGACGTCGTATTCGTCGTCACCCCACGGTCTTCATGTCGTCGTAAGGTCATTATCATCATTGCGTCGTCGTTCATACCGTTGTCGTGATTCCCTCGTGGTCATTCCATAGTTCTTATTCCAAATTTGTCATCAAACGACCATCTCGCCATCGTCGTCACGTAATTATCATCATACAGTCATCGTCTTTCCATCGTCGTCATCGTCACGCTGTCGTCTTACCATGGTCAACATTTCAGAAGCCTCATCCCACTGTCGTCATATCGTTGTCGTAGCACCACCTTTGTAATTTCATCGACCTTCCCTGTTTATCATTGTATTGTACACATATATCTTTTACTGCGTGAATATGCTACCGTTGTCATGCCGTCGTCCTCATCACGTCCACATACACTCTTCATGATGCATTTTCGGGATGCATCATCGTCGTCGTACCATCGTGGTCATTCTATAGAAGTCATTCCACTGTCCTCATCGGATTGTTGTCGTACCGTCCTTATCACGCCACCGTAGTGATGCAATTGTCATGACACAGTCATCATCCCGCCATTGCCTTCATGCAGTAGATCGCCATCCAATTATCCTGATACTGTTGTCACGCCATCATCATTATTAGAGGATCGCAATTTCATCGTCATCCTGCCAACGTCGTCATACCACTTTCATTGTTCTATCGTCGTAGCAATGTTGTCATCATAAAGTCGTCATACAATCATGTTCATGGCCGATCCTGGCAAGCAAGTTCAATACAATAGCAAAGTGAGCTGATCACGGATGCAGTGTATTTCGCATATATCCGAAGCAATAGAAATGCCAGCATAGCCACTCCTATTTCTAAATATAGGTGCATTCACAAAGATGTGTCGCTGCAATGTTCGAATGCTAATCGCACAAATGTCGACATTCATCTTGGTATGGTTTCTGCCAGAATTAGCTAACCACATGTTGTGACTGACGCTAAACCTCCGTCTATTGTGTGATGTTTAGATGCCCTGTAACTGGAAAAATTGAGTTTTACCATGTTTCTGTTTATTTATGCGCATACATATCTCATCAAAAATTCAGTGTATTCCCGTCTACGTGATTTGTACAATATTTAACAGGAGTCATGATATGTAATGTGCATTCGCTACGCCAAGCACTGGTAGTATTGTTAATAATGCCACTTTAATTAATCTGATATTGTAATCGAAATCACGGAGCGTGCACAACGCAGAGTAAAATATTAGCACTTACAACTTGCTGCTTTGAGGTTGGCAAATTCGTGAGACTGCATCGTCATGTTAAGTCGACTTGAGTGGATATCAGTCCTAGTTCAGCAACAGATCAGTTAAATGTGTATCCTTTCTTGAGTTCGTGAGCTGAATTTATACGGCTCCACATTCTCGCACCTCAAACGGCACATCGTTTCAGCACATATGTGGGAAGATTCTTGAAGCTAATACTCCATGTGTTATAAATAACAGCACTCGCGAAAGGCCATTAGGGCAATGCAGTACAACAATGTTTTTTCATAGCGTCTCTGTTTATAAGTGTACTGTTACTACGTTGAGTCGTGCCGCGAAATCTGAAACGCAGTATACCACGTTCGCTTAGAGGAACTAAAGTTTCGGGGCTGCAGTGTCGTCTCAAGTGCACAACCAAATACCTCTTGAGAAGAAATGCAGCAGGAACTTGTTAATAAATGAGAGAAGGTGAAATTTAGATACATGGAAATGGCAGCGTTGGCCTAGAGGGGGAGCATCAGCAGCAATAACAAAGTATTAGACAACTACACGAAGGAAGGTTTGCAGCTTTATCGGCCGTATAATCGCGGGAAACATTTGCTTACGGTTCAAATAACAACAATTTTCTCACCTGCGTACAGGCAAACAAGCAGATATCACTCGATCACCGCGAACACTTGCTGTAATAACACTGGCGTGAGGAAAATATGCAGGCATAGGCGTGCGAACACTTCCTTATGCCTCTTGCTCAACGCATTCGCGAAACTTCACCACACGACCTCCCCGAGCACCAGTTGCGCGCGCAAGAAGACGGTGGATATGAAGCCACCAGCCGTCTCAATCTGCCCCGCCTATGCATCCGCCGCAGAGTACATGCAAGATAGGGTGGGTGGGCCGCGTACCCGTTCAGCTGCGCCGACAGTCAGTGCATCCAATGCCGGGCCATACAAGGGGACACGCAGCTCTTTGCTAAACTGCGGACTAAGCGAAAGCGCTGGAAACTGCAAGAAATATTGGCGTGTAACTTCTGGAGAGCAGTCGCTTGAAAAAATGCTTTAAAAGAAAAAGTCTTCAAGTATCTGGTATAATTTTTTAAATTTTTATATTTTTTATAAAGCTACTATGGGGCACTGCAGAGTCGAGGGCTTACGGTCAAGAAGACTGCAGTAATGGCGATGATGTGAAAAACGCAAAAATGGTAAATAATGTGACATCATTATTGAAGTCTTAATACTCGAAATTTTCTTTCGTCGGCATAACGTTGGTTCTGCTTCACACACTCCCTTTTTTTAGGCTGATTATATCTCTTAGAAGTCAATCCCACCGTCGAATTTAGAACTACCGCGACTGAAACAACATCTAATGTAAAGGAGAATAAGCATCTAGTTGGTGAGATACTCGGTAACAATACAAATTCTTTATACTTAGTTACTTTGCGGTGATGAAGCGCTACTCTTTTATAATATAGCAGTGTAATGTAGCTTACGTCTAGCTTCGTTCCCCTTTTAGTTCTCGGAGTTTGTGATTGACACGTTTGTGAGGTCTGTTCCTCAGTGAACAGTGCTTCCGAATGAGACTTTAGGACTTTTGATTACGCTCACGTACAACAAAAAACAGGATAGCACTCATGTTATCTTTGCCTCGGCAAAATGAGATCAGCGCAAATGCAAGGCAACACTTATATCTACAGCTGCTCTGGGTGGTGTGTGCCATTAGGATAAAGCGGTGTTGACCGCCGGGTCCCATTAACGCCAGGCGAGGTGGACCATTACGGTTCAGCGTTTTGGCCCACTCCTCAGCACGCGCCTGCTGCGAAGGGGGTTGGAAGTCGACTAGTTACGAATACCAATGGGCGCCTGCTGATTATCTCACCATACAATTGGACAAACTCTCAGTTCTTGGCTTTGGTCGCGAGCTCGTGTAGGTTGCAAGATATATAAATTGGGTGAGCACTTTGTAATTCATTATTAGGCAGTGTATAATGACACCGATACACGTGGGTTTGGCTTCAGCTATTTAATTATTTATATTTCTTATATTTTCTTGGAAAAAGAGTTTTAATAATTCGTATGTACTATTTCTGTGCGTTATCCTGAAATTTATACTTTGGCATTATGGCTCCTTTGCTTGATAATTAATGTAAATTAATTATGTAATATTTAGAGATAATCTGCCTTTGCGTATATCATCGGATATTCGGCTTTATCAGGCAATTCAATCCGGTACCGTCGAATTTCGAATTCTGAGTATGATCAACAGATCAAAAACTGGTATTCATGCTGTTTATTGAAAGTAAAATTATTACTCATTAACCAATATTATGAGCAATTTTGTCATCTTTACCTCGCATCAGCGATTGTCTCAGCATCTTTAATTGATTTCCATTAAAAATCACCTAACTACAGCACTTGATCATTATTCCTATTCAGGTGTGGAATTTTCTCAGCACCTTAAATTTCAACTTGACACAGCTAACGTAAAAATGAAAATAGCATATGGAAGACGCGTTCTAATTAAAGCATGACAATATTTCTCATATTCTACGCTCGTGCTGCCTTATTATGCGTTTGTTCATTCTCACATTAACTGTAACACTGATTCATATGGAACCACAACAGTCACTTAACGTAATTGCAAATGATTCAAAAACGAACTATTCGTCTATTAACTTTTTTGCCTCGTAGCATTAGCGCTAATCAGTTATTACATGCACATAATACTTTGCGTGTGACTGATTTTGTTTATCATAACCTCCCCATGCTTATATTTAGGGCATGTTACGTTTCGCCTACAACGCGCGGTATAGCCGGCGCGGATGCAACGCAAGCCGGGGCTGCGTTCAAAGCGGCGGACATTTTGGCCCGTTCAGCGCCGCCGATACGCCTCCCCGCCAAGCGCGTCCAGGCATGTTTCAATGCCACGTGTCTTCAAGTGTGCGTGTGTGTGTGTGTGCATGTTGGTGCCCACGCTTGTCAAAGCGCGGCAGCCGGGGAGAGGAGCTCCCCAAGTGTGAAGCGAGGAGGTCTGACCGGTGCCCGCCCGGCGGATGCGTCACTACACTCGTCCCAACGTGTCTCTCAGCGTGTCCGTGCCCCGCAGTCACGTGGCCTCATCCCGAGACGTTCCCACTTGCCCTCAACTCCGAGAGTATAAGAGCAGCTGCCCCTGGACGCCGAGAGAGAGGCTCCGATTTCTGCTGTTGAGTAACGTGCTCTCTCATCTCTCCACTTCGGTCGACCTGACCGGCCACTCTTTTACGATGCTAGAATAAACAAGTTGTTCTGTTACCAGTCGACTCATGCTTTGCCGGGACCTTCGGATGCTTCCAGTTGTGCCCCAGGCCGCCAGGCCAACGCTACCCTTGGGGCTTGCGACCCATTTGCAACAACGGGCGTCTGCGCTGAGATTCCAACAAGCAATAACATTCCAGTAACCATCCTACTAAAGACATTACTTATTCATGCAAATCATACCAGATTTGCTGAGAATATGATCTTCATTTTACCCAGCATTTGCTACAACTACGGCAAACACTCATTAATTTTTCAGCCTTATCTCTCAAGAATACATTACCATTTCCTTTAAAACTGCCGAAAGCTCGCAGGCTTCATACAGAATCTATACCCGTTTAGCTTCCTTCGGCTCCACTTTTTCAGCTTCAATTGATTTCCCTATCTATTATCCTTTCTTTTTTCATTTTTGAAAAGTGTGTGTAATTTTACCTATTGTTGAATAATCCCCAGCCTTGTTATTGTTTAATGCATTCAACTGCGTCTTTTTTGTTTCGTTATGTCTCGTCTCCTAACAGCCTTTATTCTTGTAAATTTTATATGTTGCCATTGTTTGTATAACTATTCTCATCATGCACATGAGGTCTCGTTTCAGTTTCTAACTATGGGACCTCCTTCTGTACATACATATCATGTAAATATCCCCGATTTTGACTTAAACAGCTCATTTTGCCCCTGAGATGTTTCAAAGTGCACATTCATGCATGCATTGCGTCGACAGTATCTCGTCGCGTTTCAGTGCTTGCCTAATTCATTATTCATATGCGAAGTCTGATCGTACAGATGTCTCGTAGTAGTAATCACAAGTAAATGAGCATAGGCCAATTATTTTGAAGCTTACAGCAGATGTTTCAAAATCAATTGGCTACTTCCGAAGAATATAATTATTTTTCCCTTCATCAGTTTGTAGACGCATGTGAAGCCTTGATTTGTACCAAATGCGAGTAAAAACCGTGCATATGTAATCCGCATCAAGTTTACCTGGTTAATGTTCTACAATCAATTTACAAACGCGCAGCAAGATTTATCACGTCACATTATAGGATTAATTACACTGAGAGTGAAATTAAATCATTTCTGGGGCCCCAGTCTTTAGCTCTCAGATGGAAAATGTCAGAACTTTCTTTCTCTTATTTCATTAATAAACTGTATGATAATATTCATCGGCTGCATGGCTCAATACCAGCTCCACCCACACGCACATCTTGTTGCATCTTTAATTCAATAAGCCTTCAGCGCTTTTAGGGCAAAACCAACGCGTTTGAAAAATCGTCCTTTCTTCATGCCATCGAAATATCGAACAACCTACCAAACAGGATTGCCTCTGATAGTGATGGTGAAAAATGCCATACAACTAATTGTACACTTGTGTCAAAATTTCTGTCTATGTTTGTTTATTTTATTTTATGTAAGCTTATTTTTAATGCTTTCGTGAGTGTTGATTTGACTGCGATATAAACAGTTCTAGAAACGCTTTTGTGTTCGTATTTCATTGCTTGTGCCGTTGCACGATTCTAAATTTACATAGTTTTATACAAACAGAAATCTCCGCTTTTGTTTTCTCTAACTGCTCCTCCTGTACTTAATAACCCTGTTGGGGCCCTTGAAAGCAAAATAAACGATCATCATAATAATAACGACAAAAAAGTCATATTTCTTTTGTTCCCTGAACTATGAATTCCTAGAACTAATCCTTAGAACGACAGAAAGCTGAGCTATTTGTTAAGGATTCATAGTGCAAAAAAGAGGTGAGGCGTGGAGACAGGACACAAGAGTAGAGAAGTCATGAACACAAGAAGTCAAGAGTAGAGAAGGGGACAACACGGCGTTCGTGTTGTCCACTTCTCTACACTTGTGTCCTGTCTGCACGCCTGACCTCTTTTTTGCATTATGAACTAATGCTATATTTTTTACTCTTGGAATGTATCCTAGCCCCTCGCCTTTACAGTGTACAGCTATGTACCTTGAGGTTATCACAAATGAATGAATGAATGAATGAATAAATAAGTAAACAAATAAATAAATAATAGATATTGGCTCAACAGATAATAAGATGGCGCCAAACTGGTGATGGTGATGCCATAACAACCCTTTTCACTTAGTTGGACAGTAGAAAGCGAGAATAAGTTAGCCAAATAAAACAGAAAGACATATACTAGAAAGCAAAGAAAACAAACTGCTAATAAAACTCGAAACGAGCCAGCGATCAGTTCACAGAAATTTCTGTTTATCATAGTGAACGGCGCAACACACTCAATTTTCACATTGCCATGACAGGTCATAGAAAAACAGAGGCAAAGATATAGCACAGTCATGTGCAGTTCACATGTAGTTCAACAAAGCGCAGTCAACAATACAACATATGCAAAATTAAGCAACAAGTTGCAACAACATCGGGGATAGTTTAGGTACATTTCGCAGAAACTTTGCAGTGCATGCAATAGATCAGTTTAACTAAGTGATGGCTACGCACGTACCGCTGACAGCGACCAACCATCAGTCCCAAGAATGTTTCTGGTTTCCAATGATTGTGGATGACTTTAGCATCCGATGACGTGTGTGTTCTCTGTTCTGCGCAGTGAAAGTGACGTCCTTTTCAGTCTTTTCAAAAAAAGAAAAGAAAGAAACACGCATCATCGTATTAACTAATGTATCGATCATTTCTTATGTACTTTACGGCAATACTGTTTGACAAAATGTTGATTTCCTGGAAAGGCAGTGCTTCAGAAATCTGCAACTGCGTCACTGGTTCACAAGTGGCTGCGCCGTTTGAATTCTTGCTCGTTAAACATAGGTGGACATTTCTTTGGGCAAGGTGCATATTTCAGCTTCGTGCAAAATGCAGCGTCAATTACATTCTGTTGTCGCGGTTTTTTGTTCTATTATGGAGCTGTACAAGAAGTTATATTCTCTTATTTGGAAACGTTTTCTTCTTCAAAACGCATTATCCTAAGCCTTGCAATACCCATGCCCGTCTCTCAGTAAGGCGGCCCCGCAAATACCCAACCCCACACCCGAACAGTGGGAGGCCGTGCTGACTAGTTCGGACCCTCGTAACCAGCAGCAACTGGTGCGGCGGGCCCGGGAGACAGCAAGAGCCGCAGGAGCCCTGGACTAAGGGCGCCTCCCGCACAAGCAGAAAGACACCTGCTTGTCCTTTCTTTTTAATAAATGTTTCTCCTCCTCCTCCTCCTCCTCTCAGTAACGTTAAGGTTTCGCAAGTTAGTACTAACTTCTCACTGAACGCAGTACCTTAATGAAATACTGAATAATTATGAAGTGCCAGCTAGTTGGCACTGCATGATTCAAAGTGTACCTGCGTGACTTAGCTGGGACAACAACATAAACTGAGAAGCAGACAGGGCCGTACGGCCAAATGATTTCGTACATATAGTAATGCACTATGGAAAGTTTTATAAAAGAGCCCACACGGGCGCTTGTGACTAATGTCCTCGTTCTGCGCTAGTGACGACGCGTTGTGACATTGCGGCGAAAAGTTGCAGCAAATACAGAGAGTGGTACCGCCTTTCAGGCCACCGACAGCCGATGCAGGCACATTATTCAATGCTGACCATCAAGAATGTGCTTCTCTGCTCTGTGCGGTAACGCCTCAGTATCTGCTCGTGTTTAATGCTACATACCTAGAAATAGGAAAAGAAATGTTCACATCGAAATTTCGCATGCAGAATTTCACGGGATAATATGAGCGGAAGTTAGAATTGATGGTCATCTGCAAAGTGCACGGATCATGAAGCGCCCCATTAAGAGAGCAATCGCGTAGACTCCTAAAAAAATTAGCAGAAGATGGACAACTTTAGCGAAATGCGAGCTAGAGTGGACGAAAAGCGACTTCTACTGCGTTCCGCTGCTATGAACACCCGACACATTGCGTCGTTATCTGTATCGCGTGAACCTCTTGGAAGTTCCCTGTCTCACAAGCTAGCCATTTCCGTTTCACAGCGCTCAGAGTACGATACCTGCTCTTGTATTATGTATCCGAGATCAGGCTGACTGTAAAACAACACAACCTGGCCCTGTTACCAAAGCACTACGTGCTTTTATTTCGCTTCACAGAGGCCAAAGCGAAGCGTGCGATGTAAAGGATATTAGTGCCAAAATGTTTCCAAAAGCTTGCATCGAAAGAAAAACTTTTCTTGAGAACATGACAATGTCTGCTGCCAAAACCTATTTACTGCTGTCGCAGTAAGCGAATTTCAACGAACACGTCTCGGTATAGCCTGCTTTGTTCTTTCTTACCTGTTTTATGTGCATTCAAACGACTAACTTGCTCATTGACTGGTTTTATACAATTTTTTTCTATGTTCTTTATTTTTGATGACAGTATGTTACGTTCTATTCTTATTAGATGATTATGTGGAAAGGAGTAACCAGTGCCACTTAAAGGTGTCGACACTTTCTACATATGTATTTAAAGAAACGTTGCATTTTCTGGCTAGCCTTCTCTGAAATTTCATTCAACTTCGAAAAAGAAAGATTAGCCCTTCTTCCGATATGGATAGGCACTTTGAAGCTGTATTTTTTGTGTTGCGACGATGAATGCAGAACTAAGCACTGTGTCTCTGTCGATTGCGTAATTTTTGCATGCCCTTGCACTGCATGCTCCCAAACAAATCACATAGGTGAACGGAAAAAAAAAAGAAAACGAAAAATATCACGCGACGGTCGGACACTGACACTAACCTATCTTAAGCCCCAGGGTCGTTAGAGACAAAGTGTGCACAGGCGTGGGCCCTCTGATTCATTGGATCATGGCACCGTTGAGGGAGACCACTTGTTTTTAGACTTCGTCACTGGATTTGCCTCGGGCGAGCTTGCCCTTAGTTCTGGGTGGCGTGCTGTGATTACCGAATGCACTGTGTATTGGCGGAGTGCCCTGCGAGTGTCCGCAAACAATACCGTCCTTCTCGGCTAATATGGCGCAGTGCTAGTAGGTCGTCGCCAACAGCAGCAAGTTCATTGTTAAAAGGCTTAATACATTTACATTCATATGTCAAACATTGTGGATCAATGGTAACCTCAAAATGAACCCTGCCACTAGAGTAAACTAGGCATCGAGATCATAGATTACGTCTTAGTAGGAACGTATATCAAATGGAATAGCAAATATTAGCTTCAAATGAAGAAATGCTGCACGTCGGGTTCTTTATTTTTCACTGAACTTTGTATTAGTGTCTCTTTTACGCTATTGCTTCAGATAACATTAGCATAGGTGAACCATGTACCTGTGGCCGCTGTCAATACCTTTCAACTATCAATATCGTATAAGAAGCCACGTGAGTAACAAGCTCCTAGGGCCACATTTCAACTTCAAAGATGCATTCAATAATGGGCAATTCATTAGAGCCACCATATTGCAAATATACATTCTCGCGCAAGATCAAAAATTGTTCTGAAAAAGTACCATTCAAGCAGACTTCTACGTAAAAAATTGCATTTAATGAATTGGTATGTTCATTTGCCTTTCTTCAGTCATTTTGTAATTTAACGATTTCTTTGGTGGCTCGGTAACGCTCACTGAAGAGCGGCACCATACGTGCCGCTCTTCAACGAACCAATTTCCAGCCGCCACGGGTCATAGCATCTGTAGATGCATCGTAGCATCTGTAGACGCCGTACTGGGTAAGTACCGCTGTTTAATAAAACTATTTGTAACAAAGCGTCGTCTTGGAGCACTAGGTATGTGCCATTCGATCAACCTTTGTCTTCAACGAAGCGCTTTGATGCCAACTTGGGTGACTGTGCATGTGTCTTTAGTTGTGTTCAGCTCTACAATAACAAAAAGATCCATTAAATCTCTCCAATGCACGGCAAAATCAAACACTCTTCAGACGGATTCCTCAAGAACGGCAACCCGACAATTTAGCATGCTGTGCCACAAATGCACTGGGTATGTGCCGCTTTGAAGTGAACGTCTTTCACGGCAACGTTTAATTGATCTGCGCCACGAATCCACAAGGTACGTGCATTCGACTTAAGCCACAGAGTATTTGCCAGCGTGTGCGGCAATCGAGTGAACAATACTCAGCGCTCGCATGACGCCACGTATCTCGTCTCGGAGGCCAAGCATTGATTTCTCGGCAGCGCCACTACATTGCGCAACGTGTTTCGACAGACGCGCAATAACGAAGCCCAGCTGCCGCATGGCAGGTTTCTCAGGTTTCGCACGCACCGTGTGCCCTGCATTTCGAGGCTATGTGCAGCCTTCGCGGCGGCGACGCTAGATGGCGCTGAGCCTTTTTAAGGAAGCGCGAAAGAAGAGTTCCGCTGCAGTACATGCCTCATACGTAACTCGTTTCAACGGTAGCGATGCGTCGTTTCCCTGTATTGTTTAAATCCTAGACGCATTGCCGTAGACAGCCATTATGAGATAAGTTCTGTCAATTTTTCTTTTACTCTCTGGAGCCTTTAGATACCTTTACGCCTTAGGCCACATACACTGCTGTTTACTGATTCTTAAGAGGAACAGCGTTTTGCGCACTCTATTGTTTTTGAAACATTGTTATATCTACGAAGATGTGCAATTTTTTTCATTTTGTAATATGAAGATCATTCATTTGAGCTTATTTTTTGATAATTACGAAGCTATAGAAACGAACATGTAGCAAAATAAGACTCTTGCAGGCTTTATGATAGGAACGCAATACACCATGCGGAGCATAAAGGTGGCATGTAAAAAAATGGTGAATTTGTGTGTCTGACTTAGCCCAGTAGGCCCCTTAGATTGTTGCTTAATTACGATATAGTTATTTCTTAGAACGTAGACAAAACACTATAAGTAATAGCAAAGAAAATTTCCTTGGAAAGTGGTCTACGAGCGCGAGATATGATAGTTGCAGGTGCACTTGTATAAACTTGAACCGGAACACACAGTGGAGCTAAATTGAAGGCTTAATTGATGTATCGAAATATCAAAAGACACATACAGAAAGTATAGTATTGGATACAATAATTTCACTAGTATCTTGCATCGGTACCTCTAATACTTCTTGCCTCGGTATGTTGCCTCTGTATTACGATAGAATTGCATAGCATCATTGCCCAAAGCACGCCTCCTTTTTTGTTTGTAACAAGTTTTTGCCACCTGCAACAGCTATATATGCACGTAGGAAAATAATGGAAAGAGTCATAATCCAACCACAGTAAAATAAAAGTAAACGCTAATGTAATACTGCCATAGCAACGCTTCACTAAGAGCGCTCCCACCAAAATTAACAAATACCAGCTCTGATAAAATTTGCAGAAGGTGAATAGCGAAAATAAACGCATCTACACATCGTGAGGTCACCGTTCCTACAGCAGTGATAAGCTTACTGACAGATGGGTCGAGGCACAGCTAAGAAATATTCTTGAATGCATGTACTATAGGTAAGCTACACCAAGCCGCAAATTACCGTAGAAAGTGTTTAGCCGTAAATAATGAAGTTTCTAACATCTGGACTGACAGTCAATTGTGGTATCTTTTGAGTACGGTTCAGTCGTGATCGCTTTCAGTAGCACAGTACCTGATCCTCTACTCGGAACAAAGTGCCTCACAGCAAGAGCAATTATAGGTGTTACTGCGACGCATTTTCCTGCGAAGAAGGCTATTTTATTGTGATGACAGAATTATTTCCGCTTTGGAAAAATGGCACGCCTATGATACATATTTACTTCGTATTTTAGGCCACTATAGGTCGCGCGTGCGATGTCTGCACAGGCGGCATTGGCAAACCTACGCCAGAGACTCAGGAAAGCGTTGTATTCCTTTATGGAATTTTTCTAATTCTGCATGTCGAAGATACGCTATGGTGGGGTATGGTAAAACTTCATCGAAGAATACGGTACAGACAAGAAAATCGTGAGCCATTCCACTCTGTGAAGATGAACGACCAGCGAAGCTGTTTAGCCCACGATGCAGAGGGGCCACAACACGTTAAAGAAAGGTACGAACTCATTTACTGTCGTGATCGGTGGTCATTGTGATGAAAGGTACGGACACACATGTATTGTCTTTGACGACTTCCTTTGGAGCAGCATCATACTTGCGTCTTTATGCCGCATTCTACGCTTCGCGAACAATGCGTCGTCTTGTCTGGCGTCCCGCCTGCGCTTGGTGATTTCTGCACGATCTGCCGTGACGTTTGCCGCCCGTCGGCGCAGTTGACATTCCTGTTGCTGTTCCCTTCGCCTTTCCTCGTAGGCACGTTGCTCTTCGGGAATCCTAACAGTACGTGGCCTTGCCATAGCAACTGCAGAACACAAATGGAATGCGGTGCTCGGCAGCTGCTGGATTTATTAATCTATGTTCTCCAGCGTTAACGACTACATCAGGCATCCGGAGGAAACTAGTCGCGAACATGATCGGAGCGCGCACAAAGAGACGGGCAGTGCGCGCGCAGACATGCCCGAGGCCGGTCGCACACCGCCAAGTTGTAACATAGTGGAACGGCTCAAGATTTCTAAAGCGAAACATTATATGGCTAGGCGAAACCAAAATCCTTCTCCCCATGCCTGTGTACAGAAAACTATCATCATCAGCATTGGACCGAGCGTCGTCGTCTTTTTCCACAGCTAGTTCGTTGGCGCCCCTCTGTTCAACTGCGCGAAAGCGCTCATGCTGCTCCCGTGTTCGTCGTCGTCTTCTTCGACAGCTGGCCAGCTGGCTTCGTTGCCACTCATCACTCCCGCGTAGAATTTTACTTCTCTTCTGTCGTCCTAATGGGGAGGCCCTGTTTACGGGGGTATGAGTCATCGCTTAAGGAAGTACCGGGGCCACACGTTTCAGATTTACTTATTAACAGTCTGTAGGGAGCGCTTGGGTGGTGAATGTTGTGGTGAACACGTGGTATTCTTCTAGCAGTTGCCGAACAGTTAGGAAATAAGCTGCTCGGGGGGATCTATTGCTTACAAAGGTATGAGTCGTTGTTTACGGATGTCCGTTGCTTACAGATGTATAATCCGTTGCTTACAGCGATGTAAGCCATTGATGACGAAAGTTTTCTACATGCTGTTCTGTATGTTGTATGCGTGATTAGAAAGAATGTAAGCAGAGTTCGCTTCATTTTGCTGAGTGCTTGTAGCCTCTGCCTTACGGGGTTGTGAGCCATTTATTTCTTTATTGTGTACGGGGGCATGAGTGCGTAGGGGATACGAGCCACTGATGATGATAGATTTGTTGACGAACAGGAAAAATACACGGAACCCTAGCCAAATACAGCTTCGCTGTAAAATGAAATGCAATGAGATGCCAAAAAGAACCAAAGTAATAAGAACAAACAAATGAAAAATTTAAAGCATGAGAGGTGCAGAGCTGTGCTATGAACCGCCCGACCACCCAGAAGAACCACCGCTTCGGTTGACTTGTGTGTGGGAAAAGGTGATGTTCAATGCGTTTCCTGTGGTTTAGAGGTACGAAAAAAACGAGTTCAACGGATCCAGAAAATTAATAACTCTAGTATTTGTTCACGTAAAGCAATATAAGCATGGACCCTGTCCAAACATTTTAAGAAGGTTGGGCAACACAAAATGGCGATATCGCCTAATCGCTAGGATTGCACTTGGCTCACCATCACAACTGCACCCCATTAGCATCAACGACCGCTCCAACTCGTTGAATTACTGCCCCAGCAGCGTGACTTATAGGAAAACGCTTCATCGAAAACGCCCCGAGTGGCGAAATAAGCGTCAGTATTGATATTCAAGTTGCACATGCGAGCCTTTCGGAAGCTTTCAAGTGTCAAAGAATAGATCATTCTTGAATTATTGCATCATACCGTCTTTTTTACTCAGTACTGTGCTGACTAAACAGGGAGCAAGCAAGACTTAAACACCACTGCATTCTGCCAGACGTAAAAGGAGAAAACGTTATCAGGACTGCGAACTCTGAGAGGACCAGCCTCCGCACTTGACCATGCGATCCATGAACGTAAAAAAAAAAGAAAGAAAATGAAAACAGTGCAGACATGTATGGCCATGCGATAGCTTCTAAGCTTCTACTGAGCTGCGAATGAGACGATAATCAGAGTGCAGGGAATCCGACAATGAAGCTTCTTCGCAAGGAAAAGTATCGAATCCCCAGGTGTATAAAGAATGAAAGGAAAGTGACGCAGCAATGGAAAGAGCAACACGTCGAGCTGGGGAGAAACCCCTTCGTGGGGATGCCGACAGGGGCCGCGCTGTCACCGCTGGGGATGAGCCCATTAGTGCAACATCCTATGTGCAGGGGTATACGCACGTGATGACCACGCTCTAGGGAATGCGCCTCCCTCGTCCCTGGAAATAACCATGGCGTATGAGGTGTGACGTCGCCAAGAGGCAATCGCAAAAGCTTCGGCGGTGCGTTGCTCATCGGTGCGCGTGGGAGACGGTACAGCGATTTCGACAGCTTACCGCCGGCTTTTGGGATGCGTGTGTGTTCGAGCGTGCCACCGACGTAAAGATCCGTGACGTGGAACTATGAATGAAGGGAGCCTGAGTTTAAAAGGCGATGCGCAATAAACTGAGGCTTACGGATGAAGAATTTGAAATGTTATTATTTTGGCACTTTCATTGCTTTGACTTCGATGCGCAAAGCGTCGCAAGAACATTACAAGCACACAGGACGCAACCTTAATGGAAGTTGCGTGGAAGTTCCAGCTACTTTAATGACTTTTGACATGCGACGAAAGTAGCGCCGACTGAAAGAGTTTTCTAGCGAAGAAAACCAGCGCGCGAACTGCCAACCTTAGGAACGTTACCCACAGTAGGTAGAAAGTTAGGCGAGTGCTCAGGTGCGGCGGATCGGAATGAAGAACGAAAGGACGCATTTAATTTTGATGGTCTAGCGAACGAAATTTTATTCTTAACACTTAGTACTCCGCTATTGTTCCTGGTGGAGGAACGACCCCATCGGTGAACAATTCGTGGTGTTTTCTTTGTAGGCCGATGAGAGCCAACTTCCTGTAGCGTTTTATGAACGAGATGTTTGCAATTAACTGCTTCCGTAGGGTACTCTTCTCTATAAGTGTGACAATCGTCTTAATAATGTCTACGGAACGGTAAGCTTGTGAAAAAGTAGTTTCTCTTAGAACAATGAAATTGCGCATGTCATATATTGTATGACTTGTATTCATGGGTTGTATCTGAAAGAGCATGCGTTCAGTACGAAATTGTCTATGAGCCTAGTCACGAGTTAAAAATTTGTAGAAGATAATGGTATCTTTCTACTTCCAAAGTTATGCAAAGCAACCATAAAGGCAACGTTGCTTTGACGACATAACTTTTGTGCTGAAACAAGTAACCTACCTAGCTCGAGAACCAAACTTTTCGCTTACAGTTGTTTCGAAGCAGGTACAGAGAAGCCAATGTTAACAGGCTAAATGCTTTTCCGTGGACTTTACCGAATGTTAGCATGGTATGATCAAGGAAATATTTCTATTAGTCACACAATATCTTGAGATAAAAATACCTAAACCCTCGTCCCACTTGTCATGCTAAGACCTGTCTTTTTTCCGGTCGCAATAAGACGCTTCACTTCATATTCACTTCAGACTTGCATGCTGCGCATTATGATTTGGTTGATTAATGGAGTTTAACGTGTCAAAGGTATGCCATGACCAACTTGAATATTTAAACACGTACCTAAATGTAAGTGCATGATCAATTGTGCACATCCGCTGTTGTAATAAAGAGCTGCTAGTCAAAGCCATCGTAGTGGCTTCCCTCCGCACATCAGGCAATGAACTACCACTGTTGTCATGGCCTTCGGTGACAGTGCTGACGCGAACTGGCAAAAAGCATGCGCGAATGGTGGACTCGCACGCTTTGACGGTGTATTGCTTGCCCGATGTTAGAGATGTGCCGGTCGGCCCACTGTTAGCTTGAACGCGCGAGCGTATGGCTTGCGCTCAGCGCAGTCTTAGGCGTAGGAAGCGGCAACAACGAAGTGCCGACTCGAAATGTCGAAAAAGGCGGGACATGCCGCGTGCCGTCTGCTACCGAACCACCGCATATCTTCGCATGCGGGTAGCCGTCGGGACGTGAGATCACCCGTCCTATGCAACTTGCATAGGCAAGGTTAAAATTCGCCCGCTGACAACCCCGAGACGTACAAAGCATATATTACAGCCAATTCTACCAGAGTGGTTGAATGAGTAAAAAGCAAGGCACAATAGAACAGGACAGAAGAAGAACACAAACGACAGGACCAGCGCCTACTCACAACTATGTTTATTTCCGTAACAAGCCTGCCTTATATAGGTCAACCAAGCCGAATCAGACACGAAACATCAGAAGTAAAATAAAGCAATTCATTGACCACTCGGGAATCATACCTGGCACGATAGATCAAATCAGCGAAAAAGCACCACACGTGGAGCAGCACAGGAGGCAATTCATCGATCACAGTCACTACCAAGCCAACGGCTCATTTGTGTTGTTCTTCTGTCCTGGTCTATTGCGCCTTGCTCTTTACTCATTCAAGCATGAGCCAACTAGACCAAGCAAGAGTTTCACTACCAGAGTGGCGAGGAATTCGAAAAAGCTTCGGCAAAGCTATTTTTTTTTACGTGATTTTCCTTTCATGTTCGCCAGAGGCAGATATACAAAACGGATCAGATCACCCACTCATTCCACGTACCGACCACGACGTAGCCCAGCATCACCGAGGTCATGCCGTGCATAAGAGTTCTAAAAACAAACTGGTCGTGGTGCGGCCCACTCGCATTGGGTTACGCCAAGCTCAATCCGCGAATTGAACACATTCTGCCCTGCCGATTCACATCATACAAACACAAAGCAAGACAGCATGGTGCGGTTAAGACTGTTCTAGGAACTGATTGCTTTGCTGGCTAGTGACGAGCAACAATGCCCTCTAAATCTTCATCTGAAGAGATGGAACAAGAGCCGCGCGGGCGAAGCGAAGGGATGGTTCGGTAGCAAATCACATGTGGCACGCACCATTTTTGCGGCGCATGTGCTTGTGCTTGCGCATGTGCTGTTCACTGCTTCCTGCAACTGGCGCTGCGCGAAGCAAGCGCTTGTGTGTTCCCTCTAACAGTGGACCGACCTGCGCCTCTGAGTCTTTGATCTATATTCTCACTCTCGCACTCTCCCCCAGAAGTATCCGATGAAGAAAAGGGGCACCGAATGTGCGCTTTGTTGTGAACACAGCCACGCCATGCAATGTACACTATATATATATATATATATATATATATATATATATATATGCGTAAATTTTTGTGCGTTTGCTTAGAACGCAAGTACAGCACTATATTTTCCATCTGTGCAACTCAAGCGTACTAAGAAAGCACGATCTGGAGTGTTCAATCAGGTTGTGACAACTATGTAACAATACTGTAAATTTTAAAAATCTTGTAGCGCCCCCTCCTCATCCCTCACTACCATTGTTGTGCAGCAGCGCCATTGTACGTCCACACTGGACACTAAGTCCAAAAGACAAGCTCCAGATGTAGAGCAGAGTCCCTGATGTGAAATAACGATGTATGTGTGAACACTTGCTCATAAATACCTTCTGGCGGATGCGTGCTGAAATATTACGTATTCTTACCGCGTAAGTATACAATCGCAAGTGCGACCTTTCATAATTATGTATATTTCGTGGCTAAAAAAACGCATCAAGCTGCCCCTTTTATGCCCGATCACATAAACTCTTGCAATGAGGCACGTCGTCTGCATTTCATCCGCTTCTATCACAGCGTCAACCGAAGCGGCGTACTTCCTATTTCTTGCAGCTGAGCGTAACTGCCTGCCTCGTCATTACGCTTCTCTCCTTGCGGCGTAGCCTGCTTGCGAGTGAAACTCGCAGCCCAAATTTCTTTTACGCCCTCGGCACCTCGTTAGGGCACATCCACGTTCCACCCATCTTGCTCACCAGAACCAGCTTAGCGCACGCCACGGAAGGACCCACCATAGCCATCATCGCTTCGTGGCAAAAAAAAAAAAAAAAAAAAAAAAAAACGCGCCCAGTTACTCTCTCAGTGCCTTTCTCAGGTGCACGTTGCCAGAGGTGAGGATAAGTTGGCTTCGTACGAGGCCACGGTCGCGGTGAACGCAGCCTAACGAACCGGGCCACCGCAGGGCATACCCTCATTGGCGTTACCGCGGAGCGAAAGGCCACACTGTCGCACGGCTCCCAGGGCGTTGATAAGTTTAGGAAGACGCATCGCGGTCGCTGGCGTCTTTCCTTTTTTTTTTCTCTTTTGCTGTCGCCTGTAGTTCCCGCCTTGTAGGGTTGCCCCGGGGCTGTTGCATTCTCCGTATTTTGAACATTGCCGATTGGCGCCCATGGAACCAGCAACCATGAGAGCGCCTTCCCGCAGGATTCGCTCCTGATTCTTTTTGACCAGACTCTCTGGTTCTCGGGACATGTCCTTCAGAGAGTATCGGCTGCTTACCGTAACCAATTTTATGCTGCTGACAACGAGGTTCCACGTTCAATTCGTGGCGGTCACATTCTGATGGGGGCAAAACGCAAAAATGCCCGGCCACGGCGGTCTCCATTCGATGGGGTCGAAATGCAAAAAACGCCCGTTTACGGATGCACGTCATAGAACTCCCAGTTGGTCACAATTACTTAGGGGGCCCCCACTACAGCGTACCTCATAATCATATCCTGGTGTTGGCGCGTAAGACCCCAGAACTTAAACATAAAGCGAAAAAATGGAAAACTTAAACGCAAAGAAGGCAATGGTGTATTTATGTTTCGGTGCTCATTAAATAATCGCAGGCAACCATTAAAAATTGGAACCCCTTCTCTTCAGCGTATCTCATATACATGGTGTTGCTTTGGGACATTAAAACCTACAATTAAATCGACTATTTCAGCCATTTTAACCGTCTACATAATAGCGTGTTGTATTCTGTTTCTCTCTATTTGTCATTCGAGACAATACTCATCAGCCGTATTCACTAGAGCATTGCACGGGCCCGACCCATCCCAAGCGGTTTTCGACGGGCCCTGGCCGGATTCGGTCCCGCTCATTAGAGGGCCTGAGTTGTGTCATCGTGCACATAAGTTATGCATTACATGGTCCAAGGTATTCTGTGCCAAGCTGAATTGACACCTGCAAAGAGCTGGTTCTTAGTATACTTCAGCAAAGAAAAAGGAAAAACAAATGAAGTTCCAAATTTTTTGTCTTTTCCAGAAAAACGAACATTGTTTCCGGGCAAGGAAACATAAAAAAATACAAAACACCGCTCTTCAAACCATTTCTCTGCTACCGCTTTTGAGATTGCACTGCTACACCTCTCGATAACATTATACTTCTTAACGCTAACGCAAGGGGCGTCACTTTCTATTTGTGCGTTTATTTTCTGCTGTATGCCCGTGAATACGCCTGTTTGTGTATATATATATATATATATATATATATATATATATATATATATATGTTCGCATGCTAAATTGCCTCAAAGCAGCAAATCGTACGATCATGGTAAATGCATGCTCACCAGAGGAAATATAGTAGCAAAGGCAATCGGCCAGATCACAGACGTTCCCAAGGGAGAAAACAAATATGTCGATCTTTTACTGCATAGACCCATAGTTGATAGACCCCGAAAAGGCGAGGCTGACACATACGGTTCAATTTGTAACTAAAAATATTTTGTTTTTCCTTACAGGCCGATCTTGGTCGTGCACACGCGCGCCCTGGCTAAGCTAGTAATGAACACCCGGGCCCGCAGCGGACCCGGCTTAATGAAGCGAGCCCGGGTCGGGCCTGGGAAGGAAAATCAGTTTTGCGCAGTACTCCAGCATGCACTGTATTCAAGCTCCACTGAAGTGAGCATGTGACGCTACACTATTTTTCCTCTGCTATTATTTATCCACTACTCTAATTACTGTCATTCTGTACCTCTAGGCAACGTTCTTTCTCAGAAGACCACACTTTGGAATGCGCTTTTAGGCTGACCGCATAGTTTTGTAATCCCCCGTTCGTCTCGCAGAAAATCTCCTTTCGTGCACGTAGGATTTTGTAGCTTCCTTTGTAGTATAGCTCATTGCATGAAGGTAGCGGCCTAGCGAGACGTCCGTGCCACGTTAGATAAAATGTCTGAAAAGTATACATCGGTACAAAAAAAAAACAAGGGAGGATACCACGCGCTCACATTCGAACAAACACTACCTACAAATTACGGAGCACCTTATTCCAGCAGTTCGTGAGGAGAATTGAGAATTGAGAGTAGTCGAATCCAATTCATCTTGGATCATGTAAGCAGTGATAGTGCATAGATTTGTTCTGTTTGCTTAGAGAAAAAAAAAGGCCTATGCAGCGTGTTTTCTGAACGACTAAGATAAAGAACGCGTCATTGCGCGCAGCAAAAAGCATGTCGCGATTGGTTATGCCTAAAATCCGCGAATACTGGCCCAAACAAAGCTACATATTGACACGTGTACTTATCGTTATCGGGCGACCACGTTTCGCCGCTTAACAACTGTAATCGCACAGCGACGGACGTGCCTGCATGTATCCGACGTTTCTGGAAAGTCATCGATGCTTCTATCCGTTGTCTGTTGTCGCCGAACCTTATGTTATCTGATTTCATCACCTGACGCGAATGGTGTAGAACTTTGTGGAAGGCACGCGGGTCCGAACGATTACTCTGGAACATTCGACGACTGCTCTATAAAAGCCGTCGCGCTTGACCCGCTGATCAGATTTTCGACGATCGCCGACTGTGTTCGCCGCTTTCGTTGTGCTATGAGTGTAGCCTGTTTTGTGGGCACAGGTTCGCCCAATAAAATCTAGTTTTGCCTTTCACAGTATTGCCACTGTGTTCTTAACGTCACCACCACGTGACATCTGGTGGAGGTGCTAGTGCGTTCATGTACCGAACGCCCCCGCAAAGCCGCGATCCAAGCCCGAAGCCCGAGGACAAAACCAACATCGCCCAAGACCAGCGTGCTAGCCGCAGACTTCAAGGACTGCCCCCAGAGCACGGACTTCCACCTGAGTCGACAAAGAAGATCGTGGTCAAAACAACCCCAATGGCTGCCCCAACGTCCCCCGTTATCCTACAACAACCTCGGGACCCACCAACCTTCCATGGCGCAGCGACTGAAGACCCGGAATCATGGCTGGAGACCTACGAACACATCGCGACGTTCAACAACTGGGACTCCGACGACAAGCTGCGGCATGTCTACTTCGCCTTAGAAGACGCCGCCAGAACTTGGTTTGAGAACAGGGAATCGACCTTGACAACGTGGGACCTGTTCCGTAGCGGCTTCCTGCGCACCCTTACAAGCGTCGTGCGCAAGGAAAGGGCTGAAGCTATGCTGGACGCCCGAGTGCAGCTACCAAACGAGAACGTTGCCATCTTTACGGAAGAAATGAGCCGCCTATTCCGCCACGCCGACCCGGAAATGTCCGAGGAAAAGAAAGTCCGGCTGCTGATGCGTGGTGTAAAGGAGGAACTTTTCGCCGGTATGGTACGAAGCCCACCGAAGACCGTCGACGAGTTTCTTCGCGAGGCCACTAGCATCGAGAAGACACTCGAGATGCGAAACCGGCAATTCGACCGCCGCACCAACTCTACAAACTATGCCGGCGTTCAATCGCTGGCCTCCGACGACCTGCGCGAGGCTATCAGGGCAGTCGTACGAGAGGAGCTCCAGAAGATCTTCCCATCGTCGCAGCCTCAAGTGGCCTCGATCGCTGACATCGTCAAAGATGAGGTTCAGCGGTCGCTTGGGGTTCCGGAGGTGCAACCTCAATTACCGCATCCCCAGCCAGAAGCGATGACCTACGCCGCCTTCGCACGCCGTCAAGGTCCTCCTCCGCGACCGCGACAGGGCCCTGTAACGCCGCAATTCCGTCGACCACCCCCGCCGCCAGCACGCCCACCCGTCGCCCAGCGCAGCTACCCGAGGAAGACAGACGTATGGCGCTCTCCTGACCACCGCAAGCTGTGCTACCACTGCGGAGAAGCGGGTCACGTCTACCGACGATGTCGATACCGGGAGATGGGACTGCGAGGTTTCGCCGTCAACGCTCCGCGCCCGCAGCAAGGTGAACGCCCTCGCGATATCGCTGACTACCTCGCGGCTACTCAGTGGAGCTCTCGACGACCGTCGCGTTCGCCATCACCAGGCCGCTACTTGTCGCCGCAGCGCCGACCATTCACTGGCCCAGCCCGGGGCCGGTCAGCGAGCCCATATCCGGAAAACTAAAAGCAGCAACCGATGGAGGTGCGGTTGCTGTCCGTCGAACTGATGAAGACCCTCCGCCGCCGACGAAGACGCCGAAGAAACTACCTCGACAACATAACGACACGGCGCCGTCCCGACGAAGTCTGGAAAGAAAGAATGCGACGACGAAAGACGACCTGACGATGTCACATACCAGCCACAGGTCAACGCGACGCAGCCGTGATCCGACGCCAAGACCTAACTGCAACGCCAGACAAAGAACCACCGACCTCGATGTGCTTCTGGATGGCCACGCAGTTACCGCCTTAGTGGATACAGGGGCTCATTACTCCGTATTGAGTGGACACATCGCCGCCCAGTTGAAGAAAGTTAAGACCGCATGAGAAGGCCCTCAAATTCGGACCGCTGGAGGACACCTCATCATGCCGACTGGAATCTGCACGGCAAGAATAACCATTCAGGACCGGACTTATCCTGCCACCTTCGTTATCCTCCAACAGTGTTCACGAGACGTCATTCTCGGTATGGACTTCCTGGACCAACACGGCGCAATCATCGACCTGAAGTCGAAGTCAATAACGCTGTCGAAAGATAAAGCAATGCCGCCGGGGAGCCCTCGTAGTCACCACGCCTTGAGTGTGCTCGAAGATCAAATGAGCATCCCGCCGCGCTCCAGCATTATTATTTCCGTCGGCACTGAAACACCCGCTCACGTAGAAGGCGTCATCGAAGGCGACCAACGTTTGCTGTTCGACCGTGAAATTTGTGTCGCAAGAGGGATCGCTCGACTGCACGGAGGAAACACGAAAGTGTTGCTGACAAACTTCAGCCAGGAGTTCAAGCACATCAACAAGGGCACGACGATCGCATACATCGAGGAAATTCAGGAAACCAGCGATGCCTTTGTCCTCTCGGATTCTGTTGCATCTACCCCGACGACCGTAGTTCCCGAGTCAGACTTCGACATAAATCCAAGTCCCCCCGTGATTAAGCAGCAACAGCTCAGAAGTCTTCTTCGACGATACAAAGACTGCTTTTCGACGTCATCGAGGATTCGACAAACACCAGTCGCAAAGCATCGCATAATAACCGAAGAGTGCGCTAGACCACTACGCCAGAGCCCTTACCGAGTTTCGACGCGAGAACGTGAAGCTATTAGGCAACAAGTCGACGAAATGCTGCGCGACGACATCATCCAGCCGTCGAAAAGCCCGTGGGCCTCTCCTGTAGTCCTGGTAAAGAAAAAGGACGGAACCCTACGCTTCTGCGTCGATTATCGTCGACTGAACAAGATCACGAAGAAGGATGTGTACCCCCTTCCACGGATAGACGACGCATTGGATCGGCTCTGCAACGCTAAATACTTCTCGTCGATGGACCTCAAGTTTGGCTACTGGCAAATAGAAGTCGACGAGAGAGATCGCGAAAAGACTGCCTTCATCACGCCAGACGGCCTCTACGAGTTCAAGGTCATGCCATTCGGACTGTGCTCGGCGCCTGCAACGTTTCAGCGCGTCATGGACACGGTGTTAGCCGGACTGAAGTGGCAGACGTGCCTTGTTTACCTGGATGACGTCGTTGTCTTCGCCGGAAATTTCGACGATCACCTTAGGCGGCTTGCGACAGTGTTAGAAGCCATCAAGTCATCAGGGCTCACTCTGAAGCCGGAAAAGTGCCGTTTCGCTTACGATGAACTTTTGTTCCTAGGCCACGTGATCAGCAAATCAGGAGTACTCCCCGACCCACAGAAGACAGCTGCCATCGCAAAGTTCCCGCAGCCAACCGACAAGAAGGCAGTGCGCAGATTCCTTGGCATGTGTGCCTACTATAGGCGCTTTGTCAAGGACTTTTCACGCATCGCTGAGCCGCTGACAAAGCTAACTAAATGTGACGTCGAGTTCAAGTGGGAAACGCCGCAGGCCGACGCATTTCAAGAACTCAAACGACGCATGCAGTCGCCGCCCGTACTTGCGCACTTCGACGAGCACGCCGATACCGAAATACACACTGACGCCAGTAGCCTAGGCCTCGGTGCCGTCCTAGTTCAGAGAAAAGATGGACATGAACACGTGATAGCTTACGCTAGCCGGTCGTTGTCACAAGCGGAAGGCAATTATTCTACAACCGAAAAGGAATGCCTCGCCATCGTTTGGGCTACGGCGAAATTTCGCCCTTACCTCTATGGCAGGCCATTCAAAGTGGTCAGCGACCATCACGCGTTGTGTTGGCTAGCTAACTTAAAGGACCCTTCAGGACGGCTGGCGCGGTGGAGCCTCAGACTACAAGAATACGACATCACTGTAACATACAAGTCCGGAAGAAAACACTCAGATGCCGATTGCCTATCACGCGCCCCCATTGACCCACCGCCGCAAGATGACGAGGATGACGACGCCTTCCTTGGCATAATAAGCGCGGAAGACTTCGCCGAACAACAACGAGGGGACCCGGAGCTAAAAGGCCTCGTCGAGTATTTGGAAGGGCACACCGACGTTGTCCCTCGGGCATTTAAGCGTGGATTATCTTCGTTCACGCTTCAAAACAACCTACTCGTGAAGAAGAACTTCTCACCAGTCCGCGCCAGCTACCTTCTTGTTGGACCGTCAGCGCTGCGTCCAGAGATACTGCACGCCCTACACGACGATCCAACCGCTGGGCACCTCGGATTCTCCCGGACGCTGTCGAGAATACAGGAAAGGTATTACTGGCCGCGTCTGACCGCCGACGTCGCCCGTTACGCCAAGACATGCCGAGATTGTCAACGACGCAAGACACCACCGACAAGGCCAGCAGGATTACTACAGGCGATCGAACCTCCTCGCGGACCATTCCAGCAGATTGGGATGGATTTGTTGGAGCCGTTTCCGATATCAACATCCGGGAATAAGTGGATCGTCGTGGCGACGGACTATCTCACCCGCTTTGCTGAAACTAAAGCTCTACCAAAAGGCAGCGCAGCCGCAGTGGCGAAATTTTTCGTCGAAAACATCCTGCTGCGACATGGTGCCCCAGAAGTCCTCATCACCGACAGAGGAACGGCTTTTGCAGCAGAGCTCACCCAAGCCATTCTGCAGTACAGCCAGACAAGCCACAGGAGGACAACTGCCTACCATCCGCAGACGAATGGTCTCACTGAGCGCCTGAACAAGACCCTCGCCGACATGCTAGCAATGTACGTCGACGTCGAACACAAGACGTGGGACTCGGTCCTGCCGTACGTAACCTTTGCGTACAACACGGCGGTGCAAGAAACAACACAGATCACGCCGTTCAAGTTGGTCTACGGCAGGAACCCGACGACGACGCTTGACGCCATGCTGCCGCATGTAACTGACGAAGAGAATGTTGACGTCGCTAGCTATCTCCAGCGCGCCGAAGAAGCCCGACAGCTCGCCCGCCTGCGAATCAAGAGCCAGCAGAGGACCGACAGCCGACACTACAACCTCCGACGACGCTTCGTCGAGTACCAGCCTGGCGACCGTGTTTGGGTCTGGACCCCGATACGCCGCCGAGGACTCAGTGAGAAACTACTCCGACGCTATTTCGGACCCTACAAGGTCATCCGACGTATTGGCGCTCTGGACTATGAGGTCGTGCCAGACGGCATTTCGCATTCACAGCGGCGCCGCGCACGATCTGAAGTGGTCCACGTGGTGCGCCTTAAACCCTTTCATGGACGCTGACGAACTTCGTCATTTTTGTTCTTTTCTTTGCTACGAATGCTTTTGCTTATTAACTTCGTTTGTTTGCAGCATCGGGTCGATGCTTTTTAAGAGGGGGGTATTGACACGTGTACTTATCGTTATCGGGCGACCACGTTTCGCCGCTTAACAACTGTAATCGCACAGCGACGGACGTGCCTGCATGTATCCGACGTTTCTGGAAAGTTATCGATGCTTCTATCCGTTGTCTGTTGTCGCCGAACCTTATGTTATCTGATTTCATCACCTGACGCGAATGGTGTAGAACTTTGTGGAAGGCACGCGGGTCCGAACGATTAGTCTGGAACATTCGACGACTGCTCTATAAAAGCCGTCGCGCTTGACCCGCTGATCAGATTTTCGACGATCGCCGACTGTGTTCGCCGCTTTCGTTGTGCTATAAATGTAGCCTGTTTTGTGGGCACAGCTTCGCGCAATAAAATCTAGTTTTGCCTTTCACAGTATTGCCACTGTGTTCTGAACGTCACCACCACGTGACAATATGCTGGAAGAAGTTGAACGGTGCTTAAACAATGCAACAGTTCAGTGGCTCATCCTCGCGCGCATTACGACAGAAAACACGAGTGTTTACAACCCACTGCGCAACCAATGAAGATATTGGAGTCGCCGTTGGAGTTTTCCATCCTATCAAATACATGGCAGGTGAAGCCGACTGCGCAGGTCACCTCCGGAAGAGAATCGGAAAAGGCGTAGCAATCGCTCTCCCTGCATTAAATTTGAAAAGGGCGGGAAATCGTCGAGGATCGCAAAGCATCGGCAGTACGCGTTGCATCTGCTTACAAGCCGAGGAAAGCTCACCGCATCTCTTGCAATATGACGCCGATGAAATGGTGGGTTTTACGTCGGGATTAAGATCAGAGAAACTGAAGGGAAGGCTGAAGACTTACCTGTGCATTGAGAGTGAGCCTGCCGAACCAGTGAACGAGTGCACGGACATTGGTCAAGTAATCATGGCGTCATGCATCACGGCGGAGATGCCTACACAGGAAAAACAAAAGAGTCTTATCATGTCTAGTTCGCTCACACTCGGAATTTAGCAACGGTAGCATGTGTGCATTCTCGAGAAGAAAATATATGTGTGTAACACAAATGACGGGTTACTATTTTCTTTGGCCAGCCAACCGTTCAGGTCCCCTGCGGTAGACTGAACAGACTACCGACGAACTGTGATTGAGGTCCGCCTCATCAGTAGTGGAGCCAATCCACCTAGGTATCAGATTGATTCTTCTTGCTAAGTCGAATCTCGGCAGAATTGGTGTGGCATTTGGTTAAGCCGAGGTCGGAATCGATGGTATTTATGAATGCAGCATTTCAACAGCTAAGTATCTCACAGAGCTACGGAAATAAAAGTGATGATGACAACCATAGTAGAGGGCAGTAATCCGCATCAACATATTAAACAATTTTAGATCATAACCTTTTAGGATAACGGAGAGGAAGGGAACTTTGGCAGATCCTGTAGTTTGTTAAATTTGTTTTTTTTTAGCTTCACGTTGTCCTTTTAACTCGGTCATTACATTCTTCAATAGTTTCTCTTTAACCTTACAAAGCCCAACATATAAATTTTGATACGCGGATATTGATGCTTAAAATTTGAATTTAGGCTCTGGCAACCCACTCTAGAACCTGTACTAGGTTTTTTGATGTGCTGACTGGAGTTTTCAGTTGTGGCGAGCTTACCAAATAAATTACTAATTTATCAATTACCGCACTAATTGATTTTAATTCAATGATCATTTCACTGTTTGCTTCGTAACAGTACACGCACTGCCGTTGGCCAGAAAGGACAGGACGTTCTTGTAAGTAAAATCTGCTGCAGGCAGCCCGACAGAACACCACTAAAACGGGGGAGTCGCAGCTGGACAGCGATCGAGCATGCATTAATAGTTCGTTGTCCTCCTCTTCCACATTTCACCGTGCCGATAATATCCAGTACATTGAACAAGATATCGGAATTTTCTATGAAGTGAAATCATTTTCGGATTTTGTGGGGTTAACACAAATATTTTGATATACAACTTGGTTTAATTATTCACTTAAACGTACTCCCAGAAAGTGCTTGTGTCAAAACAGTATTCTGAACTAAAAATATAATGATTATGTATATATATATATATATATATATATGTATCACTGACAAAGCTGCTCGAAAAGCACACCACGGAACTAGTTTATTTTACATACCTTTATCGAGGACTGACGTGGCCAAGCACTTAAAAAAGTAGGCGCATTATTTCACATTACGGAAGGATGCCCACACCTCAATTTTCTCACTCATCATGGCATCCACTCGACCCTATTACGCAACTGCGCCTTCTACCTAGAGAGGCTTGCGCGAACATTTAATAACTAAAATAATAACGAATTTAAGAGCGCATTCTCAAATGTTCTATAGACAACGCCTATTCCGCACAAGAACGCGTTTATAAATTTGTTATTATTTTCATTATTGAATGTTCGTGCAAGCCGTCCCCCTGGTGTTTCCGCATCTAAAGAAACACTCATTTCTGCTCAGACCTTGGCGTTGCACTGATCTTTTATTGAAATGACCGATAGCACCAAATCGAAAGCCTTTAGTGGCGAAGAGACGGCAGAACACCTTCTGTATTACTGCCCTTCCCTTGAACTTCAAAGGTTCGCGCTGCGCAACGCTTTCAACCATCTAAACGGAAGACCCTTCTTCTCGGACGAAATTCTGAGACCACGGCCTGGCATATTACGGCTGTAGAAGGCCACAGAAACGCAGCTGCGATTCCTGAACGCAACCTGACTCAGCGACCGTCGGTAATACAGCGCTGAAATGGACTCTTCCTCGGCGACATTAACTGTGATATTTCCATCCTTTAATCTTTTCCTGCCTTTTGCCCTACACCGAATGCCGGGTAGCAAACTGTTCTCAGTCCTGGCCAGCACCTTCGTGCCTTTCATTTCTCATTCTCTCTCTACTACTACTAGTGCAACTAAAGGCACCCAATGGTACGGCAGCGTAGCAGATGTGGAGATGGAGATTGAAACTAAACAACACGAGTAGCATAATACTATCAAGCTAAGGTGAACGTGGTAGGTGGAATATCCGAATAAGAGCGCGCGATAAGTTTATCTCAGTTCTGAGAAGCGGTGTGTCATGCGGGTACTTGCTACATTTCTTTTGTTGTCGGGCTTTTGTCCAAAAACGAATCGATTCAGACTCACCCAGAAGGCAGGTGAACAAGCTAATATGCTGCGAAGAATTAGAAGGAGTAATGGGAAGAAAATTTTGTCTCAGAAGATGAGTTGGTCGAAGGTACGGCTGAAATATGTGGACATATCGTGAGATATGTGGGTCACAGGTCACAAAAAAAAGGGTGATACGAGTTATTCGACTAAAGAACCACGGGCCCTCAACACAACTCGCGAGATAACTCTGCCACTTGACGGTGGCATTTTGAAGATATTAAGGAACACACGTGATATAGGAGTCTCTGTGAACTTGAATTTGCTGTTCGATGCCCATGCAAATCAGATCGTTAAAAGTGTGTTATCTACTTGTAGCTTTATTGTATGAATTACACGTGGTTTTGACGATTTGCGTAGCGTAATTAGGCGACAGAGCTCAATGCTGTGAAGTATCCGAGTTCGCAACAGCTGTGGGAAATATTCTGTGCATGTTCTCGTGACTATGTCACCGCCGTGTTTCAAAAGGAATGCCAATAAAATCATCATCATCATGATTATCATCTTATTTTTTTATTTATTTATTTATTTATTTATTTATTTATTTATTTATTTATCATACCCTCAAGGTACGGTTGTACATTGCAGAGGGGAGGGGCAAAGTAAATACAGAGGCAAATCACAAAATAAGGAACGCGAAGGCAAACAACATGGCAAAAAACATCGTATACAATATAAGAATGGTAAAAAGAAACTTGTAAGCGTGGCAAAAATACATGGCGTAACAAAAAAAAAGAAAGGAAAGAACATGCGATATAAAAATACAAGCCATAATGTAAAATTATGGCATAAAAGCAGTTATTATAAAGAACAAGCAAACGCAACATTAATTTATAACATGAAGCTTTGAAGAGTGCTTTTAATTTTATTGGTGTCAATTATGCTTGTAAGTAATGCGGGTAAGGTATTCCAATCTTTGCTCGTTTGGGGAAGAAATGAATATGAAAAGCCGACGGTGTTGCAGTGCGGAATGTTAACCTTTTGGCGGTGGTCTATGCGAGATGAAATGTATGGTGGTGGTTGAACAAAAATAGAACGTAAATATGTGTTGTAGTAGTAGATTTTATGGAAAAGTCATATGCAAGATAGTTTTCTGTGGTTTGATAACAGCGGGAGGTGAAGGAGGGCTTTCATGTTAGTGACACTGGCAGTTCTTTGGTAGTTGGGGAGAATGAAACGGGCTGATCGATTCTGTATTGCCTCTAGAGACTGTATGAGGGTGTCATGACCAGGGTCCCATACTGATGATGCGTACTCTAGTTGTGGACGAATGTAAGTTGTGTACAATAAGAGTTTTAGCGATGATGGTGCTTGAGAAAATTTCCGACGAAAGTATCCCAGTGTACGAGTGGCCTTAGATGTTATGTGATCAATACGAGTTTTCCAGGATAGATTGCTGGCAATGTGAACCCCCAAGTATCGATATGACGTTACACATTCTAGTGGGATGTTATTTAGCGTATAGGTGGGGCAGATCACGTTAGTACGAGAAATCCTCATGGTCTTACACTTTATAATGTTTAATTCCATGCACCACGTACGACACCACTCATTTATGTTATTGAGATCCTCCTGAATTAGTAGAATATCTGAAGAATTAGTTATTTTACGATGCAAGACGCAGTCATCCGCAAATAGACAAATGTTCGAGGAAACGTGAGTGGGCAAGTCATTAATATAAATTAGGAATAATAAAGGACCGAGCACAGACCCTTGCGGGACGCCGGAGTCAACTGGGGCTAAAGGTGAGTTAGCGTCATTAGTGCTTACAAATTGAACATGTTATGTCAGAAACGCGCGAATCCAGTTAATTACGGAGGGGTCTATGTTTAGAACGCCTAATTTATGAAGAAGCAATGCATGGTTCACTTTGTCAAACGCTTTAGAGAAGTCGAGAAATATACAGTCTGTTAAAAAACCAGAATCTAAATTGGCATGTAGGGCATTAGTGAAGAGGATAAGCTGAGTGTCACAGGAGAAGTTTTTTACGGAATCCATGCTGCATAACTGTGAAGAAGTTGCTATTTTCAAGAAAATTAACCAGATGCATGTATATTATATGCTCCATAACTTTGCATAGTACAGATGTAAGTGAAATAGGTCTATAGTTCTGTGGATCATGGGTTGGTCCAGTTTTGTGAATGGGGATTACTTTGCAAATTTTCCAATCATACGGTAAGGTGCCAGAGTTGTAAGATTGTGAGTAAATGCATTCTAGTAGGATTGAACAGTATTCCGCTGTGTTTTGTAAGAATATAGTGTTAATTTCATCTACCCCACATGATGATTTACGTTTTAATTTTTGTACTATGGCTTTCATACCAGTTGAGTAGAAAACGATAGGATCCATGAAATGGTAGTTAGTTGATTTTATCTCGGGCATCGGATCAGGGGTCTGAGGTGATGAGAATGACTGAGTGAAGGTATTGTTAAGCACAGTAGAACACAATAGGTCAGGTACTGGGTCCCCAGAAGTTGTTAGCAATGATATTCTAGTTTTATGGTTATTTCCTCGTATGGCTCCCCAGAAGCGCTTTGGATTAGTCTTCAATAAATTTGGAAGTGTACAATTAAGGAATGAAAATTTGGCTGACCTTAGGGCTTTTATATATGAAATTGCTGCGTGTTTATATGCTAGCCAGTGTGTCTATTTTGAGGAATGTTTCGGTGTACGGAATAAACATTTTTTCCTGTTCGATAAGCGATTCAGATATGTGCTGTACTATGGTGCTTTATTATTAGCATAGACGGATCGAAGGGGTACGTGTTTGGTGATAAGCTCACTTATTTTATTTTTGAAAATAGACCCGTTAGTTTCTACGGAGCGTTGCAGATGAAGGGGTAGGAAAGTGTCTAGAAATATGCATAGTTCTCTGTTGATGGCTTGATAGTTAGCTTTTTTATAATCTCGGAGCTTTTTACGCATTCGGTGTGTTTTTTGTTGTGTTGTTGTAAGTGTAAAATGCAAGATGTCATGATCGCTCAGTCCGGGCATGTGTGTCACCGCAGAAAAGTTATCGGGCGATGACGTTAGAATGAGGTCCAGGAGTGAAGATGTGTTTTGTGCTACACGTGTTGGAAGTCTGACGATCTGCGATAAGCCGAAGTCAGAGCAAATGGAAATGAACCGATTGGCCTCGGCCGACGAAGGATTAGAAAAGGGATTGACATGTGACCAGACAATGTTAGGAAAATTAAAATCGCCTAAGAGTATAATTTCAGTTCCGGGGAAACGCATGGTAATCTTATTTAAACAATCATATAAGTCATCGCAAAAGGATGAGTCGCTTGATGGGGATTGGTAGCACACACTTAGTAATATTTTTTTAAAACTAATAGTTACACAGCACCAAATTAGCTCTAAATTGGTATCAATGGTCACAAAAAAAACAATTAATACATTCTTTAACGGCGAGCAGAACGCCACCGCTAATTCTACCTGTTCGGTGACTTCGGTAAACAACCTATTGGTTCTCGCACTCAAATAGTTCGGGTTTGTTATTTTGCTATTTAACCATGTTTCTGTGAGTACAATGATGTCAGCATTACAGTCGTTAATAACAGCACATAATTCGTCTTTCTTAGGAAAAAAACTACGAATGTTAGTAAAAAGAACTGAACACCCGCAATCGTTTAAGGCACCTCCCCTCGGATGGCCCTAACTTGGCTGTAACTTACGGCCAGAACGAAGAGTTGTGCCAGGTGTATGCGTTCTGCGCATTTCATAAATACTTTCACTGGCTTCGTCATATGCGTAGCATTTCCCATCCAACATTAGTTTTTTATATCGTAGATTGAAAAACGTGCTTTTCGATTTGCCATATTCTATTAATTTTTTCTTTATGTCACGAGTTGCTTGGCAGAAATCTTCACTCATTGCTGTGTCCGTGTTTTTTAACAAACCTCGCTTTGAAGAAACAAGCTCCTTGGTTTTATAGGTTTCAAATTTAGTTAATAATGGTCGAGTTTTCGCTGAATCAAAGCGACCAATTCTGTGCGCCCGGCATATGTCAGAACCCGTTATGTTAACCTTCAATGTATCAGTCAGCAGGTTTAGTATCTCATTTTCTGATTCTGATGAAGTTTCGTCTGCGGTGTCCGGGATTCCATAAAAGATCACATTATTTCTTCGAGATCGATCTTCTGCGTCATCAAGACGTGAGTGAAACGCACTCGTGTCTTTTTTGAGGCGCTCTACCGTGGCATGCAACTCTTTCATATCTTTTTGGCACTGCTCGAAAACAGAAGTTTGGGTTTCAACTTTCGCTAGTCTGTCCTTTATTTCGGACATCGCTTCTGAAACAGACTGCTGCTGTTGCTTTACTTCAGCTACTGTTTCCAATATTGTTTTTTGCGCTGATTCGATTCTCCTTGTACGCTCATTCAAGTCCTTCATTGTTTTCAGAACTTCTGCAAGGTTATCGGGGCCGGGGTTGCTTTCAACATCCCCACAAAGAAGAAGCAGCAAGGAGCAAAATGGCAATAGGACGGCTTCAAGGCCCGGAAGCAGGATAGCGAATAGATCATCTGATCTGAAGCTACGACAAGGTAATTTAGAAAGGCAACTAACCTGCAGGACGAAAGAAGAGGTGTGTAAGCCTTCGGTTCTTCCGCTCATCGTGCCTCCGTGCCCACTGGAGAGATACTGTTCGATGCTTGGTCTTGTCCTTTCCAGACGTGATGACGTTGACGTCGCAGCTGCGCACCGGCGGAATTGCAGGTGGCACCCGATGCGCACTGTCAGGTCCACGTGAGCCGTTGCCAGCAGGTGTGGGTCCGGAGCAGAGGCGGCATCACGAATTCCGTCCAAGGGTGGAAGGTTATCCCGAAGGCCAACCACCGATGCGCCAGCCGCGAAGACAAAGACAAACTGCAGGACGAAAAAAGAGGTGTGTAAGCCTTTGGTTCTTCCGCTCATCATGCCTCCGTGCCCACTCTTATCTGATCTTATCGTGCCATTCGTCCTGCGATGTGAAATGTGGGCCCCGCCAAATCTATACGTATGCCCTTTGCATTGCAGTTTCATGTTAGGACACGAGGTTGCACGCCATGTAGCAGTTGCATAGCTAGCGGCACAAAGTCAATAGAGAAGTCTAGAGGAAGGAAAAGAAGGTTAATGAGATGTATAAAGGTTGCTGTAATGCAGATATGTATGGCATACCTGCTCGAAAAGGTTGCGGCCCTTTAAACGCAGTGCCTCACAACTTCAGATGTCCCAGAGAACTGTAAAAATGCCAGCAGTATACTAGTACACAAAAAGGGAGACGGTAAAGAATTGAAAAAGTACAGGACAATTAGCTTACCTTCAGTATTGTATAAAATATTCACCTATTTCCAATAGAATAAGGGCAACATTTCAGTCAACCAAAACAACAGGCTGGCTTCTGGAAGGGATATTCGACAATGGGTCAAATCCATGCCATCAATCAGGTAATCAAGACATCTGCAGAGTGCAGTCAACCTCTCTATATGGCTTTCACATAATATGAAAATGCATTTGGTTCAGTAGAAAAAAATTAACTTACGGGGTTTTACGTGCCAAAACCACTTTCTAATTATGAGGCACGCCGTAGTGGACGACTCCGGAAATTTCAACCACCTGGGGATCTTTAACGTGCACCTAAATCGAAGTACACGGGTGTTTCCGCATTTCGCCCCCATCGAAATGCGGCCGCCTCCGCCGGGATTCGATCCCGCGACCTCGTACTCAGCAGCCCAACACCATAGCCACTGAGCAACCACGGCGGGTTTCGGTTCAGTAGAGATACCGGCAGTCATACAGCCATTACGTAATCATAGTGTACACTAAGCACACTTGAATATCTTGGGAAATATCTATAACGATTCCACAGCTACCTTGGTTCTGCACAAGTACAACGTTACCTATCAAGGAAGGGGTCAGGCAAGGAGACACAATTTCTCCAGTGCTATTCACTGCCTGCTTGTAAGAAGTATTCAAGGTATTAAACTTGGAAGACTTAGGAGTGAGGGTCAACGGCGAATACCTCAGCAACCTTTGGTTTGCAGATAACATTGTCTTGTTCAGCAACAGTCGGGACGAACTACAACAAATGATTGAGGTCCTTAACAGCAAAAGTATAAGAGAGGGGTCGAAAATTATTATGCAGAAGACAAACAATGTTCAGTAGCCTGGCAAGGGAACAAAAGTTCAGGATGGCCAGTAAGCCTCTATCAAGTTTCAGTAAAGGAGTACGTTTATCTAGGTTAATTATTCATGGGGGATCCTGATCATGAGAATAAAATTTAGAGAAGAATAAACATAGGTTGGAGTGCAATCGGCAGGTATTGCCAGATCCTGACTGGCAGATTACCCCTATCTTTGAAAAAAAAAAAGATGTACAATCAATGCGTTAATTCTACCGGGTCTAAAATACAGGGCAGAAACTTGAAGGCCGACAAAGAAGCTCCAGAACAAGTTAAGGAGCGCGCAAAGAGCGATGGAACGAAAAATGTTAGGCGTAACGTTAAGAGACATGAAGAGAATTGTACGAATCAGCGAGCTGACGGGGATAGCCGATATTCTAATTGACATTAAGAGAAAGAAATGGAACTGAGCAGGTCATGTAATGGTGTAGGGTGGGTAACTGGTTGAACATTGGAGTTACAGAAGCGTGCCAAGTGAAGGGAAGCGCTGTCGAGGACGACAGGAAATTGGTGGGGTGATGAAATTAGGAAATTCGCTTGCGCAAGTTGGAATCAGTTGACTAAGGACAGGAGTAATGGGAGATCGCAAGTAGAGGCCTTCGTCCTGGCAGTGCACATAAAGATAGGCTGATGATGACGATGATGAATTTAACATAAGAAAAGATTCAAAACTTATCCTGTGCTGGTACGGCATCAAACCAAATTCGCATGGGGCAGCAGGACGTACAGTGGCCCGACGCTTTAGCACGCTGCACTAGAAATTCAATAGGTATGGACCGCTTTTAAATGAACGTCTATCACGCCAATGCTTCAGCAGAGCTGCTCTACGAATGCACTGAATGCGCGCCTCTGTCCAATGAACCTCCTGCCAACTAGGGTCACTGAGTATGTGCTACTGAGTGTGCGGCCAACGAGGGAACAATTCTCAGCATTCGCAGACACCGGCACCTGACGCATATCGATCATCTCATAGGCTACGAGTGGACTCCTCGGCAGCGCCAGCAGATGGAGCAGCTTGTCCAGAAAGAAACGCGAGACAGGAGGCCGCAAGCCTCGTGGTGCGTTTGTCAGCGCAGGCACCAGGCCGCCATTCATTTCGAAGGCCACTCAGAGGCGTGTTCACTGGGGAGCCCGATATATGAGTCCCGGTGCAGTACGTGCCTCACACAAAAGGTGTTTAGAAGGTGGCAATACGTTGTCTTACTGCATCGCTTCAATGCAAAGTGCGAAAGAATTACTGACGATATGGATACTCCCTAATGCGAAACTTGAGCTCAGCTGTACACGCATTTTCATTTCGTGATATATCGGCTGGCGTGGAAAATGCTGTCTCCTGCAGCGCGTTGCAAACAGAGCGAGGTGTTGCACGATTGCTTCGCTAATCTTGAGATCGCGAGAGCCAGTGCGTGGGTGACGCGTGAGCGCTATTCACAGCTGCCGTAGCCGACAGACCTCCCAGATGACGCGGGCTACTATGGCGCCATCTCGTAGCCATCGTTGCAGCACTACGCTTTTCTTCTCACCCTTCTCACAAATTTATCGGTGCATGCAGGTTATCTTCGTGACACCATGTCGTATGGCTGCATGCCACCGTGACCAACCCACCAAGGTTTCGTCGAGGAATGATCACGCAGGTTACGGCCAATTCCAGAAGGCAGACAAAAGAGCCCCCGACGATCATTGCCAGCCGTATATGCAAGCCCCTTGACGTGGTCGCCCCGTGGCTCCCATAGGCGCAGATACAGAAGATAGTACAGCTGACTTCACCTCACGCGCGATCAGAGAGGTCATGCCTTTAAATGTGTCTTTATATTGCAAAATAAGATGCTAGCTCTGTCGGAGAAAGGTGCAACTACCACCGGGAAGTATTAAGGATGCCCTAGGGATTTGTGTATGGTATCGTAAAGAGGCTATAACTACCAATCTCAATGACTGAATCAAGATTTTAAAGGTTGACTGGAATCAGGGAAATTATAATTTGGCTGAAAACTTCCTAGTTGTTTTATCGCAAACGTAATGTAGTCAGCGATGACGCCATAATTTCGCTTCTTGCATGTTCTCCGGTTCACTATTCGGTTACCTTCGTCGGAAGGAAAGTATAATGTAATAAGTTTAAGAAAAAGGTAAATAATTCCTGAGCAGAAATGTCATTAGCTTTAGGACAGCCGTTATATATGGCAACACTAAGTGATCCCGACGCTCAGCTGTTTGTTTTCCTTGTATTATTCGAATACGTTTATTCAAGATGCTGCCTGCTCATATGCAATGACAAAGTTCGGCTCATCTCAAATGTACTATATATTAGTATAGGGCTGTTGACGATTTGGCAATGCTGAATTAAGAAAGAAAATATGAAAACGAACTGTCTGGCCATGAGTAATATGCTATGGCGCTAAACATGAAGTAAGGCGATACGCTTTCCACTTTAGAAAGAAAAGTGGTAAAGAAACAAAGTTATTGTTATTGATTGCTACAGTGCTCTACCTGACGAAGCTCGGTGCGCCTTTTACGAGCTAAATTTTCATTAGAACTGGATAAGGATTCTCAGTTTGCAGACGCTTTGTTTGCGTTTCATCGACCGTCACGAGTGATGGCACACGGACAGCGGGCTACCGCATAAATGCAAAGTTTGAACGCTTTTGTAAGCAGCCTGTGGGGCAGAGGCTTCTGACCTCGCCTAGTTCGATTGCTTTCACCGTGACACGCAAAGTCACCAGTCTTCTACGACAGTCATCAGCAAGTAATGGAGGGAGTGAGTGAGTGAGTGAAAACTTTTGAGTCTTTCAAGAGTTTCGCGGTTACGAGGTCTCCGTCGTCTTCATCTTCTTGGCGCTGGCGACTTGAGACTCCTCTTCAGCAAGGGTGGGCCCCTATTCCAAGGCTCCACTGAGTCGTGCTGCATCGCTCGCGTGCTGCACTAGGGCCCTTTGGGCCGTGAGCTCGCTGCAGGGAACAATTTTCCGCAGTCGCAAGTATAAGTCGTCCGAGTTGTTGATTCGATGATATACTCAAGAATCGTGAGCAAAAATGACGAGAAAAGCAAGGTAAACAAAAGAGAGAAAAGGAAATTTCAGACGTTTCTGCCTTTATGTTCTGCTCTGCGCCAAGAAAGGCAATAATCTGTTTACATGAAGTAATCTTTGGATTATTCGTTTGTGGAATGTAGTGCTTGCTTCTGTTGTTAGGCTCAATTTGCAAATATGCGCTAGCTGATAGATGTGCCACTTAATGCCACATAATGACATGGCCTTCACGAGATAATGCAGCGTCTCATATGGTATTGTTTATTATAACATGTTGAGACCCTTAGAATTGCTTGTTATTGTAGGGAAGAAAACCAAATATAGGCACTACTACGCGATTATATGTATTATTAGTCTAGACAACCAGTATGCATTACGCACCGTTCCTTGAATATAAATCTTTTATGTACGTAAACCTAGGGTGATATAAGGTAAATGTATTCTATTCTGACTTTATTCCAATCTTGCGACGTCAAATTTACTTAAGTGCCAGTGCAAGTACGGGTGGTGACCCGAAAAGTTCTTCAAAGCCCAGCCAAATGCTCTCCTCGTTTATAAGAGGTCAATTTAGTTTGGTTTCAAAGCGTATAGCATTGCCTACTGAGAGATGTTTTTTCTTATCTGACAGACTGACGAGAGGCGAAGAGTGCGCAGAAAAGGAGAGGGTTTCGGTGCGGCCGAGATAGCACAGTGAAAGTTAATAAGCGGCAAGGAAGAGTGGTGGCGGTGTCTACGATTGGTCCGTTTCCCCTTGCTTAGTTTGCGATGGCTTGTCGACGATTGCGGCGGTGTAGAAAGTGGCGTTGAAAAAAAAGCCGGCAAAGTGGATGCTCAGCGAATACTTTGCGGTGCTATATGTCGTATACGTGGCGAAAAGACTCGGCAACGTTTGGCGGCCATGCAACAGTTTTATTATAAGCAAAAAAGTCTATTCTTGCCGTGAGTTCCCAGTAGCCAGCCCAGAAGCAATATGTGGACAGTTATTTCCTATTCCTTTCAGAACGGGGGCTCCTTTTCTCCGGTTATTTTTAGGAAATATCAGTTTTATTCGATGTATTAATGGCGTGTTTTGTTCGTGCACGTCACTTTGGTGTGGTGCGCTTCTTCGGTTTCGCGATATCGCGTGACAGGAGATCTCGGTGTGGCCAGAAAACATTTTCCCCCATAGTCGAACGCTAACAGTGACAAAGGTGTAGAAATAAAAATAACTGTTTTCTTTTTGTTCGGCCTTATCACGCATAAGTAGTATGTGCACATCATCTTGAGATAGGGCGTTTTCGCAGTTTTCGTGACGTCTAGTGACGAGAAGGTGAACTGGGGCTGGCCTCAAAATATTTTGCTAATCACGGAGGGCTATTAAAAATTAAATTATGGGGTATAACGTGCCAAAACCACTTTCTGATTATGAGGCACGCCGTAGTGGAGGTCTCCGGAAATTTAGACCACCTGGGGTTCTTTAACGTGCACCTAAATCTAAGTACACGGGTGTTTTCGCATTTCGCCCCCATCGAAATGCGGTCGCCGTGGCCGGGATTCGATCCCGCGACCTCGTGCTCAGCAGCCCAACTCCTAGCCACTGAGCAACCACGGCGGGTAATCACAGAGGGCTAGCGAAGAAAATGGAATAGAAAGAGATTAAAATAGTTTCCTGGTATAGCCCCCCTAGTTGAATAAATACAAATAAGTTATGCAACCTCATAGCATCACGGTCGTATTTTCACTCCGGCAGTTGCGTTTAGCCTTGAACTGGGAAGACACGAATGACTTGGTCTTGGATTTTTTTCACTGCTTTATTTTTTCTTCATGTTGAAAAAGAAACGTACCAAATGAAATATGAAAGCGTTCACCAAAACATGAAGTGATCTACTCTGTAGGTCAAAAACATCGTTGAGCGGTCAGTTAAATGGTGAATGTATGGCCCAAGTATAGTGTTTGGTGCTTAATTTGACAAGGTCAGTGTGTGCTTTTGAGCTGCACGTATATCGAGCACAAGAAATGTGAGCTTTTTTAATTAAGGGAAAAAGTTTTCACGCTGGAGAGAATGTTCGCATCACGTGAGGATGGGGAGAACGAGGAAGCCTACGAGTTTTGTCAGCCAAAACATGCGGTGTTGCTCGCTGTCGGCATTTCTGTGTATACTACTTTTGTGCACTGAGGTTAAAGATAAATTGAAAGGCACCGACTAAAATTTAGGTTTGTCAAGTTTTTGTAAATGTTTTTGTTACGTCCACTATACTGTAGAGTTGACAGTTAAATGGGTAACAGTTTGACATGCCCTTAAATAAACAACACACTTCAAAATGGTGCCCGCATATTACCCGTTACGCGAAATCTTGTTCGTCTTAATTTAAAATGCGCGTTACATTTCCACCTCTAGGGACAGTGGGAAGAGGTACGTAGGACGTTTCGAAGTCGCCGTACTTACTCAATGCGCTCACATTGAACGACACAACATGATGCACGAGCTGGTCAAACAGTCAACGATTCTACACAGTAAATGTTGCATGCCACATCGTACACAACGTACTCCCCAATTCTCACCAAACATGGAGTCGGTGCCATTCTCGCTTGCCTGAGGACTGATGTGCTCGTGCTCGCTGAATTGCGCTTCAACCCATTAGAATGCGCCTGATTTCACCACCTCAAGATTGCGTATACTGGACCTTGACTTGCGAATTCCTGAAACGACTCCAGTCCTGAAACAACTCGAGTGTGCCGCCTGTGGTTCGGCGTCGTGCTCACCAACGCTTAATCGCTAGGCCAGCAGGGCTGCATGTCAGCCATGCGGATGTGATCAAACTATCCAACACGTCATGTGTGACTCCGTAACGTACGACTCTCGATGGCATACTCTGCATACCGGTTAGACGACGGCCGCTTCTCGTAGCATAGGTCCTCGTACCTTGACCGGAGACCTCTAGTATGCGCAAGGCCAGCAAAACGGTAATGCGTTTTCTTGAAGTTAACGGAACTAGACAAATGCTGTGGCTGCATACGGGAGTGAATATTTTCCTACGGGTGCACGAATAAAGACTCCCTTCCTACCTTTCTACTCTTTTTCTTATCTTTCTCTCCCCTTTTCCTATTCTCCACGGGTAGGGTAACCAACCAGGCATGACTTTGATTAACCTCCCTGCCTTTCCCCATTTCGTCCATCCCTCTCTCCCACTACAGCGGGCAAGCGCTCTCTTCAGATCTCTTTCTATGGACGTAGAAATTTTGGATTGGCCGTGGCGACATCTATGAGCCATTGCTAGACTGGATTGGGCGGACGCTCCGTGTTGCTGTGTTGTATGCTATATACGCCAACCGATCAGACAGGGAGCAAATTTTTCAGTTCTAGCTTTCAAATCATAGACGCCGCTGCTCTTCGTTGAGTGGATACGGATACAGCCAAGATTGTTACACACGTGCGCATACTGCGGCTGAGAACGCACTTAGCATGGTGATGCAACCAGTCAACGTTGCAGCATACTTTATTTAGTGGCGCACCCAAGGACTACACACTGTTCTTCCGATGACACTGCGTGAACTGCCATCATTAATAATTACCAGGAACAAGCTAAAGCGTCTCCAAATCATTAGGCAGCATTAGATGGCAGAAGAAGCGCGCGCCAGCTCGCACTAGCCAGACAGAAGGAAAAGCCTGCCGCGCGCCCTTTCCTCCTCGCCAGATGAAAAGGTCTGTAACACCCGGAAGTTTGCAGAAAGCAAGTTTAGATCGCTATTTGCACCACTCAACCTAAGCCTTCGTCATGCTTCAATTTACTGATTTCCTTTATTTTTTTTTATTAGTTTGCCGGCCACTGCTTTCACTGAACGGTTGATCTTATTGGGTGGTAGCTCTCCCGTGAGACGCACTTACTATACGAAACTTTTCGTGAATGTTGTCGCCAATTCTGTATAGCCATCTGACCTGGAATTTTCGCTGGTGGCGCGATGGAATTGCATGTTCGCGTTTAGCCTGTGTTTCACCTTTTGCATTGTTGCTGTGGACTACTGATTTTTTTTTTCGTGTAATAGTTATCTATACGACCTTGTAAAGTTTGTGTAGAGCTTTTACAGAAACTGCCGCTACCTTTTTCTTCCTTTCCTGCGTCCTTCTTCTTACGCGCTGGAAGGAAGGAAGGAAAAACTTTAATGCTCTAGTTACAGCTTTCAGCGGCTAACAGAGGTCTTCATGTTCTACTGAAGTCTTTTATCAAGAGTTGCACTCGAAGAGCAATGCACCAGTTCAAAGCGGCATCACGTTCCGAGAAAAAAAAAAATTGAAGCTTACTTACTATTTCACGAAAACTAATGGATGGATGGATGGAGTAACTTTATTGAAAGGTCCTGCGAGCTACGGGGCGCTAGGTCCCGTAGAGCGGGCTACTCCCACGTTGGGACCGGGAGTTGTAACTCCCTAGACGCATCGTGGGCTCGCTGGACAGCCCAGAGCTGCTCCGCCAGATCCGTGCTGCGTAATGCGTCTTGTAGCCTGGCGGACTCTTGATCCTTGTTTGCGTGGGTCCGACCACACGGCCAGAGCAAGTGATGGACGTCTAGTGTGCTATGGCAATTTTCGCAATATGATGTTTTGTATAGGTCAGGCATGTAGTGATGTAGTCTGTTCTGCGTAGGGTACGTGTTTGTTTGAAGCATTCTGAATGTCAGGGCTTGAGGCCTGGTGAGCTTATTGTGAGGTGTGCTGAATATTCTGCGGTCTAGATAAAAGTGCTTTATGATCTCGTTATATGTGGAGGGAGGGTCCCGATTCTCGCTGGGATGGTCACGACCAGAATAGGTGGCGTCGCGGAGGGTTAGGTCTCGCGCGCTCCTGTGAGCCATCTCATTAAGATTGCGAGGGGCGTCCTCGATCTCTCCGAGGTGTGCCGGGAACCAGCAGATGGTGTGATGCTGCAGCGGTGCGGATCTATTTATTATTTGTAGTGCTTGGCTTGCAACTGCTCCTTTCTGAAAGGCTTTGACGGCCGAGCGTGAATCGCTGTAGACGTGGGTGATGGTCAGGTCTGTGAGCGCGAGTGCGATGGCAACCTGTTCTGCTATCTCGGACTTGTGGGTCTTGACTGTGAGAGCGTTTCTGACTTGACCTTGCTTATTGATCGTGGTGGCAACGAAGGCCTTCCTGGTCGGGTACTGTGCCGCGTCAACGAAACAGGCTAGGATCTTCTTATCACGTATTTCGCGCAGGATGAACGATCCGCGTGCCAGCCTTCTGGGTTGATGGTGCGCGGGGTTCATGTTCCGTGGCAGTGGGCGAACCGTGTAGGAGTTGCGTGTGTCCGTCGGAACGCTTTGATATAGATTCTCGATTACTGTGGTGTCATGACCTAGTTTGGCTAGGATTTCTCTACCCGGTTTGGTTCCAGAGAGTCTTGTCCATTGAGCCCGTTCTTGAGCTTCGGCGATTTCTTCTAGTGTGTTGTGTACCCCCAGTTGCAGCAGGAGCTCTGTCTCGGTATTCTTGGGGATTCCCAGCGCCAGTTTGACTAGCTTCCTCAGTTGTACATTGAGTTTGTCCTTCTCCGCTACCTTCCATCTGTGCATGGCTGCCTCGTAGGTGAAGTGGCATAGCGCAAAGGCATGTGTTAGCTTGAGGAGATTTTCTTCCTTAAGGCCGTGTTGTCTGTTGGCTACGCGTCGTATGAGATTCAAGGCATTATTCGACTTTGTCACGATCTTCTCCACTGTCGCGGCATTAGAGCCGTTGCTCTCAATGAACATCCCAAGGACTCTGATTTTGCTGACGTGTGGAATGGTTCCTCCGTCTTTTGTTCTGAGAGTAATGACGTGTGTGTCTCTGATTTCGTTCTTTGGTTTGGGACCGCTCCTCGACGGTTTGTAGACGAGGAGCTCCGACTTCGCAGGCGAACATCGCAGGCCGGTGGGAGCGAGGTATTCCTCGATCACGTCGATCGCTTCCTGCAGAGCGCTTTCAATTGATCCCAGGCTACCTCCGGGGACCCAGAGCGTCACGTCATCGGCGTATATCGTGTATTTGACGTTCTCTATGTGATCGAGTTTCTTGCCTAGGCCGGCTAGCGCAAGGTTAAAAAGCGTCGGAGAGATGACAGAACCTTGCGGGGTGCCCCTGCCTCCGAGTTTGTATTTCTGCGACTTGATTTCCCCTAGACGGAGGGTGGCCGTTCTGTCGCTCAGGAACGATTTTGTATAAGCGTAGAGTCTCGTGCCGAGGTCGAGGTTGGAGATCGTGTCGAGTATGTAGTCATGTGATAAATTATCGAATGCCTTTTCGAGGTCTAGCCCTAGGATTACTCTCGCGTCTCTCGTGTCTGCGTCAATGATCTGATGCTTGAGGAGCTTCATGGCGTCTTGGGTGGATAGCCCTGGTCTAAAGCCGATCATTGCTGCGGGGTAGACATCTTTATCTTCGAGATGTTTCGAGAGCCTGTTTAGGACCGCGTGCTCGGCTACCTTGCCGACGCAAGACGTCAGCGAGATAGGTCTGAGGTTATTGATGTTGGGCGCCTTGCCAGGCTTTGGGATGAGCACGATAAGGGCCGTTTTCCAGTCTTCTGGTAATGCTCCATTCCTCCAAATTTTGTTGATTTCCTCTGTGAGGGTTTCGATTGAGGTTTCGTCGAGGTTTCTAAGTGCCTTGTTAGTTACGCCGTCCGGCCCCGGCGCTGACTTGCTGTTTAGGTTCTGAAGCGCCGTGCGTATCTCTTCGGTTGAGAAGTCCTGATCTAGCTCTGGGTTGGCTTTGCCGCGATATGCATCGGCGGTCGTGCCTCTAGCATTTTTGGCCAGCGGGAGGTACTTGTCGGCTAGACGGTCAATGAGCTCATTTTCTGTGGTAATTTTGAGTTCCTCATGCATGATCTTGTTCAGTGTACGACCCTGGTCCGCTTTAGTTTTGGTTCTATCTAAAAGATGTTTGAGCAGGTGCCACGTCGTCCCGCTGTTGATGCGGCCGTCCGCGGCGTCGCACACCTCATTCCATTGCTGGTTAGATAGTTGCGCGCAATATTCTGCAATCAGCCGATTGAGGGAAGAAATTCTTTTCCTGAGCCGTCGATTGTGTCTTTGTTCTTTCCATCTCCTGGTGAGCGATTGTTTGGCTTCAAGCATGTGAGCCAGTCGGCTGTCCATGCTTTGAACGGGGAGATCTGTCGCTATTTCCTTCGTGGCCGCCTTAATGTCGGCCTTTAGTTGCGACGTCCATTGTTCCATTGATTCTTTGCCTGTTCGGCGTTCGTGTCTGAACTCGCGGAACTTGTCCCAGTCGACGTACGTCATTTTTCTGGGTTCTCTGGATGGGGTGTCAATCGCTGTCTCAACAATGTGATGATCGCTGCCCAGATCCTCGAAGAGGTTGTTCCACTGATAATTTGGAACGTTGCGGACGAACGTGAGATCTGGCGTTGTGTCGCGGTTGACAGAATTACCCGTTCTTGTGGGGTACTCGGCGTTCGTGATGAGCGTTAGGTCAAGTTCATCGGCGTCGTTTAGTAAGTCCTTGCCCTTGGCTCTGCTGGCGACGTATCCCCAGGCCGTGTTAGGGGCGTTGAAGTCCCCGGCCACGATCACGGGGTTGTCGCCGGCACGGTTGCGGGCGAGCTGTAGTATTTGCTTAAATTTTTGTGCTCTGTGCTTGGGGCTGCTGTAAACGTTTAGGATGAATATGCTCTTGGCGTTTTTGGCTCTAGGGAAGACTTCCGTGAGAATGAATTCGCAATTGCTGCGGTCGCGATTAACGTTGTGTGTCGCGTGGGCTAGCTTGTTGCTGACCAATGTGGCGATGCCTCTACATTTGTGTTGCGGTGTCGTTGCGGTCACGTCATAGCCGGGTAGCGAGGGTGTAGCGGTATTTGTCTCTTGTAGGAGAATGACTTGGGGTTTGTATTTTTTGGCTCGAATATATTGCTGCAGGGGGGCCTTTTTGCGGACGTAGCCCCTACAATTCCATTGCCAAAGGCGAAACGTTTCAGTTTGCACAGCCATCTTTGTTGTTGGCGTTGGGTGGCCTTTGTGAGGCCACGTTGTTGCTGTGTGTATCTGGCGACAACGCCCGAGGTAGCTTGGTGATAGTAGGCTGTGACGTCACCGACGGGTGGTCTGCCATTTCTAGCGCGTTGAGCCTCTTACCATGGATGTTAATCGTCTCCATCATGTGGTTGATCTGTAGCGTTATCCTGTCGTAACCTTCCTTGAGGGTCCCTACTGTCGTCGCAAGTTTGTCTTGCCCTTCCTTCAGTGACCGGACGGTAGTTGCAAGCCCGCTGAGCAGTTCCTTGATTTCCCTAATGTCGTTGTCCGTGCTCGATGGATGTGTGTTTGTCACGGCTTTTCTCTTATGCGGATTGCGCGTGGATTCCGCGACCGGTACTTCCACTACCATGGGTTCTGATGTGACTTCGGTTTGATTAGAATCGGGGGGTGGTGGCGTTTTGAGTTGTCTGATTTCCTCGACAAGTTGTGTGATTGTTTGCCTTAACTCTTTGTTTTCGTGTTCTAGTCTTTTAATCGTATTTGCTATTTCTACTTGCTCTGGCCGTGCCATCGGACTCACCTGGCTGGCGGCCTGCTGTTGCTGCTGCTGTTCTTGTCGCTCCTGTTGTTGGTGCTGCTGAACTCGTTGGGCCCACGTCAACCGGTCATCACCGCCAACTCGTGGGCTGGGGGCGAATCGGATCCTTGACGAGGATCGCTGGCTCGGGTTCCTGGAGCGTCCTCGCGATCGGTTCCTCGATCTCGAGCGGCCCCGCTCACCGGACAAGAGAGCATCTGCGTTGGCGGCCACGTTGTCGTTGATGGCGCTACACTCGGCGTCCTTGAGCGGCGGAAAGTCGTGCTGACTCAGGGCGATTGGTCCTGATCTCGTGGTGCTTTTGCTTGCGTTTGCTGCGGTTCTTCTTTCAACTCGTCTTCTTCGGACGACGTAGGGGAGTTGGAAGCGGTTCGTGCATTCCTTGCTTGCCGTGACGTGATTTCCCTCGCAGAGCGCACATTTGATCGAGGTGCACACATGATCTGCATTAGGGTTAGCTAGTCCACAGCCTTTGCAAATTGCGTCGTCGGGCGAGGGGCATACGTCGGCACGATGGCCGAGTCTGCCGCACACATGGCACATGGCGATCTGCTTGCGGTAAAGGGAACACTTGATCAGGGCGTTGTCGTATCTGACATAGTTCGGGACTCGAAAGCCGTCGAAGGCGATGATGACCGTGCCAGTTTCCTTGATTCTCTTTGCCGCCAGAGCGAGCGGGTTGCGTGGGTTGACGATCTTGCGGTTTATGCAGTCCTGCGTCTCATCGAGCGGAACCCCTCTTATAACGCCTTTGCACGTTTCGTGCGGCGCCGTTCTATATGCAGTGGTTTCAAACGTTTGCTCTCCTATGGAAATGCTGCGGATTCTGAGGTATTTTGCTGCGTTCGCTTCGGATGGTGTGCTGACCACCATGATGTTCTGCTTCAAATTGGGGCATATCGTGTCCTCGCTTCGCTCGGTAGGTTCGATGCAAGCAGCCATGCAAATTGCTTTGGTGACCGTAAGTTGGCCTACCTTGGCTATGTTGATACCGCCACGTATGCGAATCACGATCTTGATGTCATCTTGGGGCAGCGCGGGCATCCTGCTTGCTTTGATCAAGGACTTTCTGGCTGTTGAGACAGTTGCGTTCGTATTTCCTCCCTTTCGCTGGTGGTTAACCAGGTTGGGCTGGCTCAACGCAGTCTTGATTACTGACGGGCGCGGAGCAACGATAGTCCACCCTGCGTCTGCGGTGAAGTCTTCCGCGCTCATGTCTTGGCCATTGACTTCGTATGCCATCGCTGTAGGGTCGTTCTTGGGTGGAAGGCTCGTTTGTTGTGATCGCTGGAGGCCACCACAGCCGGGGTGGGCGCGGGGACGTCTGAGGTCGGCGGCGGCTTGGTCGGAGTCGAGACGGGCGTTAATGGCGGCGGCCGTACTCGCCGTTAGGCTTAGAGCCCGAGGGGGGGCGGCGAGAGATGAAATCACTCGTAAAAAAGTCCAGAGGTCACGCACTTGCCGAAATGTGGTCTCCCTAGGTAGAAGAGAACTTCAAGAACGAAAACTAATAATCCTGCAGGAACTTCGAGAGAATGACTTACCATACGCCACACTGTTTTCCTGCATCGTCAGAATTTCGCTACGCTTGTTTTGCGGTGCTTGTCTAGGGAAATTGGCTCCACTCTCATGTGCTACGCAAACTCCGCTGGACACACCGGCGAGGAGGTATCGATATAGCGGCGCGTTCAGTGGGTCCCGCGTGGCACCAAGCTAGCGTGTCCCGATGGATTGCTCGCCGGGAGATTGGATCCGCGAACGTGAGCCGCCACGAGCAGTTTAGGCCACCGCTTCACCGTGTACGTCCTTCTTTCCTCGTGCGATTGCAGTTTATTCGAATCTTCTTTCCAAACCTCCGGACGCCCCTGCGAAGGCACACTGAAGCACGCAGAAAGCAGCAGCAACCCGAGCTTGTGTACTCTCGGTTTAAAAAAACTAAGTTGCTGAACACAACCCACGGGCTGGTACTTTCGCCTCCGTGATCCCTGTTTATCTTTTTTCTAGGAATAGAGAAATGCTTACGCGCGGAAGGCTACGAAGACGAGACAACTCCAGCATAATCTTGCCGCATCCACCGTAGTATGGGTGAGAAACAGCGCACCTGCTTGCACGAGTGAAACAAGTTGGAGCTTTTCTCATAATGCAAATGAGTATAGCGCTACAGGTGAAGCAATATTATGCGTGATGTCTGGCACCGCCTCGTGCGGCATCGCTCCTAGTTAGTGACAGCTGACCCACGCAAGCAATGTTCTTTCGAGAACAGGAAAGGTTTAGTCAGCGATGCTTTTATTGCGAGCCGTCTTCGCTTGTGTATAAGTAAGCAGCGCACTCCGCTGGTTGGCGAATCGGACAGACACGACCCTCTCTTCGATCTGTTTCAGGTATATGACCCAATTTTCCACTTCCTCTTACTGGCAGAGTTCATGTTCTTTCAAGTGGGCTTTCGTTTTTGGGTAAGCACCAGAGCCTGGCGTGAACCGGTCATTTTTAAGGCACGCTAACGAGGCCTGACCAACTATTATTGTCTGGATGCAGTATTCATTGCCGCGTAAAGGGTGCAGTAGCAGAAAAGGTCGCCTTAGACTGCCTATTTTACGAGCCCGGGGTCATCATCCTCCCGGTAAATCGTAACTTCTTCCTTGATTTTTTAATGAAATTATTGCGAATCGCCCTGGTATTTTAGTGACGCGTGCCGGCGGAGATCAGAGCAATCAAGGCAGTGCGTCCATTTATATAACAGCTATTGCTGCAAATTAAAGAGACGCGCGATTTTGAAATGAAGGCGTACGTTTACGAAGCCGACGCGCCGAGAACGCTTCAATTCTTCGTTCATTTGTGTTCCTGCTTTAGTTAGAAAGTTATCGAAAGTATTTGCACCCACCTTAAGGAAACACTTTATTTAAGGTAGTGAAATATATTTGCTCAAATTTTATGAGTGCATAACAGGAACGCAGGAGTCACTAACCACCACAAATTTGTGCAGCAGCTGCCTTCCCTCACTCGTTGCTCATTATGTTTTGACATCAACATTGCGAATTCGGGAGGAAAAGACCAGAAACGGCATAAACCTCGAAAATTCATTTTTTTTTTAAATTTTTTATACCCTTGGCATGCAGGCTGAAACCGAGCTCTACGGTTTATGTACGCCTCTTCGACCAACGCATTGCACTCACGGAATGATACGTTGCAATGTGTAATCACGTTGCAATTTTGCACATGTAAAGTTCTCGTGAATTTTACATCTCCCGTTTTTCGATGGAGAAACTATTACGAAACATTCCTCTATCGAAAAACATGAAAATCTTATATACATAGTGAAGCTAAAGGTACCTGGCAGTGGACTGTGATGAGCGGCTTTCTTAATCAAAGAGAATAGAAGCTCTATTTTAGATTGTTTTTGCGTCTCTGTGTGTTTCTGCTGGCACGAGTGAATGAAACGGGGAAACACGGGCCAAATTGCATCGACGCCTTGTCTTCTGGCGTGTTGCATGCTGCCGACACTAGCACTCGAGCGACAGTACGCATGCGCGTCTCATCGTATATGCCGGCTTGTCAGATTATCTTTCTAAACAAGCTGCGCTGTCCGCCGAATTAATATTGAACGTGTAGCCGTCGGTGCTACATACTCTGCGCCGGTCCATCGGTGTCACTATTTGATTGATTGGCTACGTTAGAACTGGATCGTGGCTCCATCGCGCATCGCATTTCTTCGGTTGGTAAGCAGTACTGGCTTTTCTCGCGCCTCTTGGCGACTCGCGCAGTAATGCTTTGCAGATTAGTGCAGTGCTGGGTACTTATGTTATCGGAAGCGCTTCCAAGTATTTTGCTCCCAATTACTCAAGCATGGTGTCCCAACCGGTGGCCTTTGTCCCGCGAAAGGATGGCAGCAGTGGACCGACACTTTAATCTATAGAAGAGTCGCAGCAGCCTGTGGCCAGCCAATATTGGGAAGCGCTTCCGATAGCCCCAGTGTCCCAGGAGCAAACAATCACTCTGCCCGTGTGCGCGTGTCATCGAAAGACGCGGGAGGAAGACGGGGACAGCGCGTTAAGCGAAAAAAAAATGAGATGCACGAAGGACGCGCGAGCCATCCTTGCCGCAGCTGCTCAGCGAAACAGCGGCGCAGATATTACGGAGTAGTAGAGGCGGCACGGATCACTGCCCGCCGAACGTTTAGTCGACAAGCAGCCTACATAGTTTAAATTAAATTATCAAGTTTTACGTGCAAAACCAGCGATCTGATTAGGAGGCACGCCGTAGTGGGGGACTCGGCAATAATTTTGACCGCGTGGAGTTCTTCAACGTTCACCTAAATCTAAGTACCCGGCTGTTTTTCGCATTTCGCCCCCATAGAAATGCGGCCGCCGTGGGCGGGATTCGATCCCCCGTGCTTTGCTTAGTGGTTATGGTGTCGGGCTTAGCAGGCCGACACCATAACCACTAAGCAAAGCACGGCAGGGCAGCCTATGTGATCAAGGAAGGCAGCATGGTGGGCCATGAGATATCATGCTCTGCGCATGCGCCCCGTAGCCCCAGCGCCACTCTCGACAGGAGGCACCACCCCGGAAAGGGACGCACCAATGTAAATATGCACGCGCTTCCGTGGTCCGCATACTTTTGGCCATGGCTGTACGTATGAAGGCTTGTAAAGAGTGTGCGGAGAAACTGCAATCGCAGGCGCAAGAAGAATGCAGAAAGTGATTAAACTACTGTGGGCATGTAATGTTCGCGGAAACCAATCTTCCGGTGCAATTCCATTCTTATTTTCCTATGCCGTGGCCTTCAAAGAGCACATCAGTTGCGCCATATATATTCGCTCTAAACTTATGCTAAAACGGGTATTGTCTTGGATGTAAATCAGTGGGATAAGCTATAACTGTGGGCGTGGAATGTTTGCGGGTCTAATTTTACTGCTCAATTCCATTTTGTTTTTTGTTTTTTGTTGATAACGTAGCCTTTACCTGCTGAGGGTACACTGGGGATGCCACTGATATTCGTTCAAAACTGTAGGAAGTAAGCTATGATCGACCGCGAAGGCGCATATCAAAAGAGATCCTACGACTGCAGAGAATTCTATAGTTTGCGAACACCAGAAAACCCAGACAACAAATGTGCTACATAATAGATTAAACAGCAATTTTAAATGGATATCAAGCATCAGAAGCAATAGGAGCGCCAGTATGTGAGCTAACAGTGCGCTTTTATTTTATTGTTGAAAAATACTCGATAAAGATAGAGGACATATTTTTTTTAGAACATGCATAGACAATATAGAATGCTCACAGAAATTTTGTGCACCTCGCTTTTATTTTTTTATTTTTTGTAAACAGTGGTCCTTTTGGATATGCCAAGTTTACAAAAGTTATACGAACAAAACTCGTTAGCAAGTCCATCTCTATTAGTCCATAGGCTTACGTACACTTGCAAATCTTTGTCGGTGAAAGCCCAGTCCTACAAATTAGTGGTCGAAAATTCCTGCAGAACCGCTCTCACGATGACTGTGGACGTCGGTGCAATTAGCATCGACAGAATTCAGCGACACACCTCAGTGGCACCGGAGAAACGCGTTGAGTATGAGGCGCGTACTGCAACCGGACTCCTCTGTCACGCATCGCTATGGGCACGTTGAGTCATCCAGTGGTGGCGCTGCGAAGTTCGCACATTGTCTTAATGTATGATAAGAGAGAGAGAGAGATAGCAAGGACAGGGAAGCGAGGGAGGTCATAGACTGTCTAAATATACATGAGGCTTGTTGCATTCCGCCTAGCAACGGCGACCTTTTGTGTTTTTCTTTTTGTTTTCTTTTCACTAAAGAGGGCACCCATACTCACCGGGACATGACCTGTCACCCACGCTGGCTTGAACCAAGTTCATAACAGCGGCACGCGCGCGATGACACGTACCACACACACCAAGTGACCAAATCTGACGTCAAAGAAGCTCTACGAAGAGTGGCACATACCCACTGATACATGCACAGTGATCCGAGTGGGCGTGAAATTGGTTGGTCGAATGGCTGCACACACGCAGTGTCACATACTGTGTGACCGCAAGCTGACCCATGTGTTGGTTTCAAGCACCGTTCTCTCAGCACAGCAGTTCGGTGCTCTAACCATTAGACCACGAGCTCAATTCAATTCAATTCAGTCTTTATTTTTCTATTGAACAGAGAAGGAGACAGGACTAAAAGCTCGTAAGCTTGACAGAGGTCCTGCCCCCTTTATCAACTCGGCAGTACAGTACACAGGCAGAGATTATCGATTGTCCAAATAAACACTGAAACTAAATAACAAGACACTTTGTAAAAGGCAGCGCTATGCATTGCAGCACAAACATAGGCATTAGAAAAACAAATAATTGGTCATGGGGAAACGGAAAAATTAATAACAGGTATAGGTTTAAACTGAGTGCAGTATTACGTAATCTTGTTAAGAAAATATAGCTTAATAACATCACTTGAATGCTGAAAGGGGTCAAATAAGTCTCTGTTCAATTTATTTAATAATACTGGAACAGTATAAGAAAGAGACTGTTCGGTATAATATGCCCTAGGCGTCGGCACTAACCAAATTTCTTTATGTCTAGTCTGCAGGATATGCGTGTTTTTCTGAAGTTTTGCCAGATAATTAATATAATGTTCATCACCTTGTGAAGAGCGTTTATAGATCATTAAAAGTCTATAATTGTGTAACCTATAGATTGGCAGGATTTCATATTTTAAAAACAAATCATGTGTGGGGGAACAATAAGGAGCACAAGCAATGCATCTTACAGCTCTTTTTTGAAGAAGGTGAAGCTTGGATAAATTTGTGACACCCGTAGTGCCCCAAACGGTACAACAATATTGCAAAAGAGAAAGAACTAATGAGTTGTATAGCAATAGCCTTACATTTAGAGGAAGAATACCGCGCAGGCGCAACATGACACCGACAGCTGAAGACACTTTTGATCTGATATAGTCAACATGATCATTCCAAGTCAAATGCTTGGAAAATATAACGCCAAGGATTTTAACAGAATCAACAATTTCAACAGTATCAGAGCTTAAGAACACGTTCAACGGCCTAGAAATTATCTTTCCTTTCGGAAAGTACAATATTATTTTTGTCTTTTTAGAATTAATCTTCAAACAATTTGATTTTGCCCATGTATTTAATGCACTCAGTGTTTTGATTGCTTTCTCTTCAATGTCACTTTCTGATCTCCCGGTTATGAACACCGAAGTGTCATCAGCGTAGGATACAATCTTTCCATCAGTTACACATTGTACAATATCATTTATATAGATTAAAAATAAAAGCGGTCCCAATATGCTTCCTTGGGGGACTCCTGCATAAATATTTTGTATTGAAGACAACGAATTTTTAAAGTCAACATATTGTGTTCTGTTCGACAAATAAGATTTTATAAGATCGTGAGCTTTTCCTCGGACACCATAGTTTGACAGTTTATGTAGTAAAATTCTGTGGTTTATCAAGCTGTCCAAGGAACCGAGTTAGTGGGAAAACGCTTAGAGATGTAGTCAGACAGACACCGGCAAGTGCGTGAAGTATCCTAAAAAATATTAATCGCATTAGAAGAGGACTCCCGTGACTTAACTGTCTGTAGACAACCGATTGATTTTAGAGAAGAGTGCGTACAGAACCCTTGTGAACGTCTCATGGAAACTTTTGCAGGATTTGCTTGCAAGTAAAGAATATCGCAGTGTAATTGTATTAAGAATGACCGTCAATAAATCCAAGTGCTCGTGAATATATGATTATCCGCAGAGACTCAGCAGAAAATATTCGCAAATGTTGTGGTAGTCCTAACACCATCCATGATCTTGCCTTAGGGATCAGCAAATCTCTACCGATCAAGGAGTGTGTTCCGACATCCTCGGCTCCTGTGGCCAGTTCAAATACTTTACACCTACTTTGGCTACGCCCTTAAGATCATGAGACTTAAGATACTAATAATGGATGCGCTTAAGCCAGGTGAACCTAATAAGCTCACCGGTTTGGCGACATACGATACGTCTGCAGAGACATGGCTGCAGTTCCGGCACGACGAAGAGTTACACGATTTTATTAGATTTTCTCGTATTCCACGTATGGCCTGGAGGTGAATCCTGCCGAAATAAAAGACATAATTAAAGATAAAGAAAGAAAGACAGAGGGAAAGAAAGAAATACGTAAGAAAGACCTGGAAAACACAATTTCGAGGAGCAAGAATGAAATCTGCTATCAGAAACGCCTATTAGAAGACGAACACGCCAAAGCGCAATGACATAGCAAAATAATTTCTGACAAAAATAACACATACACGATACCACGAGCGCTCGCTATTGTCCTATTAGGCTCCCTCAGTTCTCTATTGGCCGCAATAGAGAACCGTATTCCTCGTCTGAAAGCGTCATTATTGGCCAATTTGCACATTTAGCGCCCGTTAAAGATAGATTGCTTTGATTTTTGACGTTTTATTTATGTTTTGGCATTGTTTAGAACTGTGTTTTCTGTTCGTCCATAGGATGATGCAAGCAGGTTTTATGATGCAACGACAAACGGCTGCTGTAAGCATTTTTCACGCTGCCTCTGTCTTGTCTTGCACGCTCATTCAAGGCCTGCCGCAGATGTTCAAAGTAAACTTCCCAATAAGACGGCACTTCATAGATGACATGACTATAGTGCAAGTGGAAAGATTAGTTTGGCCGGAAGGAGGTGCTGCGAATAATGTGTTTTTTCCGACCTATAATTTAGCACATTCATTACATAATATTAAATTACGTTCAATACAAGGCACATATGCACCTGTTTGCCGGAGCTTAAGTATATTACCGCGGTAAATTATTACAGTGGTAAGTTCCCAAGCGAACATTGCTAGGGCATTCCATATACAGCGCTTGCCCGGGCGTTGCACCAGCGCTTCGTTTGTACCACTCAATAAGAATGAATTTGATTTTCATTTAGAATCTTCGGCCTGTGAACGCCTGTCAATAATGGTTCGTTATAAAGGGTATTTTTCCTTGCTATTCTGGTGGTCATCATGGCGATGTTGACCCGCTGCCAAATAATGTGACCTAGGCTCGTAAATAAGATTGCGAGCATGTTAACAGTAAAGTTGCAGTTGGTAATGCGCACGTGTAAGTCCGATCTTTCCCATTTTTTTCTGTTTTTTAACCCCGTTCAATTACAGTTATGCACTAAAACCAGTTCACGCCGTTCTCGCCATTACCATAGTGCTGTGTTTACTCCACTTCATGAAAGTCCGAAGAGCTTAACTCAGAGTGCTACCGCTGGATATGCTGAGTTTCGAAATAGGCAAGCAACCATTTAATGTGGGATGCGTATCAACATCTGCCAACAAAAAATAAATTTGGGATTGCGAAAACGTTAACCCAACTTTAGCTTTGCGTTATCAGTGACGTTTGCTTTGCAGTAGATCTCGAAAAGAGGCCCAGTCCGCTCGGGGCCGTTGCCCCAGGCTACGCTTCGGACACATCCCGTGATTAGGGGCTCGGAGACAAAAAAAAGGAAAAAGAAAAGTGAAACCTCCGTTGATTTCCTTGCGCGAATTCTGTTTTTTTTTTTTCGAGTCGAGCAAATTGCAGAACAGCCTCTAGGGCTTCGCAGACGGGCGAAAGGACCACCGGTAATCATAACTTTGGGTACCGTGATGCCATTACTGAGGCTGCCATCAGCGTCGTTACCAGCGAACGGAACTTTCTGCCCTTCTTATCCCGTATCTATGCGATATCATTTTTTTTTACCGCTTACGCGTCTAGCTTGCGGTGCTCAGATACATCTATGGGTCCTGCTATCACATATATTCAAGGTAAAACATACTATAGCTCATGCGAGCAGCTTATTCTGTACTGCGCTCTGGAATAATGACCTTATTTGTTAACAACAAACCGAGTTTCAACGTTGTTTCTGAAAACGGACAGATGGACGGACGAACGGACGGACGGGTTTACGGACGGACCCATGCTCTGTTTATTGTTATTTAAAAGTAAATTCGTCCGTAACACAAGGAGTTCATAATCGTAAACAATCTTCATTCCGGTAGGCATGTCAATAACAGCCATGTTTAAGCAGTGTCATTCCCGTACGCTTGTCATTTTGGCTTGAAACGAGAGTCGTTACGAATTTCACTAGCCGCAATCAAATTATGATAAAAATTATGCAAGGCAGGACATTGTCATATTAAAATTTTTATCTTGAGAGAGTGATGGACAAAGTTTCTTTATGAATAACGCTTTTCTCCTGGTGCTATTTTTGAAGGCAAGGAGCCAACGTTCATTAAACGCCGTAGAAAATTGTGCACACACAATTAAATGTACAAGGAGCCCGACGCCTTTCCTGTTAAGATCGCCGCCTTCTCTCTTTCTTTCGTCCTTTTCCTGAAGCTACGCGTTGATCACATAAATTTCAGGGTTGTAAATTTGCACCGCACTATTGCACATCTGACCTCTGAACTGTTCTTTTACAAGAATTCTGTCTCATCCTCTTTCCTGCAAGCACTTTTAAGCAGCCTTCGCAAATTGTAAGAGCTGCTACTCAATTCTTCGTACAGTCCAGTATATGATTTCTCTGACATGCCCACATAGCTGTTAAAAATTGTGTTTCGATCTGTTTCATGAACATAAGTGATTCATATATACCTATTTTTGCGATTGCAATGCGCGAACGATATCTTAGGGCTGAATATTATGCAGCGTTATTGTAAGAAATTAATTGCAGATTCGGAAAAATTTCTCAAGCAACGTGAATGTTCCCTGTCACCTGCTATAATTAGTCGTTCAAGCCTCAGTGACTAATACATCAGTGAGATACGCCAGATGTCGGCCGACAAATACAAACAAATCAAAATTCAAAACGGTATGATCACTTCGGATGTTGATTCAAGGGAATAACTTATAGGCGATCTTTTTTAGTTTTTCACTGGCTCTTTCGGGAGCACTTTCTACTAATCGGTTCACTTCATACAGGAGCCATATTCCTCAACTCGCAACATTGACTAACCAAAATGTTGTAAGCAAGTTGTTCGTACGTTACAACACAGCCCTTCTCCCCAGAGCATACACTGAGGGACCATTTAGTGTTCCTGCAGATGTCTTCACAAGAAAAGAGAATGTTGTTGAAGAAAATTTTCAAAAGCAATTCTTAGTGAATCTAAACAACGTTTAAAGGGCTACAGAGGACACAAGAGGCAGTCCAGCTCGTTCTCTTTTCTTCGTTTGTGCAATGGTAATAAAATAGGTAGAAAAGTAACATTATTGTAATCGATTGCCTTTCAGTAATTACTAAATTACCTTTGTGGGGCAGTAATTGGTAACCGTAACAAACTACATGTTACCGAAGAAGGAATTGTATCTATAATAGGTTACTTTTTTTCTGTAACGTGTACAAGTCCGCGGCGAATGCTTCTGGCGCTTGAAGATGGCTTCTCAGATAGAAACATCAAAGAGTATATTCTGATTAGCGAGATGGGTGATTCCCATTTTTAAGAAAGACTCTCGTTATCGTGTCAAGGTGACAAAATTAAAAGTTCTACAGTATTGCACGGTTTTCACTGGCGCAGCCAAGAACTCGACCCTAGTATCAATTGCTGATAGTACGACAGTACTGTGCTTTGAACGCAGCTGCTTAATGCTTCCCGCGTATGGCAACAACTGGAGCGAAAAGCATATATCTGTGCATAAATTGATCAAAAACCGATGTTACACCTAAAAAACTCGAGCTTCACTTTGGGTCGTCACGAAGTCTGAAGTTAAAAGCGCATACATAAACACATAAATAGATGCGTTCGCGTAAAATTACTGAAAACATTCCATCATACAGGAATGTGTATCTACGAATGCCTCGTGGCAACTGTAGATACACAAAATGGCAGCACAAATTTAGTTTCCAAAAGCTCAATCATACAATTTCGACTAATAAAGATTTTGGCACCGTAATCAATTTCCGTCTAGACAGAAAGCTTCAGCGACGAATATTAAAGATAACCGTTACGTTCTCTCTCAGTACTAAAGGAGATGACGTTAACCCATGACCCTTTGTTTTTAAGCGGCGTACATTTGGTCTCGAGATTTTTTATGCATTTCTGTTGAAATCAAAGCCAGGCCTCAGCAAAAATTAAAAATTAAATTATGGGGTTTTACGAGTCAAAACCACTTCCTGATTATGAGGCAAGCCGTAGTGGAGGACTCCGGAAATTTGGAGCACCTGGGGTTCTTTAACGTGCACCTAAATCTAAGTACACGGGTGTTTTCGCATTTCGCCCCCATCGAAATGCGGCCGCCGTGGCCGGGATTCGATCCCGCGACCTTGTGCTCAGCAGCCTAACACCATAGCCACTGAGAAACCACGGCGGGTCAGGCCTCAGCAAGGCGCTCACACGAGTCTCTCGCTTGACCTACAATTCCTTTGCGATGTAATTTGAATCACGACGACGTAATAAACAAATGACGAATAAAAAAATCCTTTTTTACGGATAGGCCCTTTCGTGCGTCTGTGTGCATTTCGCAAGGATGGCTGGAAGCGCCCCTCGCGTACCAAGCGGAAGGCCAGTGCGCGCAAAAGAAGCAGGCGCTTGCTTTGTGCTTGCGCCTTGTATTTCAGCTCAAGCCGGGGGAACGAAGACGGATGTGGCGTCTCGCAGGATCTCACTGCCACCGCTACAACACCGCTTTGCTCGCATCGGGAACGGTATCGGGGACGTGGCGCCATCTGGGGAGCGAATTGCGCGCGAGGATCACAGTGAATGGACGGAGACGAGGGCGAGAAGAATAAAAGATGGACGGGAGCGGGGCCGCTCTCGGATGTGGCCGTGTTGGGGAGCGATTCATATTGGTGGCCGTAGCCCAGAGAACGAGAACATAGACTCGACGCATCCTTGAGGTTTCCCGAAAGAGGCCTGCCAGAGATTCAGCTCGGGGACGCAGTGATCATAAAGTCAGATGAGACAACCTTGGGTCTTTATATCGCGTGTATTTATCAGTTGCTCTTCTTGTTTCGATATTTCATTGTGTATAGCGCGGACGAAAGATATCGAGTGTGCTAACCAAATGCTGTCAAAGTTTATGACTAATTCTGGTTAAACAGCCTGTGCCGTGAGTTTCAAAACTTGCTCACTGCAACGATAAATTTTTTAGGGGTTTCCGTGACGCAAAGTTTTTGGTAACAGGCAGGAAGCGGTCCACCTGTTAAAGAAAATAAGTACTTAGTATCATTTGATTATCCTTGGGGCACGATACCACAACGCACAAACTAATGCTCGATGTGTAAATGTACGCGCGACGGATCACGTCAGCGTGCTTCATTTTCCGACGAAAGTAGATAAATGTTCGAGTTATATTGGCCTCATTGCTGGCTAGGCACTCCTGTTAACAGGGAATTGCTCTTTACGTCGTCTTTAGCGGCTGACGTAAGCCATAGGGTGCATAACAAAGCTAAGAGGTAAAAAAGACCTATTTAAGTCCTTCCCTTAGGTAGGACTGTAGCATCTTTAACTTCAACGTAGTTCCAATGGAAATGTGATTTGAAACAACCAGGCTTTCCTTCCGAATGTTTAAGCATACCTATAGGAAACGATCTTCAATGACATAGTAGCAAAATAAACGCACTGTGTATTGTTTAGAACCTATTGGCCCCTTCGATACAATGCGTCGCGGCAATTTGTCAAGTTTACTATTCTGCACAGAATTCCTCACTTTTGTATGGCTATCGGTGGCAGTCAAGCCATCCGGGGATGGCTTGGCTGCCACCGATACGGGGATGGAGATGTTGAAATGAAAGCCGACGCTTTATATTTCAGCCATATGGGTAGCGTTATATTAAAAAGTTCTGGGCTTTTAGGTGCCAAAGCCACTTTCTGATTATGAGGCACGCCGTAGTGGAGGACTCTGGAAATTTCGACAACCAGGGATTCTTTAACGTACACCTATATATAAGCACAAGGGTGTTTTCGCATTTCAACACCGTCGAAATGAGGCCGACGTGGCCGGGATACGATCCCGCGACCTTGTGCTCAGCAGCCCGACGCCATAGCCACTGAGCAACCACGGCGGGTAGAGTTATATTGAACTGGGCTCGTCTAAAACACGCCAAGATAGAAGGAAGCGATGCCGAAAACACGTTTCAGATATGTTTTCTTTTACATTATGTCCTGATTCAAAGCGGCGTCACCGCAGAATACCTGTGGCAGTGGACGTACACGATAGGACTGAACGCTGCGACAGCTATGTACGAGTTACTTGGAGGGGACGCGTTTAACTGTATCGATTATGTATATATACGCCCGAGCTAGGCCTTGTCTATGGTGTAGTATGGTGAAAGAGTTTATGTAGGCCTGCCATACCTACATGTATGAAACTACTTCGCCAGATTTCTTGTTCAGAAATTTCGTTGCTACGCAAGTTGTTCTCCGGGAAGGTAACAATGCTTCAGTGATACGGCAATAAGGAATGTAATCCAGACGGTCCTTATTCCCGAACCCCTTGTATGAAGCAACCAGCTGCCGCCTGCGTACTTACCATAAGTATAGCGACGGGGCCCTGTCCTTTCATTGAGACGCCTACAGCTGTTGCACCAATAACGACGCACTGGTGTCTCACCGTTGCGACATGGCGTCCGTAACGACACCCAATTAAATCTTACTGGGAAGCACGTGGCAAAAGCAAGCAGACTTGTGAAAGGTTAGTATTATATTTGAGTCCGCCTTATGTAGTCTTGAAGGAGACGGAACCTCTACGTGTATCAGCCTCTCGCGTGCTGCTTTTCTCGGTGACACATTTCCCTGGGGAAATACGTTTGCTGACTGCAGCGTGTGAGGGAGCACGGCGTTTTTCCTACTAAAGAAACAGAAACTTATAAATCCTGTTTCAGAGGATGTAATAAAAGAGCTGACATGCGTCAAAGGCACCCCTATGAGCCTTGACGTACTGTGACACAAAATAAAATTGACAAGTCCCTTTGTGGACACCATTCGTATCATGACTCTTTGCTGATGACGCCACACGAGATGATGCACAGATTTCAACGCATCTCCGAACCTTGAGCTGTTATGTCATTGTCTGCAACATATACTTACGTGCATTTGTATTAGCAACGAAACAATTTGCAGTACTACGCAGCACAGACACTGCCTCTCGGACCAAGAAGATGGTATAGTAAGATCGGTGGAAGGATGATTGCACACCAAAAAGTATTTCCACAGTTTGCTCAAAAGCGACACTTCAACGAGGCTAAACTAGGGAGAGTAGCTAAGGGACAACATTTTACACCTTTGTTATGCACTTATGTTTACTGTGCCGCGCCTTCATCAATACCGTTTCTTTGGAAATGCCATTTTTGAACCCATTGCGAAGTTACAGCCTTGCACATTCTGCTTCTGAAATCCTAAAGTCAGTTCTGCTGTTCATGGCGTATATGAAACGTTAAATGTAGTACTCAAAATGAAACGCGCACGTAACGTTTTCTTTTTTCTTGAAACTTGACCTCCGTAAGCCTGTCTGAACTTGACGCCCTGTCCGCCATTGCCTTAGGCGTAGATAGCCGCTGTCGATTCATATAAAGCCACCCTCACTGATGGTCGATGAGCAGAAGAAAGGAAAAATACCGGCATCCCTCAAAAGCAACAAGAAAGAACTTCTAATGCATCCCGGAGACGAACAATCCATCCGGAGCACTGGTCGAGTGTCTATCGACCCACGGTAGCCATATTACCGCTGCCGGCTAACGAAAGTCCTGCCCCTCAAGTTTTACACCTTCGAGCTAGTGCGCGAAATGCTAGAACCTCGCTGACAGTTCCTGTAAAAAAAAAAGTTTGCGATACAACACTGCCGGCTGCGTTGGGCAAGTCCGAGGAGGTTAACGTGCAGAGGGCTAGGTGGGCGTTACTTATGATTTCCTTTAGGTCGAAAGTTCTACTGCCTCCTTCGCTGACAGGAGAGTAAAGTTGATGGCACTTTCGGAAGCGCTTACCGAAGTTATCGTGACCGGCTTTGTTCACAACGTTATTCAGAGGACCGTTCAAAATTGCCACTGTGAACCGACGATGGGCACTTCGAGCCTTCCTTGGGTGCCATGCTTAGTCTACTCTTGCAGTACATTTAACTTTGACGGTTCATCTTTCTGTCTCCGCTTACCCCGCTCCCAGTGCAGGAGAGCAAGTAGCAAACTGCATGTTTGTTTCCAGTTAACCTCTCTGCCCTTCATGTCTTATTTCTCTCTGTCTTTAGTGCAAGACATTGTTATATAAATAAATCGCTTAGTATGGTGCTCAATCAGTTTATAAACAGATACCAGCGACTTTTCTAATGTAAAGCAGAGCACTATAATTTCAGAGACTACGTGGTAAAGCACAAATACTTTGTAGCAGTTGTCTACTTGCCTGAATAGAGAAAAAACAACAACTGAGCTTGCAAAAGAACAGCACCGCTCGATTTCTTGTGAGTCAGGCGACGTTTAGAAGTGCAGGCCTTTTTACTACGTTAGAGCGCCTCCGCTTTCACTATCAAAAAAATAAAGAAATAAACTAAGCGTCTCTAAATGAGCCAGGTGCTGAAAGGGTGCACGCTCTTTCAGAAGCTTCCCCCGGCACAAAGCCGTGCACTTTAACGAGCCCATCGCATCCGCCTTAGCCACCAGATGGCAGATTTGAAGACAATCAGAACCACGGCTTCCCCATTTCCTTTCTCCGCCCCACGCATTAGTTCCACCTGTGCCTGCAGTCAGCTAACGAGCTTTCGAACGGTTCGACATTGGTCTGAGCTCTACGCGGCGAACGTGATGTCGTCGCCTGCTCCACATCGTCGTCCCCTCATCAGCTTTGAGATGGGATTTGAATACGTCGCGGCCTTCTGGAAAAGGGCGAATAAAGCTTTATGGAACTGTGATGCGCGCCTTACTTGTGGCTAGAACTTTTTGAATCCACAAAAATGTTGGACTCGCAATTATTCTGCAGCAGTTGAAAGGATACGATGTCTTTTTTTTTACAGGTATAATGCAGCTCACATATACCCCAATTTTATGGCGGCCTCAAAGAGGGTTTTAGAGGACTTGAAAGAAAACGACTGCGAAAGCCGTGGACATGTACGTCGCATATTAGAGGTGATGGGGGGGCAGTGTCGAAAGCTTTAGGCGAATTTAAAAAAAAGGTGACCATTAGAGCAACTTTTCCTCCAAGACATCAATCACGCAGGAAGTTAGAAATGTCAGCCAATAATGTCAGCGGGAGATTTCCAAACGCCGAAGTTGCCCCGCGTTATACAACGCACAATTTACTTATTCAGGAAATTTAGCCCCCCTCCCCTTTACAATGGCCACCAAATATGAATCGCACAACGTAAAACGCAAAGTAAAATATTTCTAGCGTGGTCATTGCGATGTAAAAAACACGTCTCTGTCACGTAATTGTCTTTAGAAAAACAAAACGCGCCTGAACTTGTCAAAATATGCAAAGGAGAACAGGAAGCTTCAACTGCGCTCTGCTTGAGCCCTCTCCAAAAGGCATCAATAACAAGTGTGACACAATAAAATTTCCGGTTGTCCTCAGGTGAGACAATCATAAAAATGCAGAACCTTCGTGATCTCTGCCATAGCTAGACAGGTTTGGGCCAACTCTCTTGTCACCTTTAGGAACCACCCGTGAAAAGGGCCAGTGGTGCGCCCGGTTTCCCCAATCTGAATTGCTAATGCGCTCCGCGTTCTATGCTTCGTAAGAGCCAGCCGCCCGATCGAGACGACGCAGCGTCTCAAACTTCCAGCGCAGTTGCGGACAATCCTCGAGTGTCACGAAGTCCAGGGAAAAGAATGGGCACGTTGCGGTGGGGGTGAGGTGGCTTCCTTTGTGAACGCGCCTCAAAACCAGTCGGCCGTGGCAGCTTGAATTCCTTAGCTTGGCACGAATGCAGTTGCGCGAAACACCTTTCTCGAGAATTTCATTTTCGTTTTGTGCCGTTTTGTGCCGTCCTCCTTGGAGAGGCTTGCGTACCTCACTTCTCAAGACATTGCCGTTTTCAAAGACGCTCGAACGTTTGTGACGTACGTGAAACCACTCCAGATAACAGTGTCGTACCCCCCCCCCCCCCCTTTTTTTTTTCATTGCGGAAAGGAAATGGACAAAGCCGTACTGAGTACTTCAGGCTTCGAAGGAGAGAAAATCGAAATTTCCCGACAGTGAGAAAGTGTATGAGGGCCGAGAAAGAATTGAAAGATGTAATTTGCAATCATTTGATTGTCCAGTTTTGCTGCTGCCAGATACAGTTTTTCAAGTTTGCAATAGAGCGGTAGAGACCTGAAGACGACCACTTGAAGACGGTGTCAAACACATTGGCTGTTTTTGCGTAAGAAAGATTTCGGTGTAGTTCAAAACATGCGTGAGTATTGATCTTGCACCTGGTTCTACTGTCTGTGGTTGCAAAGTGCGCAAGTATACATACAAAGGAACAAAGAAATACCGAGCAAATCACGAAATAACGAATTTAAAAATAAATAAATAATAGGTATTGAAATATTGGCCACGGGCTCGGTGGTCTTCTTACAGTGGCGGGCTTTTTTTCGATCTCAAATAGAGGTTTATTGTAAGGGAATAGCGAGGAGGTCGGCCAGAACAAACATTGTGATAGAGCTGTTCAGCGTAGAGATAAAGAAGAGAAACAGGAAAGGTAGACAATGATGGTATACCAGAGAACACTCAACAGTATAACTCAAAACGCTCTGCTGCGTCGTACGTCGGTTAAATTTTTTTGTATATATTTTCAGAAAATCTACAGAGACATTATTCGCTTGACGCGTATAATCTTCAGTAAATACGCAATTTTTGTATAAATGTATGCGGTGGCATCACCCACCTGCGCCTTTAGTAGGCACTAGAACTTGGGCTCTCTTTGTCTGTCATTCCATGGTTTCAGCTGGGTCGGACGCCCGGTCGGGTTTTCACCAAGTAGATTTGCGTTCGCGTGAAGCAGTTATGCAGATCCAATGCACGTGCATCCAGCAGTGAGGTTCGAACCCCGGCGCCTGTCGGTGGAAGCCTATAAAAACATTTGTCACATTTCGCTGCGCGGGTACGAGAGATCACACGCCCGCGCCAGTTTCCTTTTAGACCAAAGATGCAGGAATGAAGTGGAGAAATTTTGTAACGTTTCATTAACCGCTTCACAAAGCTTCGCTTTACATTTGCAATGGATCATGCACATTTTTTTTTCTTCTTGTCTCATTTGCTTCAGTTTGTTTCTTTTTTATCACGCTCCCCTAAATTCTGCCCTTTCAGGTTGATGTATCGCAGGAGCAAGTCTTAGCTGCACTACAAACGGCGTCCTCTATGCAGCTACTGCGAAGTCGTTCTAGCTTGAGATTGCTCCTAATTGCTAGTGACGCCTGAACAAGGCTCTTTATTGGAGAGCCAACGTCTTGCGTTACCCACATTAACGACGGCCGAGAAGAACAGAAACCAGGGGGCCTGGTCTTTTTTAATGACAACCATGTGAAGGCAACAAACATTGATGCCAAGGAAGGCATACCTTACACTATTGGTTGTTTTAAAGAAATTGTGTGGTAAAAGGAAAGGAGAGTGGACAGAAAAGAACTTACTGGTGGTGGGAGCTGGAGAGACACCTTCCGGGAATCGTTATGCGATGCAAATGTTTAGATTTTGTGCAAGGCGGCAACGATTCCACTATACTACTCTACTTGCATCTCCAAATCACATGTGCCCTAAAGGCAAAAGTATACAGGCAAATTAGGTAACATCCTTGTTCAGCTGCGTTCACATTAAGACTTCTCATACAGGAAAAATATGGCTCTTTAAGGAATTCCCCTGAAAAACAAAAGAATGGGACAGAACGATGTGTAACATACGACTTTAAAGCGGAGCTTTCTTTGCCAACACTGCGATAGTGCTACACGGCTGGTTATAGTCCTAAATATATTTATATACATCTTGTACTTCTCTATGCATAGAACTCTCATAGCGCTTCTTTCCGTGAGCATCAAACATAATGTTGATCACCCTGAAGCCACTGCTTATACGTCACACACAGTGTATCCTCCTGACTTGATGTTGGCAGTTTTGGCATTGCTTGTGAACGCTGTAGTGCGTAAACATAAACGTTACATGACGATGAATTTGTCACCTGTGCGGCGTATATATGCGTACGAACATTGCGTAACATGACGCTTTACATAGTATTCAAATAAACGGAAACACAAATTGCAAAGGCCCCCGCCAACGTGGAAAAGAATCGAATGTGGAGTCTTTCGCTTCATCAGCATCAAATTATCCACTCAGTTGCCCCTGTCTTAAACTCAAGGCTTCTATATCAGCTTCCCAGCCGTCTTTCGACCATGTGTCACCGACTACGTCAGAACGTCGCATTCACCATGGTCTACCTGTGGCAGCTTGGGCTGACCCCCAACCCTTACTGTGAGAACTGTCGCGTGTTAGAATGCGTACGATATATTTCTTTGGTATGTCAAAGGTTCAGACACGAGAAGGCTTCTTAATTTTGCAAAAACTCTCATATGGAGCCTCCAGGCGAATTTTAGACGCCATGGTCACCGATGGCGGCGCCATGAGGTACCGTATATAGTGCAGCACCCAGCGCGCTGTATGCTGTGGGTTCCATGGAAAGCCTGCGAGGATAAGTTGCAAAAGATGGTGGCTTGATGCGCGCTGTCTTCCCTCGCGCACTTTTTCGGAGGTCACGTGATCGAGCGCGCGTAAAGGCGGGAAGGGCGGGAAAGTTTGGCGCACGGTAACGTGATCAAGCGCGCGCTAGCGAGGGCAGGTGAGCGTGCGGATCTTCCTGTAGCCAGGCTGGGGCTGCGCACGGCTGTTTGCGCATGCGCGCCCAGCCTTCGAGGGATTGTGTGGAGTGTAAAAAGCCTGGGTGAGCCCAGATGGCTGGTCACTTCATGTGGAATGTCTTAGATTAGCATTAAAGGTCACGTAATCTCAAGTTACGGAGAGGTGTTGAAGTATGAGGCCGCATTGAGCGTTCGCTCCGGGAGGCCGCCGATCTTCATCACGCCAGTGCTGTAACAGTGAGTGATCGCATTTATCGATAAGATCTGCTGATGTTGACCTGTGTGCGCGTAACATTTACTTAAACATATTTACTACATTACAGAATTTTACTACATTTCGCACGGCCGATAAAACTGCGAACCCAATTTTGCGCAGTTGTCTACAGCAACTTCAAGTTTTCTCTTAGTTTTCTCACTGACACACTCAGATTGCTTATCTTTTTCAGGTGACCGTTATTCACCTTCCAAGTTCTCTGACGAAATTATTTTAGTTATCTTCAGTGCCACAAGTTACAGTTAAGCACGACCATAGCGGCCAGCCTCAGTCGTCTGTTGTTTAAATAATAGTCCGCATGTTACTACAACGGGAAGACATTACTTCAAGACCCTTGCTTAATTGACAACCTATCACCTGTTTCTATAGACATCACCACTGTTTGCCTTCTTTAAAGCAAAAGTTTCTTGCCAAGTTCCATGCGCTTTTTCGTACGTAAGTATCCTCTAATGCCGAACGTGTTTAACCCCTTCAGTCACGAATTGCCGTCGACTGCCGATAAAACTGTGAAATTTACCTATTCCTATGCGAAGGTGCTGAAGACTACACAGAAAGCAAGACAAAGTGGGAGAATGTCTCTGTGCATTCTATATAATGACCCATCATAATTACATATTAATTAAATACGCATTTAATGTAGAGTCAGTCATGTTAGGTTTTTTCATTAACAATTTTGAATCGTCTGCTCGGATTACATGAATAGTTAATTATTTGGTGCAAGCATTACAACGAGAGAAGCAAAAAAAAAGAAATATCTCGCAATTACTACGCAAACTCCCCACTTCAAACATCCCGTGAAACACGGCAGTGCCTTCACCAAAGCAGTCTCCTGAGTGACAAATTTCACTAAGAATTCAAATGGGTGTACTTTAGGAAAGCATAATATTCAATTTACTCAAGGCTTAATGCTCGTTGTCTATTCCTTGCAACCACTGCACAGAAATGGCTAAAATAAGTTGCGTCCACAAATATGTACGCCGTGGCTGAAGGGGTTAACGGGATATCGCTCGCCTTCTAGGAACGCTGCAGGGAAGAGGTTTGCGAGTTTTCCGTTTCAAGCATAGTTTCGTGCATTAATTACTAGAGAGAGAGAGAGAAAAACTTTATTGATGCTATCAAGGGGTTTAGCGGTGAGCCGTCTTGCGCTTGCTGCCTGGCTCTTCAGCACGGGTGTGCTCCTATTCCAGGGCTCCACTGAGCCTGGCCGCTTCGCACGCGTGCTGCACCATTGCCCTTTGGGCGGTGAGCTCGCTGCTGGTGAGCAGGCCCTCCCATTGCTCCGCACTCGGGTTTTTATGTTTATGGAATGTGTAGTTATGCTTACATTCCCATGTTATGTGGTAAAGAGTTGGTATTTCTCCGCACCATGGGCAGGAGTTTCTGTATTGTGTCGGGTACATTTTACTTAGTATGTGTAGATTATAGAAAGTTCCGGTTTGTAGCCTTCTCCAGTCGGCTGCTTCCTGTTGTGTAAGTAGTGTGTGTGGCGGAGGATATTTGATTCTCTGCCCTCTATAGTAGTTTAATATTTCCGCACACGTCGGCTCCACCGTTGTAGGGTTCTCGAGAGGCTCTATCTGTCCAGCTCGGCATGTGATCTCGCGAACTAGACTGTCTGCTCTCACGTTCCCTTCTATCCCGGTATGGGCCGGTATCCAGAAAAGTTTGTGTTTAACTTTATTTCCGAGGGTTCCTGCTCCGAGGAGGATTCGCAGGGCCTCTTTACAGACTCTCCCCTGCATGTAATGCCTGCATGCAGCTTTGGAGTCTGTTAATATGGTTAGTGATCTGTTACTTCGGTAGCCTTCGGTCGCTGCAAGTACTATGGCGACCTCTTCCCCCTCCGCTACCGTGCGATTCCTTATGGTTGCGCAGCTGATTGTCTCTCCCATGTAGTCTACTACAGCCGTAGCTACTCTGTGTGTTCTAGTGTGCTTGTCCCACGGGTATAGCCCTGCATCCGTGTACACCGTGTTTTCCTGTGTTGCCAGGTGGCCTTTCACGTAATCTGCCCTTGCCTGCCTTCTGGCTGCGTGTAGGTTCGCATCCATGTTGCGTGGAATTGGACTTATTCTGAGGGTTTGTCTGACGTTGTCTGGGATGTCTGCCTCTCTATCTATTGCCCCTTTCGTATCGTATCCTAGTCTCTTTAGGAGCATTCTTCCTGTAGCCGACTGCCAAAGTCTCGCTATTTGTGTGTTTAGTTGCGCTTCTGCCAGCTCGCTGAACGTGTTGTGTATTCCTAGCTGCAGTAGCTTGTCGTTTGAAGTATTCCTCGGTAGGTGTAGTGCCGTTTTGTACGCCTTCCTTAGTATGGTTTCTGCTTGTTCTCTTTCTAGCTTGTTCATCAAGTGGTAAGGTAGCGAGTATGTGACTCTGCTGACCACTAAACTTTTAACCAACTTGATCGTGTCTGCCTCTTTCATGCCATGTCTTCTATTTGAAGCTCTCGTAATCATCCTGCTTACTTGATCTGTCGATTTTTGGAGTAAGCTAATTGTGTGACTGCATTTTCCGCTGCTTTGCAGCCACATTCCTAGAATTCTTATCATGTTCTTTTCCGCTATAAGCTGGCCCTCTAAGTTTATTTCGATTTCGGCCTTGGTGGGGTTCTTTCCAATTCTGAGTATTTCCGATTTCTCTGTGGAGCAAGCCAGGCCTCTTGCCTTAACATAGTATTCTACGCGGTTTGCTGCCTCTTGCAGTTTCTCTTGCTTTTGTCCTAGCGTTCCTTGGTTGGCCCATATTGTGATATCGTCCGCATACATTGCATGTCGTATGCCCTCGATTTCGCCTAGTGCCCTGGCCAGGCCAAGCATCGCAATGTTAAACAGTATGGGTGAAATGACTGAGCCCTGTGGCGTACCTTTGCTTGGGGTGACAAAGGTATCGCTTCTTATATCCCCTAGTCCTATTGTGGCCGTTCTTTTTGCTAGGAAGGCTCTCACGTAGTCATGAGTCCTCTTCCCAGAATTTATGTTTTGAAGCCCTTCCATTATTGCCACGTGGCTGACATTATCGAAGGCTCCCTTGATGTCTAGTGCCATTATGATGTTTTCTCCTGTCTTGGGTGCTTTGCTTAGGACCTCTTCCTTAATCTGTAGGAGGACATCCTGTGTTGATAGCTTTGCTCGGAAGCCAAACATACTGTGCGGATACAGTTCCTTGCCTTCCATGAGTTGCTGCATTCTCTTTGTGATTATTCTTTCGTATAACTTTCCCAAGCACGAGGTGAGGGAGATTGGTCTTAGGTTTTCTATCTGTAGTTTCTTTCCTGGCTTCGGGATCATTACGACCTCGGCGTGTTTCCATTCCTCCGGGATCGTTCCCTCGTTCCACAATTTGTTTAAGTAGATTGTTAATTGATCTATCGCCTCCTCGCTTAGGTTGCGAATGAGGGAGTTGTTAATTTTGTCTGCTCCCACTGCTGTGTTTTTGGTTAGGGACCCCAGAGCTGCGTTCACTTCTTCTCGTGTGATTGGCCTGTCCATATCTGCGTTTTCTTCCCCCTGGTATTCCCCTTTATATTCTTCGGGTCTTTCCTGTCCGTAGCATTTGTTTTTCAAGGCCTCCATTAGCTGCTCTTCGGTACCATCGTACTGGTGAATCAGCCTCTGGATTGCCTTGTTGCTCTCTGCCTTTGTTTTCCCTGGGTCCATTAATGCTTTCAGAATGCGCCACGTTTTGGCCGTGTTGAGCGTACCTTGTAGCGAACTGCTAAACTGTTGCCAGCTTTGCCTGGCCAGTTGCGTTGCATATTCCTCTGCTTTTGCTGTGATTTCTGCTATTTTCTTTTTGAGTTTCTTGTTAAGCTTTTGTCTTTTCCATCTTTTAGTGAGCCCACGTCTCGCTTCCCATAGCCCAAGCAGACGTTTGTCCACCTCCGGTACTTGCTCCGTCCTATCTATTTCATGCGTATATGTTTCCTGTATTTGTTTGAGCTGCCGACACCATTCCTTGATGGATGTGATCTCTCCCTTTAGTTGTTGACTTCCTTGTCTGAACGCGTCCCAATCTGTTAAATGGGCCAATCCTATCTTTCTCTTGATTGTTCCTGCCTCTATTGACGTTCTTATGATGTAGTGATCGCTGCCTAGGTTTTCTAGCGTGTTCTCCCATTCGACCTGGCTTGCTCCTTCCACAAAGGTTAGATCTGGGCAGGTATCTGGGCTTACGCTATTCCCTAGTCACGTAGGTTGGTTTTCGTCTGTGAGTAGCTCACATCTTATCCTTTCCGCCGCGTCACTTATCTTTTGTCCTTTTCGTTCTGCCTTCTGGTAGCCCCAGTTCGGACTTTTGGCATTAAAGTCCCCTGCTATGATGAGTGTGTTCGATCTGGCTAGTTTGTCTGCCTCGGCAAACAGCTTCTCGAAATCTCCATCTTTTTGTTTAGGGGGGCTGTATAGGTTTATTACGAACGTGCTTCTCCCTTTATATTTCTTTTTGGGTATGATTTCTGTGATCACGTGTTCGATTTTTGTCCCCTCAATCTCCTTGTGTGCTATGGTTACTATCTTATTGCTAATGAGGGTTGCGGTCCTTCCGCTCTCTTGGCACGTGTATCCCCTTAGCATGGGTGTTATGTTGGTTTCCTGTAGCATGATTATGTCTGGTTGTGCTCCTTTAGTGTTAATAAACTGCTCTAAGAGGCCCTGCTTCCTCCGATACCCTCTACAGTTCCATTGCCATACGTTTAATTGGTTTTGTCCTGCCATGTTGTGCTGTTATTGTTTGCACTTTGGCTTTCAGGTCCGAAACGCCTCTCATTGTAGAATCTGTCTCTGGCGTCGTTAGTGGTTCTTTGGGTATTTTGGTTTTTAACGTAGGTGCGGAAGCTCTGTTCCTGCAACGCTTGCTTTTGCTGCATTTCGTGCATCTGCTTCTGTACTGTTATCATGAAACCTTTGATCTCGTCTCTGAAGTTTTGCTCTTCTGTCTGTTGCGTGTCCCCAACTGATGGAGCCGACGTGTTTGTCACGTTCCTCCCCTGTCTCTGCCACTGCAACTCTTTGATGAGCTCGTCTAGTTTTCTTTTTTAAGTTGCCTAGTCTCTTCGCGACATTGCTCTAACTCCTTTCTTAATGCCTTGTTTTCCTCCTCTAGTTTCTTTTCATTGTTTGTCTGTGTAGTGTTGGTATCCGAGTGCGGAAAAAGTGATTTGGGAGGGCCTGCTCTCCAGCTCACCTTAACGCCACCGTTCGTCTGCTGTTGTTTTGGTCCTGGCCCGTTCTGCTTCCCCAGTGGCGGGTAGGACTCGTCCCGGCGTCCGTCCTGGCTCGTGCTTCTTCCTCGGCTCCGGCTCCTTGACTTGCTTCTGCTTTGGTCCCGGGAGTCGTCTTCTTCTCCGAACCACTTTGGTCTTTTTCCTCGGCTACGGCTCCTGCTCCGGCTCCGCCATTGCTGGCCCTTTTGGGCGGATCTGCCGCGCAGCTCCTCCGCTGTCTTTAGTCGTTGTTTGCAGTCCCTAGTGCCCGTCTTGTGGTCGCCCCCGCAGACTAGGCATTTGGGTGTGCATTGATGCTCTGTAATTGGGTCTTGCTCTCCGCATTGCTTGCAGGCCTTGATGTTCGGGTTTGGGCAAACGTCCGATCGGTGTCCTTGCTGGCAACATTTGTAGCATATCTGTCTGCTCGGCCTGTAGGGGTAGCACCACATTTCTCCCCCGTAGTATAAAACTTGCTTGGGGAGAATGGGGCCTTCGAAAGTAATGAGAGCCGTGCTCGATCGGCCTAGCATTCTGGCTGCCAGTATCTTCACTCCCTGCGTTCGGGTTCGTAGGTTCGCCTTGAGCTCTTCCGGCGAGGTCCCCGCGTCCACCCCGTGGATGACCCCCCGCAACGTGCCCTCCGGCGCCGCCACGTGTGCGTTGATGGCGTAGCTGCTGTTCCCGAACGTTAGCTGCGTGATGCGCCGTATACGTTGGGCCGCCTCTTCGTTGTCGGTGCTTACTATTATGATGTTGGAGCCATTGCGCAGCCTGATGATCAAGTCTTCCGCCTTGCATCCGGATCCGGTGGCCGCGACCACCGCTCGCGCAACCTGGTGTGTCTGCAAGCTCTTGACTGCGAGTCCCCTCGGCCTGAGCACTATCTTTAAATCGTCCTTGGGGAGCGGAGGCAGTCTCCTCCGCGGCACCCCCTCTCCTCCTCCTCGCTTCGGCGCAGCTGGAGCGCCGTCTGTGTTCTTTGCGTCGCCTAGGGAATTTCTGTTCCCTAGCGCCGTTCCCGCCAAAACTGGTCTCGCTGGCGCCTCTTCTGTCTCCTGGACATGGCGATCTCCCATTCCGGGTCCGCGTCGTTATTGCTTTCTGCCTGTGGTCTTCCTGTCATTGGGGTGCTGCCTCTGGGGGCTTGGGTGCCTGCCGCGGGCCCGCTTCGATCTTGCACGAGGACGGGCTCGGTGGCGTCGTGAAAATCTTCTTCCATGGTTTCCTGGGTTTCCGCCATGAAACCTGTCGGTCCTCTCGTCGATGATTGCTCAAAGTTGGTGTTGGGTATTCGGGACTTCGCTCCGGGTCGTCTCTACCTCGGGCCGAGGTCGGGGAGCCCGCGGAGCCCCGCTCTCGTGCTAGGTCTCGTTAGGCCTACCGTCCGGCCGACCACGGGGGAAATTCAAAGTCCGATAAAATCCAAAATATTGGACCCACCGGTTTGAATTTGGGGTCCTCGTGGTCCTCTTCAGTTCCGGCGTCGATCCCAGCCAAAATATTGGTGGTCCAATAGGGTTTGACGGGTCAAAAAGTCCAAAAACTGCGGAGTGCATGTGACACTCGTCCGCTCGCTTCGGCTTCTTCTTCTTCTTCCTAGAAGGAACTGTGGCGCTACTGTCTACGGGAGGCTGCAAACAGGCTTATTCAGCCAGCATGGAATTGGTGTGTTAGCACATGGATTGGCATAAACTTCGTCCTTTTGGCTTCAAACGGCTTTGCCACTTTGCTAACACATAACATTCAACGAAGTACGGCGCTGTAAGTAATTAAATTATCATTCGTAAACTTGTCTGATGGCAGGAATCGAGCGCAGGATCACAAGCCTGGTATTCAAAGCCTTACCCCAGGGACACGTGCGTCGACAAGCGGCTTAGAGCAAGACCCTTTCTCGCAGACAAGGCAGCGCGTTGAGGCGCTTGGGGCGTTTCGATCCACATTTGCGATAGAAGAGACAGACGCATCAGAAACACTACGAAAGTAACACGACGCTCAAGGCACCGCTGAAAATTTATGAGCATATATCCAGCCTGTTTAAAATTCTCTGCAAACAAAATCATTACTAAAGGAAAAATGAGGCGTCAACCCAATCGTAGCAATTGCTACAAAGGAAACCCATACCGGCTCCTCGAAAGAAAAGCCTCGCTGTTGAAGAAAAATTCGTCCTGGTCTGGGACGCGAACCCGCAACCACCACCTTTCCCGGGCAGCCTCTCCACCTTCTCTCCACCTTGCGTATTCCCGCAAAACTATTACGTCAAACTCTTGCCTTCGCTTTGTGTTGCTGACAAGCTCGAATTTGCCCTGCCATCTGAGCCTGGTTAGCTCAGATCGTAGAGCGGCTGCCCCGGAAAGGCGGTGGTGCCGGGTTCGAGTCCCAGACCAGGACCAATTTTTCTTCAACTGCGAGGCTTTTCTTTCGAGGAACCCGTATGGGTTTCCTTCGTAGCAACTGCTACGATTGGGTGGACGTCTCACATTCCCTTTATTAATTACTTCTCTCTACCTTGCGAGCTTTCGCACAACTATTACGCAAATATATATATATATATATATATATATATATATATATATATATATTCGTATAGCTTGTTGCCCTTATACTTCAAAAACCACACAAATGTTAAATGAGGCAACCACACCAGGAAGGCTTTGCTTTACGTAGATGTCAACGGGGCTTAACTTTGCCTGTTCTTTTTTTTTCTTTCCTTTGCACCTTCATCTTCCTAGTGTGTTTCTATCCCCTTTCTCATGCAGAGTGCACCTACGCGCCTACATTTACGCTCGTGCAGTTATGAGCATTTACACAACTTTCTCTCGCTCCCCCTCAATTGTGCGCATCAGATATAGTGGTATAGTTTTCATCAGATGCTTCACTTATTCTTCACTTCAGATTTATCTCAACGTTTGCATCTGCATCATGTTTGCCGCTTCAGTGGGAATGTCAGCCACATAGCTAACGCTGGCCTTGATGCATCACTGCTACACATATGAATAGATTGTCCATAGTATATATTTTATAGAGTAAACTGTATGCTGCAATATTTGCAACAGTTGCATAACTTCTCTACCATATCATCATCATCATTATTACATTGAAGAGCGTAATTTATTATCAAGTGCATGGCGAAAAACTCCCTCAGGAGTCTTTGACCTTTTGTTATATGATTTACCATGCATACCACGAGCATTTTACTACTAGGGTAATTCTATACCTTACTGAACACTTCACTACAGCTGCGTCTGACCACCAGGTTCATTACAATAAAACCTGGCTCGCGCTGGTACTGCAATTAACGGACGCCAATGTTCGTACATGTGCGAAACTTCAAATGCTTGCGCAGCGCCGCATATGCAGATGGATCGAACGAACCAAAAAAAAAAAAACAATGACCACGCATACGTGGCCGGGTATGCGCGCATGTTCATAGTACTGCGTTAACAAATGCATCATACGTACGGTACATAGCTGTCTTCGCATTATAGCGTATTCGCCGAAGTAAATTCGAATTGATTTTTTTTATCGACGTCATAACTGTTCACTGCAATCCTGCTCCCAGCAAAGAGTGATCACATGCAGCCTGTCTCTTTTCGCACTGCCATTATTAGCGGCTTGTCGTACTTCCGTTAGTTAGCAATCGTAGGTCATTGGCAAAGTTAGGGAAAGTGAAAGTTTACTCCGCCGATTCCACTTCCCTTGTCTCAATTGCGGTGATTGCGTTCTTCTCGCGTTTTTTTTTTTTTTTTATTGTGGTAGTGTGGTTCTCAAAAGCGTGATAACGCTGCCTAGCTTAACAAAAGAAAAAAAAAAGGTCCACTCCGAACAATTTTAGGTTTATATCGGAAACCGCTGATCACCTCGTCACCTGCGCACGTGAGCAATCAGAATAACAAATCACAATCCGAATAAATAACAATGTTTATATTTTTGTGCTGCAGAGAGTATATTGGATAACGGAAAGCGAAACGGAGAGTAGCTGACGAAAGAGCCAATGTAGAATATTGTAGAAGCATTTATGACGTCTACGGCGCAGGAGTGCAAATTTTCCCACTCATTCTCATCAGTAAGGATAAATTACTGAGATTTAGACCGTAGCGACAAGGAGGTTCTACTTTCTGGCCATGATTAACACGAGCTTACGTCTCAACTTCCAATGTTTACATAACATCTCCAATTGTTTGTAAAATATTATCTATATAATTCATTGGCGAACACCACACCTTCCTTCAATCGTTTTCTTAATTCTAATGCCGGTCAAAAAAGAAAAGATGCCGAAAAAACAGTGCCTGCGTACATCAAGGGCCCCGAGTGGAACACAGAAAAAAATTAGCAAACAAATCATAGCTGCGTTATCAAGCAGGATTGCAGGAAAAAAATTGCATCGCAGTCTGAGACTGCAAACAAACAAACAATAATGCGCCGCTGAACGTCGAGTGAGACAAGATAGGAAAAGAATATGTGGTTCTGAAAGGCAGTGACACTGCCAAGCAGTGAGTCCTAATCGTGTTGGCTAACTCTTTTATTCGACGGAAGCAGCCTGTGCAAAGCCGTCCTCATAACTTACGTAAGCCCTAATCAGCTTTTCTTCCAAGCCTATACTACGGTCTCTTCTCTCCGATGCGGCGATACGGCTCCCATTGAAAGGCTACCATAAGTAACGCCTTCCCCTCCCGTACCACTCCACCCTCTTTCACGCTTCTGCAGCACCACTGCCAGTTCCGTCTCGCAAACGTCTCCCGCGTGACTACCTTAGGGAGACTCTCTTTTACGTTTTCCCCCGTTTCACCAAGGTGTAAAACCCCATAGACAGGACCATCGTTAGGCGTCAAGGGTCGTGCGGGTCCCGGGGGTCAATAGGCACTCAAGCTCCCTCCCGGTCGATTGCTCCTTACTCGGACACATTCTTCCATTCCTCCACCTCTTACGATGCCTGCTGATAACGAGCGTCGTACTTTTCTACGAAGTTGACGGTAGCCTTATCTGTGACGGCATCGCTGAAGCGCGCTCTGCATGCAGCCCGAAAGGAAGTGAGAAAAAAGCTCTATGCTGGGTTCCAACTTGCCAGATCGACTTCGAAAAGAAAGGAAATTTAGCGGCCTTTGTGTTTTGCAGGTCACGCCAGCTGAGGTACAACTTGCATGCACAGCATAACAATCTGCGTTCCTTTCCAAAGTTGGACATTCGGCTCGATTAAATCGCGTAGCGAGCTGTGTTGAACTTCTGAAAGATGTGTGAGAGAGAGTAATGGCGAAGGTAATGAACAGCATCTAAGGAAGGAAAACATGTGCCGGAAACTGACGTTCGAAAAGAACATTTCGTCAGGGCTACGGCCCTCTCGGAATAGTCTGTACAAGTTCTCTCGTCGAAATGTTGGCTTCAGATTGAGGCTTCTTCGATTTACGCTTAGGTGATCATCTCGTCTATGTCAACCCGTGACTGTTTCGCCTTGTCTGACCAGTAACAATCACAGAGAGGTGAGCAAGAGAAATAAAGGACGCGAAAGGCTGGGAGCTCAGCTGGGAGAACGTCCGTGTTGCTACTTTACAGCGGCACATAGAAAAATATTAGTGCCATTCCACTCTGCGAAGGATAACCAGCGAAGCTGTATTGGGATGACTATACTGATAACTATACAATGATATAGGTGGTTATTGCTATATTGATTGAATAAAGACACGTACACATAACTTTGTGGTTGTTTATTTTGTTTCATTCGTTACCACAGTGACCACAGCTTCGTGGTCGCTGTGGTACACCGCGATCGGTTGTACTGCTATGCTAGACTCGTTCTTGCCAAAGGTTAAATCTATACACGACGGGTGACACGTGGTCAGAACGTTGACGTCCGTCATCATCATCATCACCCTATTTTTTGTCTACTGCAGGACGAATGCCTCTCCCTGCAGTCTGCAATTAACCCTGTCTTACGCAAACCGATTCCAACTACTGCCTGCGAATTTCTTGATTTTATCACCCCACCTACAGCCTTACTCCGTACTCGCCTACCTTCTCTTCACACCTACGCTGTAACACTAATGGTCCACCGGTTATACATCCTGCGCATTACATGGCCTGCCCAGCTCCATTTTTTCTCTTAATATCAGCTAAAATATCGGCTATCCCCGTTTGCTCTCTGATCAACACCGCTCTCTTGCTGTGTCTTATCGTTACGCCTAACACTCTTCAATCCACCGCACTTTGGGCGGACCTTAACTTTTTCTCTAGCTTCTTTGCCAGTCTCCAAGTTTCTTCCCCGTATGTGAGCACCGGTGGAATGCATTGATTGTACACCTTTCTCTCTAAATGATAACGGTAGGCTTCCAGTCAGGATCTGACAATATTTGCTGTACGCGCTCCAACCCATGTTCATTCTTCTGCAAGTTTGCTTGTCATGATTAGGGTCTCCTGTGAGTAATTGACGTAGGTAAACGTACTACAGACTCTAGGGGCCGGATACAATCCACTTGGCATCAAGGCGCGCTAGGTCGATGTTAATGTCTCCCACTATGACGATCGACTTGTCTTCGACAGATTAGATCGAACCAAAGGCGTCTATTAGAAATGTCTCAATGCCTCCTTTGAGCGTAGCCGGAGGGACGTAGACCGTCGCGACGACGGTCCTATCTTCCGTCTGCACGGCACATACCTGGTGCTCCCAACCCGTCGGCCGCAGCGCGTTTGGTGGCAGCGGCTTCTCGTCGCTTTCGCACCCGTTCGCGCTTTTGCTCTCGTTGTCGCTCTTTGAGGGCACGTTCTTCTTCCCCAGAGAGAACTATGCGCGTTCTGTCCAGTTCAAGTCCTAAATGCAGCTGCTGATAACGTCGCTAGGGCGACGCTCACTTGCCTGAGTGCATGCACCCTTTCCCAACCCTTCTCGTGACGAACAAGCGAGCGAGATGACAATCGACAGTTCGTCCCCTCCCACTCCTTCTTGTCTTTACCCCCAACTCCGTTGCGCGAGTGCTCACGCATGCAGGATGGAGCGAGGAACTACGATTAGCGGCCACTTGCTTGCCCGAAGAAAGAATACACACCCCTAAAACAGAGTGGAAGAGCACTGAACTCTCGTTCTACACGGCTCGATAGACGCGCACAATTTTTTCCAGAAACTAGTCATAAACACCTTCGCTCTAAAGAAGTGAATGAAACGAGCGAAAGAAGGAGAGAGTGAGCACAGACAGCGGCTCTTGTGTCCTCCCATCCATGACGTTGTGCAACAATGCCCTACTACCATAGAATACAATGGGGACACTCCTGAGTAAGCCGCGGTGATTCGACGTCACCCCTTTGCTCCTGCCGGGCTTGACAATGGAAATTTGGGTCCAACTAACATGACGTCATAAAGCAGGGTGCACAAGCCTGCTGCCTAGGAGGCGTTGGCAAAATAGCTTTTTTACGCACCAGTCTTCTTCTATTTACCTATTTTAACCTATTTTCTCGGACAATCACAGTTCTATATTTGCCGCGAGGCTTGTTACGGCTAATCGACTCATTGGTGTGACGCGCTGCCTTTACTGCGCACGAACAGCTACACTGGCGTCCACACAGTGCACAGTAGCCGCCTCCTTGGGTAGAAATATTGAAAGGACTAGTCACGTAGAAGGTTTATTGCAGTTTCCCAACTTGAAGCAGCACACACGCTCCAAGAGACCTGCACACAGCGCGACACGCATGGGCAGGGCCAGACGACCACGTTACTTATACCGGCCTCTCTGCCCAAGAAGAAAAAGAAAGCTCCCATACGCACGTGCGTCTGCAAATCTCCACACATACGAGCGCATTAGACGTTCCATCAGAGCCTTCTGTAGAGCGTACCACCTGAACATTTAATTAAATTATGGGCTTTTACGTGCCGAAACCACTTTCTGATTATGAGGCACGCCGTAGTGGGGGACTCCGGAAATTTGGACCACCTGGGGTTCTTTAACGTGCTCCTAAATCTAAGTATATGGGTGTTTTTGCATTTCGCCCCCATCGAAATGCGGCCGCCCTGGCCGGGATTCGATCCCGGGACCTCGTGCTCAGCAGCCCAACACCATAGCCACTGAGCAACCACGGCGGGTCCCCCTGAAAAGCGACGTTGGTCTATGAAAAGGAGCTCTGAAACCATTGAATATGAAACACTTGGAAAAAATTCGCTGTTATCGGGTATGTGAGCCTCAGACACATCTGTGAGCCTGGTGCATATAATTGCGGTTACTATATGTGATTTTGTGTTTGGTCACGCAATAGAGACATGCACTCACGGCACAAGTGTGTGAGTTGAAATGCAGTTCTATAAATATATAGGCCGGTTTGCTCGGGCTTGTGCCTGCACAGCAAGCAGTGCAGAGGGCCTAGTGGATAGGTTAAGTCTTGCCCCTACCACAGATGGTCTGGAAAACGCAGCGTGCGGTACACAAAAGTCATGTGAGCTCGCCTCGCGTATACACGCACTCGTGCCACTGCTCGCGGGTTCGGCGTCTTCTTCCACAGCTGGCTTCGATGTCGCTCATTAAGTCAGCGTTCCCATACTGCTCCTTGCGCTCGTATCACTGCTCTCGCGCTCATTATGCCAAAAAGGGAAAACTAATTAATAGAGTTAATTTCGGCGCTCGAATCCATGACCTTCGGTGGGAGTCGAGCCCCCGAGCTTATGTCGAAGTCTAACCCACCACTTTTGATGTTAAGGCGACGGGATGTAAGGCACAGGTCATTAATATAGAGTTAATTAAGGCACTCGCATCCACGACCTTTGGTGTAAGTGGCACCCTCGACCTTTGATGGGATTTGAACCAAGTACATTTGGGATGAATTATGGCAATGGTAATTAAGGCACAGTTATTTAAGGTACCATCCACTTGGGGCACTCGAACCCACGACCTTTGGTGGGAGAAAACATGTAATAAGAAGTAACAACGCATTCGAATGAGGATGTCAAATAATTTATGGAATGTCTCTTCAGCGCGCAGTCTTTCGGCCTGCACCCTTTTTGGCATGTGCTAAAGGGACTGTAATTTTTTTCTTCGTACTCATTATGAATCGGCGGCGTCACTGTAGCTCAGTAACGTCGATGACCACAATGTCGATCGTTGTTCGTTATAGTCACGGAACGAATGTAAGGCTTCCCGCGCAACTTCTGTCGAAGCAAACCAGTGCACCAGTGTCTACAGATCTTTAACATTTTGGCCTTATATTACAATTTTAGCAAATCATGGTACTTGCAATGTGCTAATTTTCAATGATATATCAATTCATATGATACGCACAATATATTTAAAGTGTACAAAATAGCAACTAAAGAATTCTCGCAACAACAACCCTGGGAGTTGTCTCAGCACGCGTAACCAGTGCGCCACTTGCTCATGACCACGGAGCACGGTGTCATTCTTAGTGTTAAGAAACTTGATCCGACCGGTATAAACCCTTATCAATGCTTATCGGGTCACATTCGACTCTTATTAAGCCTGATCGGTTGTCACCAACCCTATCGAACTCAATCTGATCCTTACCAATCGTACCGCACATGATGCGAACTTTATCAACTTTTCTCGGTTCTTATCAACCTTATCGAACTTGATCTGACCCTTTTCGTCTCTTATCGGTGCTTATTAGGCTTATCAGAATAGCTGCGACAATTATTAGCCCTTGTCGTTCTTCAGCACCGTATCGATCCGCGTCGAATCATTATTAAGCATGACGAGACCCATACAGCCCCTCATCACGCCTTGTCACCCTTATCAACTCATTGAATGCTTATGCGTCCGTGTTGCACGACGTGAAGCGCATGAGAATTTACAGATAGGTGACCTTTCGGTCGGTGAACGAACGCCCCAACAAGAGGCCCGTCCCGCGACCACCGAAACGCATCGGGGATTTTGCGTGGTTGGCATCAAATTTTTGCCAAATCAAAATTTTCCTGATTCTACAATACTTCAAGTTGGCTCTACATCTGGTCCCAGAGATGGGTGTTATTCCGCCATCACCACATCTTTAAACAAAACCCTCATAGTAACTGTTCACCTTTGAAGTTTTATTTCTACCGCCGGTACAACACATTCATATTATGGTTCAGATATACACTCACCCTCTGCAAGTGCTGGGTGCAGTAACTTCCGCCTGACTCGATACACTTGCGGGACGCATGTGCGTTTGCAAGAGTTTTGAGCGCGTAGCGACGTTCGTTCTGTAACATATATTCAGTTTTGTTTTCCGTGCAAGAAAGGAAAAAGCAAGTGTTTTTAACCCAGTGGGTGAGACTAGGCTTCGGAGCCGTGGGGTCGTAGGTTGGAAACTCAGCACCGCCAGCGTTTTTCCTTTCGAATTTGTTCTGTCTTAAACGCTATTACTAATATTAACCCTTTACTGCACCTTGTTGCATTTACGCAACATTCTGATGAACGGCGTTAAAAACCGAAACAAAGTCAGTTTGGAGCTGCCTGTACACGTTGTTGCATATCCGCAACATTGATCTGTAAAACGCGCCACCTTGTGCTGCAATCTGTGCTAATCCTTCGCATCTTCTACCAAAACAAACATGGCGGAGGCTGCGCGCGCCCGCGAGCAGTTATACAGGTAAGTTTTACAAATTGTAAATGTATTTCTCCATAAGACAAAGCGCAAAAAAAATTCTTACGCTATGCTCCACATCCTTCTGACTCTGTAGGTACAAAAAAACATTGTCATTTCGGGATAGTTTGTTCCTGGCGACAGAACATTGCTATGTTGCACAAATGCAACAACGTGTACATAGTTTATTTCCTTCGGAAAAGTGAAATGGCTCCGAAACGCTGGTATGGCCAAGCAATTCCTCCTGATAGTGAAGGCAGTGACTAATCAGTTAGTCACGACAGCCACGAGTGTAAGCCCGTTTCGGTTCAATTTGTGGACAAGATGTTCTCCGGTCGAATTTCCTTTTTTCTTTTCAGAAGTAAGCTGTGTCTCCGCACGATGCCGCGTCACGTCGTCACGTGCACAGCCTTACGTCTGTGCTTCGATGTTCTACATATTGACAATAACCCGAAAACACTGCAATGGTTCGTGGCTGCACGGGAATCTGCGTGACGTACTGCACGAAGCGTGGGAACCACCTGTGCTGCACAAGCATGTCCATGTGCTTCTCTTTGTTCCACACTAAATCATAGGTGCACCAATGATTGCCTCGTGCAAATAAGCATCTGAGTATGAATCGCACTAAATCTATCTTTTACTTTCAACTTCTTCTTTATTTGCACATTGTTGCAAATATGCAACGTACCCTTTTTCTGCAAATCGAAACCACTGACATTCGCTAAAGTAAGTTTCGATGGGAGTACAGGTACTGTTATGCTTCCCTACAACTCCATGAATAATATTTTGAGGAAGCAAAAAATTGTGCAGTAAAGGGTTAAAAATAATTTATTATAAATTTTATTTTAAATAATAATAAAAGAAACATGAGCCATGTCACCATTCGCAGGGCGATATTAAGCACAGAAATGCCGTTGTGTTGAAGGTAAAGGCTGATTATCGGTACTCTACTGTGCTGATACAGCTTTTACTCTAAAAAAAATCTTTAATAGTTCTGTTTCTTACTCCAGGCGCCCTTCATGGAGGTCGCGTAGGCATTCGCTAAACATTTCTTTTTCAGTGGCTTATTTTCACATTCCAGGGCAAATTATCGCCAACGTAAAGTCACTGGAACTTGGAAAGAACGACAAACCTTCTCTGTTGGCCCCGTTGCCGCCGATTGGCCAGTCCTGGTCATGTGATCAATTTCCGCAACTAATGAGCCCGCCTCCACGGAACGGACGCGTAGATGAAGCATTTGCTCGCAATCACCTTGCACGCCACCAATTGACGTGGATGGATTTTGTACTTTAAGTTTTATATGAGAAGAAAGCTTTCTTGCAATTAAAAAAAACGAAAAAAAAAACGCAAATGCCCTGGCGTAAGCTTTCGGATGCGACTATACACCGCCGGTAATCCGGGAAAGCACTTTTTTTCGAACACCAACTCACGAATTTCCTGTTTGGCTGAAGCGCATTTTGCAATACGAAACGGTTGAAAGAACGACAGCAAGCGCTGCGACATACAGTTGGGCGATATAAATTGCGAGAAATTCACTCACCCCAGCAACTTCTGTCTTAGGGAAGCAAGCGTTTGAGAAACGTTTGAAAAAAATGGCGTCCCATTTTGTTACGCCCCATAGAAGTGAAATTCTTGTGTTAATCATCGTGAGTCGCTTCTACCATGCGATTTTCTTACAGGAGTGTTTCGGTGGAGTGTTTCGTTGTAGTTATTTTTTTGTACTTTGATTTCAAATAATGCAATCGTGGCCCCCATGGCCATTGCGCATGCGTTAGATTTACTGCAGCCGCACGCGCGTTTTTTGACCCTCGTTCACGTCCATTGGTTTTAAGCGTTTATCGAGAGCGAGTAAAGCAAAATAACCAAAGCCAGGGTTTAAAAGTATGTACACCGACGCTTGATTCTGAACACTTAAAACATTGATGTGGGACACAAGAATTAGGTTCGTCTTCGTGTGTGAATTTTAAAGCCCCTTCTGCGACAGCTATTGCTTTTTTTTTTTTCTAGCCGAAGCGATCTTAGCTATTTTCGCAGCATGTCGAGTAGCTACAAGCCAGCAACGAGTAACCCGGCCGATGGTTTTTGACCAGTGCGAGATGCCCGTCGGCCGGCAACGTACACATTATTTAAACATTAACAATGTTTGCTAATTAAACGCAGTGTTGAGCAATTTGCAATCCACCTGTTATACTTTTGGAACACCCACATGACTTATCGGAGAGTTAGATAAGTTCGACTTCGAGTCGCAAGTTCGATAGCGCATGCGTTGTCGGCCGTGTCGTTTCATGCGACAGGGCGGCATCGTAGATTCAGCAGCTCATCTTTTTGATGGAAAGAGGAAGAAATTTCGATTCCCACTGCTATAAACCGCGGTAAGCCAAGCTACACAACTGAACTGCTGCCGCCGGAGAGACACGTTTCACCAAATCTCGCAACCAAATCTCGCAAGAAACGTTCACTGTTGCCTCCTCGCGCTCCGACGGTTGCTGTACTTTCCAGCTTCCAGGGACTTTAAGCCAAAAAAAAAAAAGACCTTTCAATGGCAGCTGCATCCCAGAAAGCAAATCATCTGCTGTTGCCTTCGAGACGTGTGTGCCCGTCGAAGCTATTACCGTCGCACCCGCTCTATAAAATTCACGCTTGCAAAAAAAAGTATAGGAAAAGAAAAAAAATGATTAGACCTACTGCAGCTTTTCTTTCCAACAAGCTTCAGCTTGGATTTTCGAAGTAAGCTTCAACTAACTTCGGGCTGTCAGCTACACGTGATCGACGTAAAGTATGTTTTACACTCTTAGCCCCCCCCCCCCCCCCCCCCAAAGAAAAGCAGCAGAATGCTAGTAAAGCCTGTAAATAAATTTTTCATCTTACTAGCTGTTTACGGCCCTCAATAAGCGAGACTTATAGTAAGTGCTGTTTTTACTACGCCGTTACAAGGTTTCACGGGCAAGTTATTCAACCGCAATGCAACTGTGACATGCGATCTGGTGAACTGTTTTTAGTGGTGCGGTTAATTAAGGGTGTCTAGATATTGGAAACTTTCGAGTAATGAATGAAATAGTATCGTCTTAGATTATATCTTCGAATCGAATAGGATACTATATGTATCGCTTATGTTTCTGCCCAAGCGATACATATATCTACATAGAAGCGATTTGCGCGAGCTCAGATTCTCTATCGCTTTCCAAAACCGGAATCGATTAACTAAGAAATTTCCCACCGGGTTTCTTTGAACCCAAGTGAGTGCACCCGAAATTTCTTGCCGTTATTCGCTTTCTCTTCTTTAATTATTGAACGTGTGTTTAAGCAGCGTAAGCATAGGTTTTACTATAACGGATTCGTGGCATCGTTTCTAGAAAACATACTGCAAGTCAGCGCGCGTGCTCCTCCTTGCTTCATGTTTGTTCGTATTTTTTTTCCTACATTCGGCCATCCTTTAAAATGTCTTTTCCGTCTATACATTTGTACATTAGAGCAGTTACGAGCTGATGTTCTTATATTGTAGAACTCCTTTCTCAAGCTGCTTAGTTTTGCTTTTTTGTTCTTTTTATATTAACTGCAGAAGAAATCTCTTCAAGCTTCGCGCGGGCCATGAAATGCTGGAAAAGCCACTTTGTAGAAAGAGAATTTATTTATTTATTTATTTATTTAAGATACTTTCAGGGCCCGAAGGCATTACAGAAAGGAGTGGGTGAACATAACAAAACATTTGTGCAATATACAAAGACAGATTCAACGTGGCGTTTCATGAATGCTGGTTTTGAAGGTGTCGGTATCCAGGATGGCTGCAACGGTGGCGGGAAGGTGGTTCCAATCTTTGCTTGTGCTAGGGATGAATGCATTACTACAAAGTTTAGTACGTGAAGACGGCACACCAACTTTGAAACTATGGTCAGAGCGAGATGATATGTATGACGGTTGGGTGATAAGCTGTTCTTTCAACAAAGGGTTGTGGTGGTAGATTTTATGGAATAGCGAAAGGCGGAAGCATCTACGTCACCGCAAGGTGACGCGGTGTGGCCCGTCAACACACGGTAGCTGAGCTGCAATAGAAGGAACGCCAAGGGAATAAGTTTTTGAGGAGTTTCAATTCGTGGTAGGACGTCTCAAAGCACACGGAAACGATCGCGATCAAACGTTCTTGCCATAGAGCAGCTGTAGTGATACACCATCTGGCGCAGGCACTATAATTCATAGCTGTGTCCTGCTCGGCAACGAAAAACTGTGCTTGGGACAAAACGTTCGCCCTCAGAAGAGATTACGCACCGAAAGCTCTGATATTGATACAAGCAGTACAGAAGGAGCACGTATGACCATGACATTCCAAGTTTTTCCTTGCTTTATCGTATCCAGGAAGACAGTACTGGAGCATAAAAGTCCCAACACGGACATGTCCTTCCAGTCACGTGGTTCCCGGTAAAACAAGTTTCCAAGCGGCTACAGAAGCAGCGTCAATGAACAGTGATGTTGCGCATCATTTAGGAGTCCGACAGCTGTATACACACAAACACACACGCAGAAAAAAAGCAAGCCTTGGCCATGCCCTCCTCTTTCATTGTCGCTAGAGCAACACCAGCTGGTGGCTTCCTACTGAGGTGAGTAGCGCCGAAACTCGGTGCATTGGACTTCCTATAGCAGGCTTACGTCAATCATCGCCAATCTCTTGTAGATTCTTTCATTCGATATCACCAGGCTCAGGGTAATAAATAAAGGGCAGCTTGACATAAAACGGCACCCAGGCCTCCGCGTATCCTCCTTGGTATGTATACAGTGGGGCCGAGAAAAAAAAAATGCAGGTTCTTGGCGCTATTAGCGACACCTGGTGAAGCTGTTGTCGAGAAACAAACACACAACTTTTCCTGGAATGAGCGGATGTGAGCGGCGTATTAGCGGACAATGTTATTTATTCAGCGCTGCAGAGTGCACCATTTCTTTCCGTACTTTCTGCCAACGTCCTTCAAGCAATTGAGTTACGTTTGTCTGACTGGCTGAACATAGCCTCACTGCACGTAACTTCCAGCGCGACAGCACGTCTCGATGCCGTACTAATTGTGCGTGTAATAACTCAGAAGCAATAAAGCGACGACTACGGAGAAGAAAGCTCTGGAACAGCACAAAAAAGTTATGCGCAAAAGTTACGCGCAAAATGCAGCTTGCGCACCTGAAGTCGCAGCTTGGCTGCCCTATATGAACTACTATCATGCCAAAAAACAAGTTCAATCAAAACTCACAAGACTGAAAAAAAAAAAAAAAAAAACGTACGATTTGAAGGAAAGAATTTTGGGCTGTCGTTGGAACAGTAAGACTATTAATTTGGGTGTAAAGCAGGGCATCTTCCTTTGATATTGCCTTTTCTGTTAAATATGAATTACTTGCATTAAAAACTCATTCTACGTGATTACGTTATACTAAGCAGAAATAAGCATAGCTTCACCATACGGGTCAGCCAGGCGAACAAAAAAACTGACTTTGAGCGGTGCTTTGGCCGGTTCGATGCTCAAGCGTTCCATCATTCATAATTGGTAACGAACGCGCCCCTCATATTAATTGCCTGCTGCTTGCCGAAAATGCTAAGTTACAAAAGCTATTAAGTTTGAAAATGTAATCAGATGGTGCGCAACAAGCCGATAGCGTCAACTAATCTCGTACGCTTCAACCCAGATAAGACAGTGTTGGTCAGTTTTCGCTAAGAGAATCCCACATTGCTGAACTTGCTGATAAAGCAAAGCACTTGCACAATAAACGAGTTGGAATGTGCATCTTATTGAAGCCCTTTCGTAAATAGTCAGCGATCGTTTTTTTTTTTTAATGCTATGGCTTCTTTATCTGAATTCCACACACTTTGCGTAAAGTCGGTATATGTATACATAGGTAAATATTTCCGGCATCGCCAAACGTTGGACCTCTTTAAACGAAGGGAATGTATGATCGAAAGCGGAGTCGAACTTCTTTCCAGCGCAGCAGCCGAATGCGCTCACCACTGAGCCAGGATCGCACGCGTACTCCTCTCTTGCCAAAGCCGAGAAGTTCTTCGAGACGTATGGCTTGTACGTATATAGTGCCAGTTTCTCGGCTTCGGCGCAGCTCGTGCTTTGAGGCCCCATGCTAGACTGCATAACCTCCAGGATCGGTGCGCATTCCCTTGTACTTCCATCGGAGCAGCCAACGCTATGTCAAAACTGCGCGACGTTGTACCGCCTTCATGGTCGGCCCAGGTCGAGCGCAGTTTACCCGTTTCGTCGCCGGAGTGAAAATATTGTCGTCGTTTTAACGTACATCGCGTGACGTAGCCATACGTGGGTGCGACTGTGTAACGCCCAGTCGCTGAAGACGTAGCAGTCTGTGTTTCTCGGCCTTACACTCATCCAGTGGCTATGTAGAAGCCATGAATCGGCTTGTCGTATTGACTCGTGTTGACTCGTAGACGTCGCACAATCGTCACCGCTGTCGTGTTGCTGTAGTCACGCACATGCTCGCGTCAAATACATAAACGTTCATTTTACACATCCACGTTCGTCCCACTCGTAATACACATTGCGTAATACCAAACGATCCTGGGTAATCCAGATACCAGGAAAATGCTTCGCGTAACATCATTTCCCACAATGCGTGGAATCTGCTTCATTCTGTTTCTTTTCGTATGTGCTGAGTGCTGAAAAACGAGATCCACATGTGATACACGTGTGTGTCCAATGTACGTCTTTTCTGTAGTGCAAATATTGCCTTTATGTTTACACAGCTCGTTTCCCCGAGCTCACATTAATTTATGCATCGACACTATCTGGGGAACACACAAAACTCTCTAGTCACCGAAATCTGCTCTTTAGCTAAGCAGCCTAGGCATTTATCTCAAAGCCTAAAATAAAACAACTCCTTAAGGCTTCCTTTTCTAAATGTACTCACCGTACATGCACTTGTGAAATCCACCAGAACAGTTTATTTATTGCGCATAATTACTATATTCAACGTGCCCTTAAACATCGCTCATATAGATTCGTTCTCTGGTGCAACAAAATCTACATTGCATCATTGATTTCGCTGGCACCAGAAGGTCACACATCTGAATGCCTTGCTGTAAAATATGGAATCATTTTATTAATTCCTAAAAACCAAGAATGCCTCGTCATCTTGCGATAAATGCAACAGCTCTGCCCTCATCACATCGGTCACCACTTCATAAACGTACCTGTATACAATGATTTGATTACAAGCATATTAAGAGAACAGATATTGAAGCTAAAAAGAAAGCATAGGTAACATGAACTGTTATGTTAAACTGAAATGTAAACGTAATAAAAAAACAAAAGAATGAGAGTCTATGAAAGGAGCCTGGTCACCCGTGGGAGCTGAACTCACATCTTCCGCATTACGTGTGCGGTGTTCTTAACCAAGTAGGCTACCAATGCGGCTTCCCTTCCGTCCATTTTATTTGACTTCTGCATTCATAAAAGATTTGCCCTACGTAGTGTTAGCGAATGCCATTCACGGCCAAAGCAGCGGATATGGAACGTCCTTTCGACCGCAGGCGCTGATGTAGCCCGTGGCCTTAGGAGAACGCAAGTGGCCAATAAAAACCCGTACGCTATCTTACGGCTTCGTGTCTCTTCATTGTTGCATCTTTCGTGCACTGCATTATCTAGTATGCTATGTAATATTTTACGACCCCATTTTTTTCTCTTGTTAAAACTTAAGAACAGAAAACGCAACGTGAAACTACCCATCGTCGCGCACGTTGCATTTGGAAGAAATAAGAGGTCTGTGCAAACTACAACTTACAGCGTGCGAATATTTGAAAATGTAAAAATACAATACGGGAATACTGTTGCTGTTACATTATTATTTTCATATTTAGGGATTTGTATTCCGAACTTTCGATTACGCTTTTATAAGCGAAGGCACGCGGTAACTAGAGAGAGAGAGACACACACACACAAGAAAGGGGAAAGGTAGGGACGTAAAGTAGAAGGGGAAATCCGGTTTGCTAGCTTGCTCTGGGAGAGGGAGGCGCAGAAAGATAAGACAGTATAGACACACAGAATGGGAGAGACCGGGAGTACAGACAAATATTCACAGCCAGTCCCTACCACCGCTCATTTCCCATCACAAGACCACTTGTACCACAACGAACACTGATTCAGGTTTAACCCTTCCGCAGGTCTGTTGACCTTGACCTTCGTCGCGCTATGCTGCAATGGCTTATGAGGTGGCCTTTATAAAGCGGTTTTGTTCTGATAAGGGCATTTCAGCTAAGCGTGCTATTGTTTTTACATTTTACTTTCTTTTCCGAGGTGTCGAATGTATTATTACAAGCAGCCGTGATGTTAGAAGGAAGCGCTATGTTACATGGATATGAAACTTCCAACTGCTTGGCGAGTACAGCTACTTTCAACGTGCCCGCAGTCCGTAGCTTGTTGAGAACAGCAACCTACAAACAGTCCAACAGTCACCTCTCAAGATTAACCAGGTTTTAACAGAAATCATGTTGAAGTGCCATTTGAAGAAAAATGTTTTACTCAAGGAGCTAGGCATAGGCATTCAGTAAACTTGTTGAAATGATATGTGCGCAATACTGAAACGAATTGAGGAGCACAATTCACGACATCCGCGAAAAGCTCGCGCGCAAGTGCAGCGGTAATCGTTTTGGGACCTGCAGTGGAAATCTAGTTCACGTTGAATGCCGCGTTCAAGAAACCGTTCATTTCGGCTACCTTCCTCAAGAAAGTGCTTAGGCGTCTGTGGAGCATTTTGACAGCGACGGCACTGCGGCATAATAAAGACACTGAATTAATTGTAGCTGCAATATTTCGCTCAAAAAAGATCGTTCAGCGTCTTGAACAAAAAATGGTCTAGAAACAGTCTCCTTGATAAAGGCGTGGAACAGTCCTAAGCCACAATGTTCAAAAGAATGCAAGTGATTATCACGCCGTATTAATAGTATCAATATTAATAGTCCTACATTTCCCAGTGAATGAAGGTTGCTGTTACAATAGTGTGAGAGGAGCACTTCCAAATTGAGCACGTCCATTTTTAAAAATAAATGTGTGCATAGCTTAAAGGCATCCTAAATCGTGGTCTAAACCTGGAAATCTAGCTTTAGCACTTGCTCCCGGCACTGCACAAAATTTCTGCTTAACGACCACTGCAGTCTCGACACTCTACAGAGCAGCACATAATGATAGCCTATGTTGCTAGTGCACTCGACAGTAAATCACATTTACCTGACGCGGTGTATTAGCAGCTCTGGTGTTGCGCTGCTAAGAACGAGGAAGCGGTTTCAAACCCCGGCCGTGGCGGGCGCATTTCGATGGGGCCGTAACGTAAAAATTCACCGACGATAAGCATTACTCTTTAATGCAAAATTTGAGCGCACCTCTATACGTGTTTCCATTTCGAGATACATTCAGGCAACGAGCCTGAAAGACGAGAAGCAGAGTCGGCAATCGTCGAGACTTTTCTGCGGCTCAAGCACGCTCTATACATGACTCGTCGAAGGTTCCAGTGTAATCGTTTGTGCCGCGCGGCTCCCAGAAAGTACAACACAATTCGCGTCGCAGTTACAACCAAATTACAAAACAATCTAAAACCATTGCAATCGAAACAATCACGAACGAGACCAAACCAATCAAGCCAAGCAAGGGCGAGCGTGAGCTTACACGAGCAGACGATAGTACGAAACAAGCAGTCCGGCTGAGACCAGATACTAGTTCGCATCGAGCGGCCGCACCTGTCCGCATGACACCACTTCCCCGCGTGCAAGTCACTGAAGGGGCCGTTCTCACTGGTCTCCGCCATTCACGGCTCGTGTCTTTCATCTTTCATCTTTCGCTGTGCTCGTTTGCTCGGTTACGCCACCGCCGGCGCCGACGCTTGCCGCACGAACGGGCGCCTAAGAGCTGCGCTCTAAAACGCTCGTGTCCCGTGCACTGAGCGCACGTTAAAGATCCCCTGGTGGTCAAAACTAATCCGGAGTTCCCCACTACGACGCGCCTCATAATCAAATCGTTGTTTTGGCACGTAAGGTCCCATAATTAATTTATTCGGTAGGTGACATTTGGCGGCATTGCAAACTTTCGGAAATTTTGTTTTTTTGATAATAGGCATGCAAGACAGCTTTTAATACAAGCGGAACAGAAATCTGACATCGAACATGCCAGCAGGGCTGGTAAAAAGCCAAATTTATGCCACAAACGCACTCATGACATCGGCGTATGCTGACTTCACAATTCTCATTTCGTTGTGGCAGTAGGCTCTTTGAGACGGCTGGCTTATCAATCGAGTGGCATAGCCTCAAATTCATTGTAAATGCGAGAGCCCATACCAATTAGTAGCGTGTTTCTTTGAGGCAGTTATAGCTTCGAGACGCTATGTGACATCGCACGGCCTTAGAAATCGGACCCCCGTTTAACCACTGCACTACCTTCGGCATTGGTCCAAATCGTAAAGGAATAGGTCGTAGAGTTTCATCACCGGAGAAACTATATTTCTCAGTAGTTATTGACAATACCAGCATATACCAGGACAAAATATGAAGACGCTACAAACGCTGTTGCTATCCCGTTTTATACTGCAGTGGTAACATCAATCAAGAATTCACGCACCCATTCGTCCATCAGTATTCCCAATTGCGGTTTAATGCTACCAGAAGCACGATACAAAAGGAAACAAATAGTTTTACAATTTTCAGGAAAGTTACGGATATGATGTCAAATGACGCCACCAGGGCTCAGAGACTGTGAATCAAAACGGGGTGTATTCTTTGAAAAACGTACAACTTTCTTTCATTTTATGTTGCAGGCACTGGAAAGATTTCATTTCCGTGAAACGTTGCGTAGGGTATTGCAACATTCAGAACAATAAGTATAACTGTATTTTGCGGAGCTTTTGATGTAGAATATGTATCACACGAAAATAACAATCATTCTCTCAAGACATTAAAAAAGCAGGTGACAATCCATTTAAAGCGTACGAGTAGGGCCACCTCAGGATTTCACTGCGAATTGGCTTGTAACACTTCACAACACTATGAGCTGAGGTTTCCATTGCGTTTAACATTCTGACACATTTCTTTCATCATGGTTTTAAGTACGTTGTGACAGCAGACTATTGACGTTTTGCATGATGAATGCGTCTATGCGGAGGTCCCTTATGTAAATGGTTTACAAATAGCTGCCGTACGTTTAACCTCGGCATAACAACAACTTCAGTTCGTCACAACGAACAATTCATCTCTTACTTGAAATATAATGTTACCGGGACAGCCAACGTACACACGAATACGGAAACCTTAATTGGTCACTACAGTCACTGAAAGAAACAAAACAAGATGACTAAACGACGCCTTTGCATCAAAAGACGCTCTAACTTGAGGCGTAAGCTTCTTTCGAGCCAAGTTCCAGTTCATACATTCTAGCAAGGTAACGACCGAACCTGTCTTGCTCTACATCTCTTGAAGCTGTACGTCCACTGAGCGCGTGCAAACGGTAGGCGTCTTGCAGCAATGAGATGCATAGCACTGCGGCACTTGCGTTAATTGCGACCACCCCGAGCTTACCTGCAAGCTGCAAGCAAGTGAACCACTGCGAGAGGAAGAGAAACCATCTGAAAGACGAACGATTTGTTGAACAGACCAAACCGATATGAAGACAAATAGGAGCGAAGCAGTTTGAGGCCGACGCGGCACCTACGAGCGCGCATCCGCCGAACGGATGCAGGCAGAGCGTGTTCCGATTCGGTGCAGTAATGCGGGAAATGTAAAAAAAAAAAATAAAAATACTATCGGGGACCTACGCTTGGCTGCCAGTCTCCGGAGCTCATGCGAAAAGTATCAGTTCTAGAGAGCTCTTGATCCGCGCAGCCGGAAAAGAAAACAAAAGAAAAGAAAAAAAAACGAATGGCTTAGAGTGGATCGAGTTTACAGGATACTCCTCCTGTGCGGCCGATGAAGTTGCTTTGGTGCAGCGATTCGGGGATGCCTGCGCTGGAACCTCGCGGATTGCATTGTCGAGAAACTTTTTTCGAAAGCGGCCACGCGTGATGGCTGCGCCGCGCCGCACTTCCGGCGTGCATGAGAAAAGCCGCGCGGCGTTCTCGAAACGAGTAACTTCACGTATATCCAGCCTAAACGCACGGGTACTTTTGTAAAGATCACATTTCGGTAGGAGATGGTTCAGTGGTACATTTTTGCTTCCGGTATATGCTGCTACTACGTCAACGAACTCTCTTTGCTGTCGTTTTTAAGGGTTATCGTCCGAAGAGTTTTCGACATAACGTCGTGCTGCAGAATCTACAAAGGCCGCATTTTCACTCACTTTGTTTTCGTTTTTTGGTTTGTGTGTCTGTCCGTACGTGTTTCTGCGTGTGTGTGTGTGTGCGTATGCGTTTGCTTGCGCTCGCAGCATACACATAATTTTGTTGCTGGAAATGTACCATACGCCTACCCGACTATATAGGTGCAAGCAATGTAGCGTATAAAAATCAGCCTTCTTTCTATTCTCTTTTTATTATATGGTACTTAGGAGATGTCACCTTTAATTAGCACCGGCTACTTCCTTTCACATAGAGATTAAAAAGATTGCAATAAGAATAACAACATCATAATAACACGAAGTCCAATCACATAATTACACTAATGCCTCACTAAAACTGAAAGTCAACGAAGGAACACAGCAACACAAAGCTCAATCACATAGGTGTACTAAAGTAAACACAAAGCCCGGTTACATAACTGGACTAAGGAAGCACATAAGGAAGCACGGATTAGATCATAGTGTAGGTATATGAATCTAGGCTTTGAAATGGCCAAAGCCGGATAAAAAAACAAAGCATGAGCTCCTTTTTTAATAAGCTCCTTGTATTCGATCGCCGGTCACGCTAACCGCTTTAGTGATATAAAAATGGCTGTTATTCTATAATAGAGCTCGTTTACTGCTTTTCAAGTGGAAACAGCACTTGCTAAACAGTAAATGGGCTCAACACGTTCATTTGCACGCGTGAATTGAAAATAACTTTCAACGCGAACCTTCCTCTCTAACCCTAACCAGACATTCCTGACCGTGCCCTCTGGGTTGGTGGTTGCTGCTGTCGCTGCTCCTGTCCTGCTGACTAGCTCACCCGCAGGACAGCACTACCATCCTTACTAAGCTTATAGGTGTCCAGGCTTCCGGCCTTGCATTCTACGGAGTCGGTCGGTCGGTCGGTCGGTCAGTTTTTATTTGGAGGAAAATCACATCACCCTGCGGGTGGCAGAGGCTAATGGCATGGTTGCCTGACGAGGTCTCTGCCCTCGTTGCACAACGAGAAAGCAAAATATACCTAAGTACTCATGGCAAACAAATATACGCCATCAAGAGCACAATTATTTTAATAAAGAAAACATTTCTTACCTTTCTATGCCTACTCTCCTAACACTTAGGCCTTAGTGGCGCGTGTACGTACTTTTACCAACGCCCATTACCTCTTTGAGATGATCGCCGAGTGGTGTTGAAGACACTGCTTTTCATACCACGACACAGAAATTTAAAATGGGGGATTGAGCAAGAAGCGGCGGGCGCGTTTAAAATAAATAGTAAAGTAAGAAATACAAGGCAGTATTAGAGTTGTCCCATCACGGAGCACGGATGTGCTAGATGCCATTTGCGAACGGCAGTTCTGTTTACGCTAAGCACGCATGATTGAAATCGGCAAAGAATTTCATTGCCGCCGGACGAAAGCTTTGCTTCATGTAGATTCATAGACGTGCGTTGGATCTGCGTAATTTTATTATGAAACGTAGCAAACGTGTCGTGTGAAATTGAACCAGCGGTCAATGGGTTGAAAGTTAAGTAAATGGTTAAATGCGTCTGTACTCAGCCAGCGGATGGCAGTACGTATGTGACGCGGTATGTCGGAGTGTAACCCCAATAGAGTCCCTCTCAACTAAATCACTGCTGTTTAGTCGAACAAGGGCGCTATAACGTAAAACTATTCCAAACTTTTCTATTCCAATTCTGCTATCAGCCCTCCACGATTGGTCAAAAACTTTTTAGACCACCCCCACTTCACCTGTCTGTCACGCGACGTCACGAAAACCGCGATACCTCCCCATCTGATATGATGTGTACACAATGATTATGCATGATTTGACAGAAAAAGAAAAACAGTTATTTCTGATTTGACCCCTTTTCGCCATTAGCCCTCGGCTATTGGTAAAAAGTTTTCGGGCTGCACCCACTTCACCTGCCTGTCACGCGATGTCACTAAACCGCAAGAACTCACCGCGTCAAAGTGACGTGTACGCGATAAAGATGCATTAATATGCCGAACAAAACTGAATTTTCTTCGGAATAGCAGCAGGCTGCCCCGTTCCGAAAGGAATAGAAGATGGCTGCCGCCGATCGCTCAGACGCTGGCTACTCGCACCTGCCGGAGAGCATGGGCGTATTTGCGTATAATAAAACTTCTTGCGTGGCCGTGTAACGTTTTCGAGCACTTTCGGCGCGTTTGCCCCCTCATTCTGCCAACTCTTCTTTGCTGAGGGTCCGTTTTAGCGTCATTCTTGAGTTTCCGTTGCATGCCGCCGCGATTTTCGACCAGCCACCGCAAGCTAAGTAAGGGAAAGCCGACCAATCGTAGACGCCGGCACCACCCTCTTCATCCGGTTATCGACTTTCAGTGCAGTGGCTCGGCCCCATCGAATCCCTCTCCACTTGAGCGTTCTCCTCGCCTCTGGTCAGCCAATTAAATACGACCAGCCGCTCAGTGTAGGCAATGTTATTCGTTTTTCAAGCAAACAAAAGTGCCCTCCTATGAACGAGGAAAGCGTTTGATAGGTCTGTTCAGACAACCCTGCGGGTGACCGCCCTGTGCTTGCGTTGATGGTTACGCAAGTTTGACGTCAGGAGATCGGAATAGAAACATATTGGAATAGTTTTACGTTATAGGGCCCCAAGTCAATTAAACAAAAGCACAGCTGTGAGAAATACACTCGTTATGCGATTTGAGGATGAAGAGGCGTCACGTTGTGGTTGGAAAAATTGAGGCATGCCCTAACTAGATTTATGGGAATCAAAATATCACTACACTGTTCCTTCTTTTCTTTTTTCTTGCCTAGGATAGATGACACACGAGTTCAAGCATTTTGTAGTGTAGTTAATATCAATTCCTTACAAGGTAAGTAACCTGAGTTATTTTCGACTCGCTTCACATGTGGAGTCGTCACATGGAGCACTGGCACTCCGGTTTATCGCGACCAGCCAGACATGGTACCCAAGATCCCGGTACCAGAAGGTGGACCTGGTGGTAATGCCAGGTGTTCTAGCTTCTTCAAATCTCTATTGAGTCACACGAAATACAATAGCATCTGAATTATACCCACGTATTAGTTTACTGTGCACCGCAAACAATCTGAGCAAGGAAATCACAGCGGACTGAATACCATATCAATGCACCGGAAAGGTCAAGCCTCGAGGAACTTTTCTAAAAGAAAAAGAAAGAAACGCTGGGCGTAGCGAAAAGAACTGCACCAAAGACTGTGTAGCATTCCCCGTCCTAATGCACTGTCTAGCTGTAATAAGCGAGATTATGCTAGCTACCTCAACAAACCACATTCCTCCGGCAACGACAGGTTCAACCTCAGTCAGAACGGTTTCACGGATGTTTCGAAGAGGGCTTTCGTGCCTCTACACGAAGATGCACTCACTCCAGAGAAGATGAGGACATCATAAAAGATACAGGGAGGGTTTAAACCATCGAAGAATGCGCGTTCACGATTCAAGCACATCCCGTGTAGTGAACTTGGGGAGCCGCGGAAAATCTGCATCAGTGGAGAGCACACGAGTAAATAAAGATTAGCGTCCTTCCACTTGTGGCCTCGCGGAAAGTCTCCGTTACCTAGCTATGACCCTGCAATCTCCGAAAGCATAACTGAGTTATATTGTTGGGCAATTCAAAGAAACAATCGCCCCTCTAGAAATGTTTATCCGGAAATTTTGTAATAAACGATTGCGTTTCAACACGCTGCCTTGCATCAAAATTCAATTGTCCGTCATACTGTGTATACTGGATTACACAATGTTGAAAAGAAGCGATAATGTGGGTATATGTCGAACATAAACCTTTATAATGACAGAGGCTTTGGTAAACGCTTGCCGTTCTCTTACTTGTACTTTATGGTTAACTTGCGAGAGGAAGGGACTGAAATAAAGCAAAACCTTAGGACCATTATTGAGATGAATGGTTTGAGCGAGTTCAAAGCGCGAATCCATGGCAGGCTATCAGCGCAGCAAACGACACTGAACACGTCGGCGAGAATCGGTGCAAGACCCTAAAGAGGTCCCGTCGCTCGGCCATTTGTGCGTAAAAACAATCAATTATGGTGTTTTACGTGCCAGAACCACGATCTGATTGTGAGCCACGCCGTAGTGGAGCCCTCCGGAATAATTCGGAACACCTGGTGTCCTTTAACGTGCGGTCATTTGTGCGTGAACACGGTGTCTATACAGCTCGCAGTCAATGAGATCGTATTTTTTTTATAGATCCCGACTCTTTAGATCACGGACATATGACATTATTACCTGTACAGCTGCTGGCGCCTATCTTGCTTTTTTTGCTTCTTTTACAACTGACTGCTTTTACTTTTCATTCCTTCTGCGTTTACATGCGGGCATAAGTCAAGCAAACGTTATTTAGATAAGAACTCAGCGTTGACGTTTCGTTTCAGTGTGGTCAGAGTAGTTTAGGCTGTAGTTGTCTGTCATAATGAGGTGTGGTTTGCCCTCACTAATTACAGTACGCTTAATCTGACACATCTGCCCTTCCTGCGGTGAATTGTTCAACATTTGTATTAGCCTATGCAACGAATTCCAATACCTGGGCATTAAGACATACACCTGCTGCGTTTTGAAAGGATTGCCGCCGTAAATAGCGCCGACTTCATTTGTGATTGCGCTGAATTTCTGTATTGAGGCCTGGTCCCGCCGCTGCATATTTCTAGGCGATTCAGCAGCAGGTCACCGCTGCGGGCGCAGCAAGGGATTTCATGCTGGAACAGCAAAGGTGACAAAGCGAAATAAGCCCCCTAAATAGCGTTGTGTTCTCGCTCAACATATACAGCGTCTTTTTTTTATTTAAAACCCATTTATCTTTTAAAATGCCTACAAAATTTACTCTGATGACGTAACGGCAGATTAACTTTCAGTTCAGGCGGGCATCGTTTGCACATTAACCAAAAGCAATGAATTCATTAACTAAAGGACTACGTTGATACGTTCCTAGTCCCGTAGCGAAGACACGAAGAAATCTTTGGCATATACTCGCGGACAACATTTCATGGCTGTGAAGCGAAGGCTACGGAAACTAAGCGCTCCTCTTTCAACGCTGCTGGAAGTAGGCCTGCACTTTTGCTCGCGTGTTCTTACGTTGGAAATGGAAAACAACACTTTTCTTTAGTTTTCTACAGCCCCTAATTTGAAATGATACGTAACATTCACCAGTCAGCTATAGGTATTTTATTGTATTTCTAGTTTGCTCTTTCTAGTTTTCGCACACCCGTGAGTGTCGCACGTTTCGCACATTCATCAAACGCAAAATACCGCCGGTGTCTTCTGGTGAGTGTTTGTCGCTTGCTGTTCCGCTAATCAACTCCCCTGAGAGGCCGGTGGCCATCTTTAGCAACAAAAGACTGTTGAAGCACACAAAAAAAGCTTTTCCAGCGTCTGCGCGGAAACCAAGCGAACCGATATGGGAATCGCAACCATTGGCATGTACAAACGAGTGAGCGAGCTGACTCCTGTGCCGGCTCTACCGAAGCTAGCCCCGGTTGCGCGTCCAAGTCAGAATCGACGTCAATCGGCTGCTTCGGAGCTCCGACTCAGGCTGCGATGCTCGCTGTTCAAAACATGGTATGCGAATAAACATTCATTCACGCCGAGTCACATGTATCTGCCTTGACTAAAGTAAATAGGTTGTGCGACGTTGGCGAAACCGAAACCGCTGCCGAGCGCGCCCAGACCACATTGTGTGCGATTAAAGCCATGAGCGGAAGATCCGCCCCTGTAGCTTTGGCTTCATAGCCAGGAAAAGTTGCCCGCGAGTATAGCTATTTGCGCAGTTTTATTGATAGTGTATCGCCACACACTTAAACCTTTAGGGATTCAACGGCCATATCATTTGTTTCATTTGCTATCCTGTACGAGCATCCAAGCCGATTAGAATATATATGTATATATCGCCTGGGAATAAATTGCCGGGGGAATTCTTTGACGTCATCGAGACTGTGATGCAGAAACGATTCGGACAGGACAGTCGCTCCTTGAGCGCGTCCGTCCGGTCCCCATCGTTCCTTCGCGCCCTTATTCCGCTCATCGACATGGCAGTCTGGGACTAGGCATCACCACTCATGACGGCGTACGCGCGATATTCTATAATCGGACACACTCCTCGGTATGTGCGAGCTGCTGGAGATATTGGGCTACATACAAGTTGCTCGCCCTATATGACTGCCAGTGCCAGAATTTTGCAGGCGCAAGTCGTGAACAAGATAATATAAAAAGACGTCATACTGGGTTCTTGGCCGGACACTGTATAGGCGAAGGAAGCCTTCTGTGCGCTGCTTGAATTCCTCAGCAAAATGGGATCAGATATAGTGGTCAGCGCGCCCGTCCAATCCCAAATCCATCGTGATCCCCTTCTAAACACCTTACATGTCTGTTTTTCGCCTCTCATGTTCCCGCTGAGCAGACTAGTAAGCTAGAAGGCTCTTACCTGAGGCCTATTTATAAACATCTTTTACAATAAGTGTTTTTTTTTATTTATTTAAGGTGCCTTCAGCTACCGATAGTCACTACGTCTCCATATCGGAATATACTTACGTCTTTCAGTTTTTCGTATGGGAAAGAAATGCACGTCAGAGATGAATTCAAATGTATTGAAAAAGTGTACTATGAGATAGCAATGCAAGTATTTTAGCTGTATGTGGTACAGTGGCATTTCCTTCGTCATGCTCGTACGTGGAAAGACTACATATACAGACACTGATGCTATGCCACTGACCTTGAGCGTATACCGAACCACTTTCAATAAGTGCAACGCTAACTACGGTACCGTGTAAGCACGCGTACGCACAAGCACGCAGACAGGCCTACCTACACACACACAAATAGGAAGAAACTATAGCGAGACATGGTGGAGGTTTCGCATGGGCTGTATATTGGCTGAGTATACAGCCTACGTAGAACGACAACGTTCTATACAGTTCGAAGACAGATTTTTTTTCTACATTGCTGGCGAATGTCTCCTCCCCCCTCCCCCCCTTGCAAGTTTTCTTTAGATAAGTCTGTTTCAGTGAATACGCCAAACCAAAATGCACAGGCGCATGTGATCCTATTCTGTAAGCACCGGATGTTATCAATGAGTTCACAATGTCCGCGACATCATGAACGTTTGAAACATTCTACAGCAAAACATTTCGAAACGCCCTTTTCGCGTTTCAGTTCTCCCTAAATTCTTACTTCCACTGCTACTGCTTACATAAATGTCGACGGCCAGATTGGGGACCAAGTATTGCGCTTAAATACGGTAAGAAAAGCTAAAGAGACAGTTGTATCAGCTTCGATACAGCAGCACTAGCATGGATACTTTGAAAATATGTTCAATCAGGCTTCTGGCCTGTTCGATAGGTAACAAAATAACTTTGCGAGGACAAGACAAACTTTTGAGGCACCCTCGTGACTACGCCTCTCAAAACACACGCCCTCTGAAACGTCACTATTCAGAGCGCTGCACAGAACTACTCGGTAGAACAAACTGCCTCCTGCGTGTTTGCATAGCGCTGAGGTCGATTTCTCCTTTTCTCGAGAACCCTACTTGAACTGCAGTATCATGCATGAAAGCGCATATATTGGAAATTGCTTTGTAACTGCGCGCACGTAAGGAAGAAATTATGCGTCGTTGAAGAGACGTCGCTTTGTACGTAGTATGCAAACATATGCCTTCCTATTCCCGAGCTTCTCGCATAAGTCGATGGCTCTAAGGGACTTGGTGAATATCTTAAGGTATCTGGCACACTGGAGGCCTCCGTGTGGCCATGGGGGGCTGCGGTGTCTGTTCAAGAGGAAGTTAAAAGTCGTTGTCTGCAAAGCCTCGATGCATATCGTTTACTAGGGGCACAGCATAAATTGTGTGACGCTTGCAAGTAAGGATCAGGTTGACCTGACTCTGCATAATGATCGCAGGACGTTTTCGTAGATTATTAGTACACGTCTCATAGCTACAGCGTTTCAAGAAAAAAGAAAAAAAAGACTGAACATACTTCTCCTCATCGTGGAACGACTGCTAGAAAGAACACTGTCAATACTGTTTTTTATCGCTTGCTCTAAAACAAAAGCGTTATATTCGCCGGGAATCGCAAGAGTTCGGCGTTCCTTAAGCTCGCTAGGGTTGTCCTGGCAGGTTAATATGCATAACGTTGACAGAGTGGTTTTTCTATCATGCCTACAAAAAGAATAACTGTGCCAACTTATTCGAAAATCTTGGATGTAATTATGTGTACTTTGGGACTATTAAAGCATTACATGAGCACTAAAAGTGACACTGATGTGAGACAACCGAATATTGCGAAAAATGTGGGTCAAGAATTTAACTTTATATTGGGATGCCTTGTCCCGAGAAGCACAAGGAACCCTAAAGGCATGACAAAAGTGTCGAGCACTGCCATTGGTTATCGAAACGGGCAACCCCGGTTCAAGTTATTGCACTATTATACTTGTATCGTGGTACACAGATTACAGTATGATTAGACAAGGATTTTCTCAAGAGGATCCACGTCAGCCCTCAGACATATCCGGACACAGTAAGTAAGTACATCTTGCTATCTTACCCTCACGGCAACTAAACAAGATCCTGTGTGTGCGTGGAAACGAGTCCGCCAACAGTCTTCTTGCTGCCGAGTGTGTCTGTCGTGAAGCGAATACACGACGACTGCTGCGCTTTGTGGTTCAGGGCTACCAGCCAGTGCAACTGTCTTGGCATTCTGAAGCGGTGGTATGGATCGCGTCAGCGAGTCTTTTCGATCGTGTTCGGGCTACCAGCGCGATCTAATCTCGCGGCACACCGACATCGAGCGTAGTGTGTGCGCGTGTGCGAAAGCGGTTGACTGTTCTCGTGAACCGTGCGACGTCGCCACGTAAACTTGAATCATGACGCTCATTGTTGCGTTTATGCGTTTTCTCATCCGGGCACCACTAAAAACCCGTAAGAATAAATTTAGGGCCCTCATACGAAACGCAGCTGATTGGCCTAGCTATTACTGCGCTGTGTTTTGCTGGCGATCCGCGTATCGCTTCTGGCGTTTTTATTTTGTTTATTTGCAGTTGTGTGTTTTTCATCAGTAAAATGACATCGCCCATTACTGAAACATCTTCTGTGTAAGGGAAACTTGGAAGGAACGAGCTCGCGGGTGTATGTAATGTACTTTGATATATTGTATTATACTTGATTATTTGATGGCCAGTAGCAGTGGATATGCAGTATTTGTTTTCAAAAGCAGAGTAATTCAGACACTTAGGAATATATTTATTCACATATGCAATGCACAAAATAGGATTAGGATATGCAAAGTTGGAAATTACTTTTTGTACGTATTGTAAAGCGTAGTTAACAACGCGCGCACAAATACAGGAAATTGTAAAAGCAGAATTCGCTGCTGAAATTTGTGATTTTTTGTCGCGCGTAACGCAAGGCGGATATTTGTCAGCGAGTTAATGCGCTTGTTCCCCACTATTTACTTGCATGTTAGGTCATACTGCACTTGCTCAGTCAACGGGCGCATAATACACTAAAATCAATAATCTCCACAAAGTTTGACCGTCAACATTCATGTGCGCGAATGAAATACTATCGCAGCTCTGTACACACACATGTATACTTTCTCTCGCAACTTCTTATCGCTCTACGTTACTTTCCTCGCAAAGTCGTGCAGTTACCGACGGTTCAGTCCTTCTGGCCAATTCTATGCAACCATACTTTTCTTCTGGTTAGCTCCTGGTTGCCGCGCGGGATGCACAATAACTTCGTGCCATCCTTCATCCGGTTTCGGCACCCAACCGCACAGCAACATGGCATTTCGGCCCTCCCGGAACGAAATTATCGCAGCAATGTGCACAGCACAATAGGCGAAACGCGCGCACTTCGCCCGGTGCGCAGGAACTTTCATGGCGGCAAAGGGGCGGAGCAAGGTCACGTGTCACCAATCAGCCTATCGCTGGCGTAGTCAGCTGGATCAAAACCTTTCTCTACATTAAGACTATGGGGGATTTTAGTATCAGTGGCCGCGTAGTGACCTCTACCGATAGTGTTATTGGGTTGACGAATAGCTTACAAGGAGCAACGATAGAGGGCGCTACATGTCAGTTGTGGTTGGAAAACGTGTTCTCGGCTGTAGAATTGTTTCGTCGCTCTTATTCGCGAAACAATTATTAATGTAACACGTTCTACACCTGCTTTCGACAATTCTGGGGCACTGAAGTTGCGTAATCGGCTTCGACAGTGGCATGACCCGAATGTGAATGCAAAATTAATGGGCGCCATGTCAGGCATTACTACGTCTTCTCGCTGGTCGCCGAAGAAACTCAGGTATTTTCTGGTTATTGGTTTCTGGTTAGTGTTACATATCTGCGTACGAAAGTTTGTCTTAACAACCCATAGCGCAGAAATGTCCTGAGCTCTTCCGCAGGCCAAGTACTTAAATGACATTTCAACGTCTTCATGCGTTTTTTTCTAAAATATGCCATACTGCGCGACATCGCTGAAAGATACCCGGCTGCAATGGCAATATTTCACGATGGAAAGGAAGGAAGGAAGATTTGGGTGCCAGTTACAGGAAGCTAGGTGGTCGTATTTATTACAGAGTCCTCGAACACAATAAGGACAGAAGAGAGAACAGAGCGAAGCAAATACAGAAGAAATTCGGCAGCGACAAGGACGCAGTGTTCGTAGACGCGGCTCGATACAGTCGCAGACGGGGGTTTACGGCAGCCGTAATCGATAGGGAAAAAAATTACCGACGATTACGTTACTTCCTAATGCGAAATTTGAGCGCAGCAAATAAGCTGTTTCACCTTTTCGATAGATTGAGGCAAAGAAATCGAGCAACACATGTATGCGCTATCACAGAATTTTTTTTTTTTTATTTTTCACACGTATTCCTTTAACAAAGACTCCACTAACAGTTCTTGACAGTCATGAAGGAAGCTTTGTGGTCGGAGAAATAGACTGATATATGTTCGACTTGGTACACCAATGCTTGATTCTCAAAGACGAGATCTATACAAGTGCCTCGCGAGGTTGTCACAGCCGTGGGACGCGTTACGAGCGAGAGGAACGGGATGTTCTCCCGCATAAGTGTTAGGAAATTGCTGTTTGTCTTTATGTCAACATTAAAGTCCCCCACTACTAACATCGGTGTGGATCGATGGACGGTTAATGCGAGTTGCAGGAAGTGCACGACGTCTTTCGTGAGTGCGGTAGGGGCGAAGTAGGCAGCTACTACCAGCAAGATAATTTCGCAGTGGCGAACGGCAGCGGCAATTTCGGCTCGGGCGGTGCACATATACAGATCCGCCGCCACCGATCTGGCTCTCTGAATGCCACCGCACAGGGCGAACGGCAGCGGCAATTTCGGCTCGGGCGGTGCACATATACACATCCGCCGCCACCGATCTGGCTCTCTGATTGCCACCGCACAGGGGTTGCATTGGAGGAGGAGCGAAGAAAGGAATTAAGTTCGAGCCGGCGCTTTGACAACCGGAGACTCGCAGGAAGAGGGGGGAGGGGGGCGGCGTGTACACCCAGCGGCAAACGATGGGGGCAGAAGCGCGCGCAGCAAGCGGACAACACGATAAAGGGAGGAGGGAAGAGATAGCAGCGACTGACTGATGCCGCTGACGCCGATAGTGAGTCAACCCCAGCTGCGGAGTTGGTTTCAGGGACAACGCCGCCGATGCCGACACAAACAATATGATACCCTCGCTTCCGCAGCGCCCAAGAACCAGGTCTAGCCGTGGGAAGGTGGGCACGTATTCGTCGACGTGCCGGGGCCTACGTGAAATAACCGGCGCGTCGGCAACTGAAGAGCACCCTATCCGCCACACAAGAACAGGGGGGGGGGGACCCTTTCCTCCTCTTTCTGCATGGCGGCGACGGTGTTCTATGCAGTCACGTTATCTTGACTCTCTAGCGGCGTCAGCGGCATCCAGCGGTATCAGTCGGTCGCTGCTAGCGCTGGGGGGATGAAAGGGGGGCGGAGCTGGTTACGAGGCCGACGACAACGCCGACGACGACGCGAAACCCAGGAACGGACGCCAAAGAGCTGCGCTCTAAAACGGTGCAAGACGTGCGCGACGATACGCACCACAAGTAACGAGATAGCTGAAGAAGTAGCCATAGCGATCGCAGTAGCTCAGACTAACGCAACCGTGATAGTCAGCGACTCTCAGACGGCAATAAGAAACTTTGCCAACGGCCGAATCTCTCCGGAGGCACTACGAATTCTTCTTGCAGGAGACCAAAATTATAAAAGAAAGATATACATCACCTGGACACCCGCTCACACCCTCGCGGAGGACGGCAACAACGAGGCGGCACACGACGCGGCTCGAGGGCTTACGGACCGAGCCGCAGTCGCAAGTGATGCCCCGACGCCCTCCGGGCGTGACGGTGCGGTAAATGAGTGGGAGTGGGAGGACAGAATGACAACATATAATGACATTACGAAACATTATAGGTTACAGAGGCGCATATTCCCGCGACCTCACGCAAAATTGACAAAAAAGCAGTCTGTCGCATGGCGGCAGTTACAAACTAGGACCTATCCGAATCCTGTGCTCTCGCACATCATATATCCGGATGTATATCCTACGGACAAATGCAAAATATGTGAATCCAGAGCCACTCTGGAGCATATATTATGGGAATGCCGAGGGATAAATAACAATAAAGAAAACGCGGCCTCTAGCAGCAGCCTTCGCACGCGCTGGGAAGCCGCGCTGCTCAGCCCCGCCCTCGAAGATCAACTATGGGCCGTCCAGCGGGCCGAGGATGCCGCCAGGACCCAAGAACTCCTGGCCGTCACCTAGGCGGGGCCTTTGGCCCTCCCCACCAACTCGCAGGGTACTCTATAATAAAGTTCTTTCCTCCTCCTGCTCGACTAAGCGTCCCTCATATACCACTGCACTTGTGCAGGTTCAGAAAGTTACAATTCATAATTATATTTCCTTTTTTTAATATCCTGCCTCATCCAGCCAGAATTCTCGAAAAAAATTTTTTTCGATGACTTCGTCCGGTGCGTTTCTAGCGATGACTCATGAGAACTTACACTTCAAATGTTTATAAAAAGCTCAATTAAGACGAATACAGACAGCGTCAATCTTTCTGCAGTGTGCAAAGAGACAATGCTTATTGCAACAACTGAAGCTAGAACCATTTTCCTATGCTATAATGGGAAAATAGGTCAGAAAGTGCTAAAACCGTAACTGATCGGTAAGTACAAACTGGTCAATACACCTTGAGCAAAGGGGAAAAAAAATGCCAAAGCACGATCCGCTAGGATTAAAAAGCTTTAAGAATGTTTTCTGTGTAATGGAGTTGTGCACATATTTGTAAAAGCAGTCGAAGAAATGGTCCGCTGCTGAGCTTCAGAATTTCAGTGGCTTATGACGGGAGTGTATATGGGCAATACTACAATCTAATCTAGAGTGCGATGACTACAGATGATTCTGCCCAAGGGCGTGAGAAAAAGTATAAACAACATAAGAAATACAGAAAAATCATATTGGACCGCCACAATGGAGGGCAAGCCAAGTTTGGCACTGCATCAAACAGCAGAGACGGAAAGCTGTAACCAGATGTAAGTCTAGATCGGCATAAGTCGCTCACGAGTCGACTCAGTTACATTCCCTCAGGTTGAGACCGACCCATGGGTTTCAGGCTGAATGAGCGCATCTGACAAGAAATTTTGTACAGACTGAGTCGCAATAAGGGCTCGGCTGAGTGTAATTTCGGTGAGTCTAAGTCAGAGTGAACTCCAGCAAAAATTGTAACTTGCTAGTGAGGCTCAGCTAGTTGGGATGTTTTTTTCTGTTCTATGGACCATATAAGGCGACCTGACAAGCACAAATTAAGGATTGCGGTTAAAATAAAGAAAGAACAACAAGATCGGGAGTCAGGTAGTTGGTCGGTGTTCACAATAAACAGAACTTGAAGAGAAGCGGCAGCAGCGCACAGTAAAGAGAGAACAAGAAAGCAGACAGGACCGCGTTTTAGTGAGTTTTCATTGTTTATTTTTATTACTTTTCTTGTGTGTGTAGCTGGTGCGCTTGAAGATATCTATCCATTATGAATTGTCTAAAAAAACAACATGTATATGAGTTGGTTAGTCGATATGCGAACATCGCATTTAATTTCATAATGATTGATCATACGTTGCAAACCAATTTCGGCGCTCCTACACCGTTGCCTTTAATCTAAATTTGATATAGACCAGGCCATGGCACACCGCCGCGTAGAAGCCGCCGCACTAAAGCCGCCCCGCAGACCTCCTAAAGAGCTTCGCCTTAACATCCTCACATCGAAAGTGTTGAGACAGGCAGACAACTCGAAGCTTTCATCTGTAGTGGGGTAGGAGAAGAGTAATATAAACAATTGGGGTGACAGTCATGTGTCACAAAGTGCAACCAACCCAACCTTATCATAATTTACATTATTGCACTCAATTTTATCGCGTAATTTTTACCGCTTTTTACGCACTGAAATAAAAAAGAAAAAGAAAGAGCTGAGTAATTCGATTTTTTTTCCCCAGCCCTCACATCCTACTCTATTTTCGGTTCACCCTTCAATGGCTTGCCTTGCACGATGAGCTTACAGCGCGTTGGCGGCCGATTGTCATCGAACTTTGCTTTCATTTGGGACATCACGGCGACGGCGAACACTGGGGATCATTGGGGATCTTTTATTTCAGCATCAGACGAAAGCAGAGCCTGATGCAGGGACAGAAGCTAAAGGCTGATGGAGCCTGACGAGGCCTCTGACCCTAAACAGTCTACAGCGGTTACAGATACAACACAAATCTTAGAAACAAAGGAAATAAAGTAAAAGAAACGCAGCATTTGACACCTGTACACAAACGTAGTGCATACACTTTTGCACACAAATGACACATAACATATCATACAATGATACATAATAGGATAATACAATGATACATAATGATACAATGATACAATACAATGATACATAATAGGACGCTAAGCAATTTACTTGAATGAATCAGCACAAACAGCTGTTGTACAAAAACATACAAATAAAATGTAATTGTCAGTGAAACTGAATAATGTTGCTTGAAACGACAGAAAAGTAAGATAAGAGCAATTTCTAGAGTCATTTTGTGTTATATAGAGTTTTATGTATCCTTTGTGAGAAGACAGTAAAATATAAAAAACACTTCAATTTTGGCTATAGTAAAATTGGCAAGATAACAATAGCTCCCTAAGTTGGCTTTTAAATGCTTTTAATTTGCATTCAAAGTTTAGCTTACCTTCAAATTTGTTTAAGATCGCAGGTATTTGATATGCCATTGTTTGCCTTCCATAATTTGTTCGAATTTTTGGTGTTCGGTGTTTTCGGTGCCTCAAGAGGTATTCTGCATTTTCAGAGTCCATAATTCCGTATAGTTTCTTCTGATGGATTACTTGCAGCGCTTTTAAATAATATAACTGGTCTGCCCTTAGGATGCCGTGTTTCTGAAACAGTGGAGCGGTTCTTAAGTCCTGTGGATTACCACAATAAGATTCAAAACAGCGCAGAATTTTCTTCTGCAAAGTAATTAGTTTAGTATAATTGTATTGCGTAGTAGTGCCCCATACCATTAAGCCATAGGTTAATTTGGAATAAAAAAGTGAATAATAAATATTCTTTTTTAGCCAGAGCGGTATGAGCGCAGATATCCTATATAGACATCCAACTGTGCGGGCAAGATCTACACTTAGGTTTCTAACGTGCACTGACCAGCTCAAGTCTTCCTGAAACCAAACCCCGAGAAATTTTTGTGTCTGAACTTGTTTTATACGGGTGTTTTCAAATTTCACGTTAAGTTTGTGGTGTAGAGGTTTGTTGGGAGGACGAAATATGACATATGTTGTTTTTGAGGCATTTAATCTTAACTTGTTTCTGCTTAACCAGTTCGAAAGATGCACAAGGTAGTCATTTACAGAGGATTCAAGTGTCAGTAGGTTATGCGAAGAGAAAAAGACATTGGTATCATCAGCATACATTATGGTTTCAGCAGAACTATCAATATTGACAATGTCATTGATATAGACAAGAAATAGTAATGGGCCCAATATTGATCCTTGTGGTACTCCTTGTTTTAGCTTCGCGAGTGTTGATACCGCATCATTAATTTTCACCAACTGATAACGATCATTCAGATAGCCACCTAGAAGATCTAGTACAATACCTCGGACACCGTATCTTGATAATTTGTTAAGTAATAAATCAAACTGTATGGAATCAAAAGCTTTCTGAATGTCCAAAAACAAGCCTAGTGTATATTTTCTACATTCCATGTTTTCAATTATCCTGTCTTTGATGTGTACAAGAGCGTGTTCTGTCGATCGATGCTTGCGAAAGCCATATTGATATTGAGTTATGACCTGATGCTTTTCTAAAAATGAAACTAGCCTCTCATGAATGACACATTCAAATATTTTGGATATTGTAGGAAGTACTGAAATAGGTCGGTAGTTAGATAAATTGTTTGTATCACCTCCTTTGAAAATTGCGGTGACGTTGGCGATTTTTAATAGCTTAGGAAATACGCCTGTTGTTAGAGTGAGGTTAATTATGTAGCTAAGAACTTCACATATTAAAGGCGATATTAATTTTATTTCGTTTGAACGAAGTTCATCCACCCCTGGAGATGTATTATTTTTTAGCTTGCCAATTATACTTGAAATTTCACTAGGATCAGTAGGTTTCAGGAAAAGAGAGTGATTCAATATGGTGTCTAGTGGCATACT